>NC_059361.1:11740000-12082500 GCF_019703515.2 Myxocyprinus asiaticus
AAAATAATCCACACCACTCCAGTCGACAAATAAAGTTCTTCTGAACCCAAACGATTGATTATTTTTAGAAACAAAACAATACTTATATACCTTTTAACTACAAATGATCGCTTCCGTACATCTCTGTGACGCACGCTCATGAAACGGATGATGTAAGCTCATTGGTAAGGTCACGCGTGGAGGAGGAGGCAGGAAGCGCGTCATTGTCTACAAGAGAAGGAGCGCTGTACAAATGTTTAATTGTCTTTGCTGTAGATTTGTATTTGTATAAATGTATTGTTCAAAATGGTCATTTGGTGTTTGTATCCTGGATGCTTCAACCTTCAGAATCCCCAAAGAAAATGCACGCCGGGAAAAATATTAACTTTTCATCGATTGCCTATGCATGATCATGAGCGATTGAAGCTCTGGCTTATCGTGCTGAACCTGGATATCAGTACACCCCTACATTCTCTCAAATATTGGAGGGTGTGCAGTGAACATTTTACCCCTGAGGATTTCAGACCATCGAAAGAAACAAAGGGTCGATATCTGAGTTAATCGGCTGTGCCCGTGCTATTATTCCAGCGAACTCAGATATGTGAGAAAATGTTGTCATTGTCACGCCTCTCTCGGGCTCTGCACCTCCCTCAGCACTCCGCTCCTCATCACCCGATTTCTAATTCACCGCGCCTGCACTCAATTCACTCGCTCATCACTACCTGCATAAATAACTCACCTTCACGCCACTTCACTGTCAAGTCTCACACAAAGGACTCTAGTTTGACCGCGCTGCTCTCACACAGTGTTTATTTACCTGTCTGTATTTGCTCTTGATCTTCGTCGATATCTGTTTAGTGCTTACCCTGCTGTTTCGTCTGTTACCTCTTCTTCAGTTCTGTGGACATTAACCTTGTGAATCCCTCTTCAGTTTGTGAAGCTTCTCTTTTGTGTGATATCATCTGTACCATTGATCTCATTATGTAAACCCTGTAAATCCTGTGAATCTCAGTAAACACTCTCGCACTTGGTTTCACTAACTACAACTTGTGTGGCTTGAATTCCTGACAGTCATATAGCCTATATATTTCTGCTAAAGAAAATGCACAAGTAGATAACGCAACAGCATTGCTCAGAAATAAAGGATGGTTATTTACTGCAGTAATGTTTTTTATTATTATTATTATTTGGAAATGATTTTTTTTTTTTATTTTACATTGTTTTGAAATTGTTTTTAACTGTTTTGGTTTGTGAACGCCGCTTGGTCTGTGCAAGTTTCTCTTGTAAACAATGACGCGCTTCCTGCCTCCTCCTCAATGTGTGACCTTACCAACGAGCAGGGCTGGGGAGAAACAAAATACATGTAACGTGATTACGTTTTTAAAATACAAAATATAAGTAACTGTATTTCACTACAGTTACAATTTAAATCATTGGTATTTAGAATACAGTTACATTCAAAAGTATTTTGATTACTGAAGAGATTACTTTGCATTTTATTGTCATTTATTTCATTTAGTATTTAGTCCTTTCAGATGGAAAACATTTATACATATAAATGATGTGCTTCAAAGTGCGTTTGAGCAGCGGTGAAACACTTTCTTATGATGTGTTACATTCATACGAGCTGACAGAGAAGTAAGTTTGAAGTAAGTTTGGAGCAGAAGAAATAGAAATAAACCTTGTGTAAATTGTCAGCTTTACGCTATGCTAAAATGCTATTTCTAGCCATTTTACATGCACATGTTACCAGGCACGATCATATTTTTTTATCAAGAAAATTCACATTAGATCATAATTTCTTTTTTTCTAGTAAGACCTTTGATATTAGGGCAAAAATCATATTCTTGATAAAAAAAATGTTTTATTGTTTTCCTTCAAAAATATCTAAAAATCCTTAAAACAAGATCAATTTTATTGATCTTGTTTTTGAAACAACACTGCATAAGATATTTAGGTTTTTCAGAGAATGTATTTTTAACATGTGTATTTTGTCTTACTGTACTGGCAGAGTTTTTATAGTCAAAACAAGTGAAAAAATCTACCAGTGCTGAAGAAGTAATCCAAAGTATTTAGAATACGTTACTGACATTGAGTAATCTAATGGAATACGTTACACATTACATTTTACAGCATGTATTCTGTAATCTGTAGTAGAATACATTTCAAAAGTAACCCTCCCAACCCTGCCAATGAGCTTACGTCGTCCCTCTCATGAGTGCGCATCACAGAGATGTACAGAAGCGAACATTTATAGTTAAAAATATGTATTGTTTTGTTTAAAAAAATAATCAGTTGTTTGGATTCAGAAGAACTTTATTTGTTGACTGGAGTCGTGTGGATTATTTTGATGCACCCTAAATATGCATTTTGGACTGTCAAAAAATTAAGTACATTCATTTGCATTTTTTAAAGGAGGAGGCCTGAAATGAAATCCTAAAAATCTTAAATTCTGTTTTGATGAAGAAAGAAACTCAGATACATCTTGGATGGCCTGAAGGTGAGTAAATTATCAGCAAATTTTCAATTTTGGGTGAACTATTCCTTTAAGGCAAATACAGTATGTCCACTCAGCAGCCATCTTGGCAATGCCCCCAGGCAGCAATTTTGTAATGGGCATGCAAGTACATGTGCTATCTACTTGAATGGGGGAAGTCTGGAATTTTGCAAATCTCTTGGCAAAGCTTACATTTCACATTCTTAATAACACATTTCAAATCACCAATTAAACAAATTAAAAAATTAAAAAAGAAAAACAGTAATACATTTATTAAAATAAAATAAGGCACCATATTTTAGCAGTAAGGTTTAGCAATACGCTCTTTTGACCCAAGAATGCATAAGTGGTTCAAAAATGTCACTGTAATATATGATATTTACCTCTTTAACTAAATATAAGTCTGAACATAAACATGATAAATGTATGTAATTACATAGATACCAGATGGAACCACATACCCACATATGTAGACTATGGGTGTTAATATCTATCTGTCTATATATATATATATATATATATATATATATATATATATATATATATTAGTACACCTGTGCACCTACTTATTCATCCAATTATCTAATCAGCCAATCGTGTGGCAGCTGTGCAATGAATAAAATCATGCAGATACAAATCAGGAGCTTCAGTTAATGTTCACATCAACCATCAGAATGGGGAAAAATGTGATCTCAGTGATTTTGCGTATTTCTGTAACTGCTGAACTCCTGGGATTTTCATGCACAACAGACTCATAGAGTTTACTTAGAATGGTGACAAAAACAAACAAAAAAAAAAAAAATCAGTGAGTGGCAGTTCTGTGGATGGAAAAGCCTTGTTGAACAACAGATAATGGCCAAACTGGTTTGATCTGACAGATAGGCTACATTAACTCAGATAGCCCCTCTGTACAATAGTAGAGAGCAGAATAGCATCTCAGAATGCACAACACGTCGAACCTTGAGGCGGATGGGCTACAACAGCAGAAGACCACGTCAGTCACTTTATTAGGACCATAGTGTTCCTAATAAAGTGCTAAGTTAGTGTATAAACACACCTTTATTTAGAAGTTCCTGGAATGTCAAATGAAAAGACTCAATGTTTTTTCAATTTCAAAACTCCCTGAGGGACCGGACTTTCCTACTGCCACTATAGTTGCTTTTCTCCCATTCATTTCACTACAAGTTGTTTGTCTTCTACTCCTTATACTGTCTCTAAATCATATTCCAAAGTAGCAGGCAACCTAATCTTATCTAATGTATATCCCTTTATTAATCTTACAATCATTTACAATTTATCAAGAAGATTTAGCTTCATGAATAAAGTTTACTAACCAACACCAAGTCGCTGTGTGATTAAGCTTTACTCTGAAAATTAGGTTTTAGCATAGCTAAATTATTAACCTTGCGCTAAGCACCACAGATTTCTCTCTGCACCACCGTCACCATTAATTTCACTAGCTTTCATTTGCCAAATCATTAATCTGTGGTGATCTGCTCTATCTGCAAGCTGGCATAGAAATTGAATACTAATTTTCTCAGGGTATGAATGTCTGCGGAGATAAAACAATTTTATATACAAATGGAGAGCCACATAGGGACACTTAAATGAGGCCTATTTCAGCCTTCATTTTCCTTTAGTAGTTTCTCTTAGCTTTTATATGTGCAAACACAATCACACTCATGCATGCTGATGCAGTACACTTAGTCATGCATATTTCATCTCTCTGTGTTTTAAAATGGTCAACAAATGTGCACCAATACTAGGGGTGTAACGGTTCTCGGTAAAAAAAAAATTAACCGTACGGTTCGACAACCATGGTTCGGTTAGCATTTGCTCCGACGTTCATCTCTAGTTTAATAACGCATCTGTATCGTACAGTTTGGCAAAGAAAATAAAGCACCAAATAGACATGCACAGTTGTAACCTCTGCTAACGCACCTGTATGGCTCTGTAGATGGACACACTCTGCCTGTGTTTCACATGGGTCAACTTTCTACAGAGAGAAGCTGTCCTATTAACCGTTATTATGTTAATGGCAAGCGGAAAACAAGCCGCAAGAGAGAAGTCCCTGCATCATTTAAATCTCCTGTCTGGGAACCTTTTCTTTATGCAGTCAGTTACAACAGCGATGGTCGAAAAATGTTTACAAAACAGACATTGTTTGGAGACATTGCTTGACACAAGTGCCATATACTGGTAATACATCAATATTTGATTAGCTATTTACGTTGACATCACCCGAGGATAAATAGCGCGCGGGGCGCACAGAGCTGCAGGTGATCCCGAAACTGCACACAGACACACTCCCTTCCGTCTTTAAGCAGGCACACTGTGCTAGTTCGTACAGACATGAAACAAGAACTAAAGCGCTTGGAGTTTTCATAGCCATAGTTATATTGCCCTTAATCCGTTGATGAAGATGTGGGATTTCCACGTATGATTAAAATACACTGATGCACACAAATGTGCACAAACCAAAACTAGCAACTCTTCCACAGAGACACATATATCCCATTTCTAGATTGGGTAATGCACTTTGCCGGAGACAGTACATACATGAACGCTTTCATGCACACATTTGTTCCATTAACCCAATAATGAGTTCATATGTCACTAAAAATGGAACACATAAACAATGTTATTGAGAAACATCATCTGTGCAATTATCGGTCTTTTGGATTGCAGCTAACTCCAGTTGTACCCTAAAAGAGTGCACGGCCCAAGGTGATGTCGAAAATTAATCACAGTTTGTAGCATGTGAGAGGGCAAGCCTGGTAGCCTACTGTGTGTTTCACCTCATCACCACTTCCATAGTTCCATTACAGCACTCCACAAGGACTGAGTCCATTTTCATGAATAGCACATGCTCTGTGTGTCCTCTTGCCCACAGATCCAGCAATCAAATCCAGGCCCTGGACTATCTCTACCTGAACACTTACCTTGGGCAAACTACGCCCTATTTTTTATTTTATCTCAAGTGCCTGCAAACACTTCCCTTTTTTTTTTTTTATTTATTTTTTTTATTCAACCCCATTTTTGTTCTAACATAAATGATTCCCTGAGGCACTTTACCTCTATTACATTATGGCTTCATTTCCCTGGCAAAACACAAATTTGCAACCATAATCCATCCATTTACACACATGAACGTGTGGATGCTTATAAACAACCATTCTATTCCAAAACCTAGTGAGCTGCCTTGCTGCCTACATAGGCAGAGACTCATTGCATTCTCATTTTATAAGAGTTTGGTGTTAGCATGTTGCTGAGCTAACAAAGTACTCAAAATAGATTTTTTTTTTTTTTTTTTAATTAGACATTCGGTATTGAAGGAATTATATTTATTACATGGCTCTCTGGAATACTTGATTGGTCAATCACGCCATCCAACAGTCTAATATTTCTGAATAATGACTACATATCCAGGGAATAGTGATATTTCACTGGTCTGGGTATTGCAAGTAATCTTTCCTTTTCTCATTCTCTTTTCCAGTTTCAACTCAAATCAATATTTAATGTCCTTTTATTTATTTATTTGGCAAGTAGATATACTAAGTGATATAGTGGGATAATGAGTAGTCAGACTAATAAACAATATAAACAGCTTATAGAATGCTCGACACAAACCGGGGGTTGAATTCAGCTAAAGATTCTGCTGTCTCTTTCTTCTCACATAATAACATATTTTCCAACTCAAATCAATGTTTCATGTCCATTTAATATTTTATTTGGTATATACCCATGTAATAAGTAAAATAACCCCGGTCCACGTCAGGGTCCTGATCTCCCTGTTGGGGTTTATTTTTTGATAATGAACAGCTGACTGTAGATTATCCCTTGCATACAGTATAATAAAAATTATTGTCTCTTTTTATTCACCATCTGGGATAGAATTTATTTTTATTTATTTATTTATTTTTTTTGCAATGCATTATGCCCTCTCCACAAAGAATACATGCAATGGTGCATTTTAATTTGGCCAAGGTATCTTAGAAGACAGCATAATAATGCTCCCTTCTTTTTGGAACTCACATCAGGAACATGCCTAATGTGCCTTAAAATGCAGCCTATGCATGCAGCTCACTAGGTTTTGGAACAGAGCCAAACAGAAAAACGCAAAGTGTAAAGTACAAAACAAAAAAACTTTGCATCATATCCACAAGCAGCAGGACAAATACCTGAACATACAGACACATTAGGGGGGGGGGGGGGGAGCAGAAAGCAATGTGTATTCATTAGTGTGTTTTCTACAAACGGTGTCCCCTGCTAGCTATTTGATTATAATTAAATTACACTGGGCCTGGGAGAATGCTGGGACTCTCTTGTCTGTATTCTGAGTCTTAGTAGGAGCTCTGAGGTCTAGTGACATGCAACTGGGAGTAAACAGATAATGACAAATTCAAATGCATACATTTAATTGTTAGCATAAATTAGCTTTAATGTGACTAAGTGAGAATCAACCTATTCTGAGCCTCAGACGGCACACCCATCGACCGCCTACAGTCCGTTCACTGACCATGTGATGCATATCGCACACAAAACTGGAAAACTATTTCTTGATCTGTTAAGCTTTAATCTGATTGGCTTAATGCAACCTAGACCAGATCTAATGTCATTTAGTCAAAGGTCTTGCTATTCAGGTCTAGTAATGAGCTAACATAGGTAAATTATCATTTCTCTTTTAATCTTTTGTTCTTTTTGCTTGTTTTCTTTGTCCTTCTGACTTGCTTCTTTTCATTTCTTCTTACTGATCAAGGCTTTAAAACACAATGATATGGTCATCAGTCACTCTTCACATCAATGCTTGTGAAATGCAGCCGCTCGTCAGGAGCATGCGTTGATGTGGAAGATGTGTAGTAGTAATCGGTTTCATCTCCCAAATGCATGTGAATTTGAAACAATCAGTTCCGTGCCACAAGAGAGACTGCACCACATGCTGCGCCACATCAAAAGCTACGCTAGGTGCTCAAACAAGCAGCACTCATGTTTTCACTTCCAGAAATGAGTTAGCACACAGTTTTTAGAGCAAAAGGGCTCAGTTTATTTAAAAGGTAAAAAAAAGAGTTTTGCTCTTTGATATGTAAGAGAGATCCAGGTCGAGAGATGTAAAATGATTCAGAAATAAAAACCGATACATGGGTAATTAAGATAGTAAAATAGTAATAATGTTTATGTTTTATTAACATCATGTAACCATTGCATCATTTAACCCAATAATGCCCAGATATCCCCCAGAGATTTATTAAAGCTGATGTGTGTAATTTCTTCGATGGTAGCATTCTTTCTCATTGTTTTAAATACTTTTTTTCACCCAGACATTTTTTTACAGATGGAAATAGTGTGGTAGAGCCTAGGGCAACTTTATTTGCCAGTGGGCTTAAATTGGTTAATACTGAGTGATGCATTGTTGGATCTTTTCATAAACCTCAAGAAATCATTCTACTAGCAGAAAAACAAGCAACATGACAGTATTTATTTGAGATGTCAGGCAATCTTGAACTCTCTAGGAGACTAAATGAATGCAAAACAGAGATACAGTTTAACTGTCCCTATTAAGAACAGCATGTACTTGATGACAGTGGATGTTATCTGTAATTCCTAAAATTCCTGAGTTTTCCATGGGTCTAAAATAAATGTCTAACTTTGCATATTAATACTATCAGTCCTAACAATTCCTTATTGATTTCCTTTTATTTCACAGGACCAAACTGCATTAGCGAATCTTCATGTGCAGAGGAATCATTCAATGCAGACACAATTGTCACATTGGCTGAACATCTCTTATTTTCTGCTCCTGTCAAAGCTGTGGCCCATAGCAAATAGCTTCGGAGAGAAAGGAGCTTTTAAAAGACGTGCTGGATTTTGAAAATGAAAGCTGTCATGTGGCTAATGCATGCTGCCTGAATATCAAGAGGCTGTAATGAAGTCATTTATCTGAGAGGAGCCAGTCTCCTGCTATTCTCCGGTGTTCATTAGTCTCTCATGGCCTAAGAAACAACACTTCTTACCATTCTTACTGAATATAATCAGCATTAGCCCAGAGAAACAGCAGGCCTTCAACAGAACAGTAAACATCAAACTTCTGCCTCAGAGTCAAGATTGTATGCCTAAATTGGTCTAATTTCAAGTAAGTGTCACCTGCATTTTCAGTTTCTTGCAACTTGCTTATGTATATGTGGTCCTTGTTGGTAATTACTGGGAAGTTTATGGCAATCAAACAAAGCCACACCCCTTAAACCTGCTAGTCAAACTCTCATTGGCCGTGTGGTTAGGAATAGGGATCATGCTAGAACTAGGTTTGTTATACCAGAATGTTGTTCCTGGACCAGCAAAATATGTTAATTCAGAAACACTTTCTAATTTGGCATAATCAACGTTTAGGAGTACATTAGCCTATAGATGACCTTAAAGCTAATAGATATGGACTAAAAGCAGCAATATTTTTCATTTTGATTTCACAGGGTTTTTAAACAGAGGAATGTTTTGAAAGCACTATATAGCCACATTGTTACACTTGTAGGTGAAATCAACCTGCAAATGGCTTACTGATAGTTGACTCTGCATATTAAGCAGGGATATGAGTAGTTTAACATAAAAATAAATAAATAAATAAGCACATGAGCTTTAAGTTAATTTGGTATCAGATCCACATTAAATACATTAACCCTCTATATGCAGGACCTTGCTGAAGAGTGTCAAACTTACCATTTACAGTGAGAGAGACTTCCTTCTCTGCCGCACCAACGCGAGGGACCACTGCACGGCACACATACTTCCCAGCATCCTCCTGCCTGACAGCTTTCAGTGTCAGGATATTCTCATTGCTTAGCACCTGTGGTCAAAGATCAAGACATTAAAAGGGAGAGAAAGTGGAGCTACAGTCAGACCCTAAACGAATCAGAACTCACAGATGGGCAGCTAAGCTTGAAAAAGGCCCTCCTTTTCAATTATTAAAATCCAGTTTGGGTCAGATGTGGAGGTCTGTGTGAACATGGGAGATGGTAGGTGACAGCCACCCAGGAGATAAATGAGACTGTCTACTTTCAGCAGGGCAGAACTCTCACCATGTTTGTGTCAGCACAGGGACAAACCCAGAACTGAGGCAGCACTATCCTTCAGCAAGTAATAGGATTGAGAGGACCCTGAAAAACCCTGATGTTTTCTCTTGGCATCAAGGTACTGTACTGAATCTAAACACAGTATTATAATATCCTTGGAATAAAATTGTGTCTTTAGATGAAACAATAAGACATAATATGTCACAATTCTGCTCATGAGATGTTCATAAATAGAAGGCAATGTATGATATTAATAGATCAGAGATGTATTAATATGTTGGCTGTTATTCTACAGACTTGGTTAAGAGTTTTTTCGAAATCCCTAATCCAAGACCAAAATTTCTGCCTGCAACTGGACTGCAATTTGGCACAGACCTTTTCTGACTTTGGTTGCTGTCTTTTCTTACCGATCAGATGATTTTTCCATAGTGCACAATCAATATCTACAAATCCTATAGACGTACATTGACGGAATGTTCAAATGAGCAAAGAGAATGTTCGTGAATTTTATCTGTCTGTCTGTCCATCCATCCATCTGTCATTTATTACTTTCAAACTTTACTTAGCCAGTATGAAAAATAGAACTCTCAATAGGTGTTTGGTTTGTATGAGAGAATCGTGTGTTCACTTCAAAGATTATGCTTGGTGAACTGCTAAATGGCAATGTCTAAAATTCTTCACAACTTACCACTCCAGAACCCCTTTTCATCCATACAATGGTTAAAGAGGGGTTTCCTGTCCAGGCACAGTTGAAAATGGCATCTGATCCCAGGTCAACCTGTAAAGACTGGGGCTCTGCAGCCATCCGTGGTCCAACTGGAGAAAACAGACCAGGTTATAACATCTATTTAAAGGTGATTAGATTAATCTATTTAGCTGGACTTTGCTAATGTTTGCATGGAAAAATCCCCAAATTTTGAACTAACAGTGGGAACTTACAGTAGACATCCACATTGCGACTGATGTTGGTGCTCCCTAGTGGGTTAGTGACCTCGCAGGAAACTGGCTCTGTAAAGAACGAGTGGTCCACTATGACCTCATAAGTGTCTCCAGACACTTCCTTTATCACACTTCCTCCTTTAGCCCACCTTCATACAGTAGATAGAGATGATATAGAATTAGAACTGAAAAACCCACTCTAGCCATTTAAGGAAGATAAGGTACCAATGAAGAGTTGATCAACCCTCTAATTCTAAGGGTAGGCAATGCTTAGGGATTTAAAGAATTAGGACAACATTATACAGGAATACTGTTCTAGGACTAACAAAAGATGTTGAGTCAGGAGCATGTCCTACTTTGGCAAAATCACTTTCAATGATGTAAGAAATATATCATACTTTAGTCTTGACTTCCCCTATATATACTTAATTTTTATATTTGAAGCCTCTCTATCCATCTGAGATCTAGTTTCCACCTCTGGTGGGTCACAGCGGTACTCCCTAAGATGTGATACATATTCTAAGTTAATTTGTTAAATCAGATCCGCAAGTCTAGAGAAATACATTAATTCCCTATAAGTCGAACTTTCTCTTTAATGGAACAGAAAGAGCCATCATAATGACTCCTTGCCAGACTTATGCTATCACAGAAAAGTGGAACCCACTTTAGAGGTTACCATGGCAATAACAGGAAGACCTGGCTTCTAATCCATCTGCTTTATCATAGTCATCAATGAGGCACAATAGCTGCCTGTCTGTAGGTGGTTAGACTCCGACAGCAGGACCGACAAGCACCTTCCCTGGGAGCCAATTTCTAGTTTGTTTGTTTTTTTTGGGGGGGGGAATTATGACACTATTATATAACAAATCATAAAAGTGAGATATCTCTTTTATCTCACTTTTAGACACACACACACACACACACACACACACACACGCAAACACACATCTAAAATGACACAAACTCTGTAATCTAAAGAGACCTGACCATAATAATTTGTCATTGCTCCCCATAAGGAACTATTTGCTTATGTTGGAGGGTTGCATCTTCAGACAGTACTTATTTTCTCCCTTACTGTCGAAGTAATAACTCTCTGTGTCTGTCACTTGCTCTGTCTAGTTTGTAGCAGTAGATGGTTCCCTGTTGGCATCTATGATGGGACACATTTGTACAAGCCAAAGCCATTGGAGAATGTAATTATAATTTATAATAATTAATTATAATTATTTATCACACATCTGCAGTGAAATTCTTTTTTTTTCCCCACATATCCCAGCTAAGCTGGGGTCAGAGTGCAGTGTCAACCATGATACAGCACCCCTGGAGCAGATTAGGTCAAGGACCTTGCTCAAGGGACCAACAGTGGCATCTTGGCAGTACTGGGGCTTGAACCCCTGACCTTTTGATCAGTAACCCAGAGCCTTGACCGCTGAGCCACCACTGCCCAAGTGGGTGACAAATATATTCCCAAGTGGGTGACACAGCCTGACACTTGGGAATATATTTAGATAAACTAGTATATTCAATGCCAGTTAACTCCTCGCTATGGAGAGCATGAGAGAAACATTGCTTTACAAAGCCAGTTTTTCATCTCGGTACACTCAAAGCAGCCTGCACCAGTCAAACGGTGCCAAAACTCCACAATTCACCTGCTCTGTGGGAGTGAGTGCACAATTCATTACCTCTGCAACTAACTCATACCATCTGTGGGCTCCGATAGTGTGTCATTTAAACGATAACAGACTCTGAATAAATTAAAACAAGGAGAGAGAGGAGTTGTAATTGGCCTAGCTAGAATGCTCGAGGAGCCCTGTTTCGTGTTGTTAATATAAGCAGCTTAGAACAGTCTGCTAAATCTGCACAAGCACACCTGTGCTTCCAAAAATATTCAAATCAGGCCAGAAAGGTGCATGTGTAACCTTCGTCCTCACCATAATTGCTCTGCAGGGCCAAGAATACACAGCACTGTGTAACTTTATATTTATGTGCAATTACAGCAGCAGTCGTGCTTAACGTCTGCCAGGTGATTTATTTTTTTATTTTTCACACAGCAACATATAGATTACACGTGAAGCTGCTGTAGGAGTTGCTTTACAAACAGATAAGAAGATTAACTATGCAATAATTTTATTCAACCGAAAATAGCCTGTATATCACAAGAGGCTATGTGTTACGAATCACGCCTCTATAGTTCCTCCCGCTCACCACCAGAGGGCTCCATCACCCAGGTATTAAATTTAACTCTCTGGACTCCGTTTCCCATAATCCCCGTACCTGGCAATGATTACCTGTTCACCTGTTTCCAATCTACTCAGCTATTTAAGTCTCACTCTCTCTCATTGCGAAGTCTTGTTTTGCCCTGGCTGAGATTTCTGAGCGTTCTCTGTGTTTATTGCATTACCTGTGTATGATCCTGGACTGTTCACACTGTTTTGACCCACTGCTGCCTGCCTGCTATTACTGCCTTGTTTACCTGGATATAAACTGTGATTGTCTGCCACCTGCCCTGACCTCTTGCCTGTTTATTGTCTACCTCTCTGGATTACCTTGGATGTTACTGTTGCTGGTGATTGACCCCTGCCTGTCTGTATTACTAAATGTATTGTTATTAAAAGCTGCATATGGATCTCAGCTCCGTTGACTCATCATTACACTATGAGGTTTATCAAGCATGTTCTTTTTTAAGTAACTAATTAAGCTCAATCAACAGCATTCATGATATAATGTCGATTACCATAAAAAATAATTTTGACATCCATAGTTTATTAAAATAAATAAATAAAAATGTGTATTCAGCCCAGAACATTCCTTTGAGTTACATATGTTATATTCACACATTTTCCTTATGATCAGTCTTAGCTGTGGTCCCTTGCAACAAGCAGAATATCTTAACAATTAATTCAAATCCCTTTTCTCAAGAGCACAACTCGCTATAATATAACGTAATAGGGACAAACCATATTTGTAGAACTCCTGATAGGCTCCCTTTACAAGCCTCTCAAATCTTGAGGCAACAGGCAGTTATAGAGTGCTAGGCCAGAACTTTGCCAGTGCTTTGCCATCGTAGCGGCAACAGTTTACATTTTAGTAGTTTGTGTGGAATACTTACCACTAGTATTCTGAAAAAAATAAAACAGAGACAGTACAGAAGCAGTGCATCATGTTGGTTTTAAGCTCACAGGGTGCCAGGCTGGGAGGTTTGGCCAGCAGGAGAGACCCAAATGGTGGGTTAGCTTTGCCAGAGCTGAAGGAATCAGCGCTGCACATAGAGAGAGCCAAACATCCATGAGCAGAGTGGCTCTGCTGGGCTTCAGCCAGGGTCTTTTAAACAGAACAAACATGACATCCCAATGGAGGCCTAGCAGAACACCTGTGTGAACTTTTGTAAAATATGCAAGACTCCTATGTAAGAAGTCAATGATCAAGCAAAGTTTAGGGTCAAGATAGTGTTATGCTTACATATTTTCTTTCCAATAAAAATAACAGAAGCAATAAAACATCGCATGCTTGTCTCTGGAGGATCTTTTTGAAAGGTGTGACAGGCATGCAATATTTGAGTGCAATCAACAACAAAAAAGATTTTGACACATTTGATATATCAGTTTTTGCACTGGTGCAGATGACATTTCAATATTCATCTCAGTGTTGTGGGACATGTGCAGGAGATGATGAAGCTGTCTTCCCCATCCCTCTCTTCAGCTCCAGTCTAATATCCAGCCACACACACTTTCTAGGTTACAATAAAGCTGCTGTTCACTCCATTATGACAACATCATGACGTGGACTCATATTGCCCTATCTCGCAGCCAGCAGGACAGATGCAGAGAGTTTAATTTTCTGTTTTGAGATATTGGCTGCATCTGTTGCTGTTGGTTCATTTTCTGCATGCTGTTCCCTGGTTGATGAATCATGGCTGGCTGCATCTGAGAATCACTGGGGAGAGCGGTCATGGAAAACAAACAATGGAACCGCCCATATCCGTGTGCGCACATCAAACGCTCAGTGAGCAAAGCAAGCAGCCCACCATAAAAACCTCTTCATCAGCTATCTCGGAGACATCACCACAGAGACATGCAGCAAGGCTTAACTATCCCCAAAACATTGACAACTTACAAGCACAATGGCTCAAACATAATTGTTATGGGAATAATTAGGGAGTACATTTGCTTATTTGTTAGATTAATCATGGGGCATGTTCATTTTTATTAGGGGTGGGTAAAAATCACTTTTTTTTACAAATTGTGATTCTTGAGATAAACGATTTTAAATCATCTCCCAGATGAAAGATATATTTTTTTATTTACTTAAAAATACACTTTAGCTGAATGCTTATATGATTGATAGATAAATATAGGAAGCTATATTTGTGCAGCTTTACACAAACAGGTTTTCTCTTGAGAGAAGTTTTGTCTCTTCTTTACGTGTCATCTTCTAATGCACCGCTGTTACAGCCATCAAAGCAGCGCTTATTCACTGTCGGACGTCAAATCCTCTGCTGGGAATAATATTCCTGTTATTATTCATAATCCACAGGTTTATTTGTGAGGTGTCATGGAGAGTTTTTTTACAGAGATTTGTCAGGAGTTATTCTGCTGATTCTGCCTGACACTGCCTTGATGAATAGTTTAGCAGTAAAAAAGTTAATCAAACAGTTGGGTGTCGTGAACTACATGTTGGACCTCCATAATATTTATAATCTAACAGATGTACACATCTGAATGCAGAGCGAGGATCACCCTACAACTTCAAGCTCTCTGGTTACATTAAGTCATGTCATTCTGCATCCTGAAAGTCCATAAGCAGTTTTGTATCGCTCTGTATTGGAGCTTTTTGTGTTTCTTACTTTTCTTACTATATTAGTTTTGTGGGATAAGAGGTTAAAGTTATTTAGCTTATTATTTGTTGAATATCCGTTAGTTACTCTGTTAAAGGGCTGTGCTTAGCATCCATACAGTATATCCCTTTGAAATGCATCTGATTGGGTAGCTTGTACGTTACGCAGCCTGATTATACATTTAGGGGCAGTGGTGGCTCAGCGGTTAAGGCTCTAGGTTACTGATCAGAAGGTTGGGGGTTCAAGCCCAAGCACCACCAAGATGCCACTGTTGGGCCCTTGAGCAAGGCCCTCAACCCTATTTGCTCCAGGGGTGCCATATCATGGCTGACCCTGCACTCTGACCCCAGCCTAGCTGGGATATGTGAAAAAGAAGAGTTTCACTGTATATGTGCAAATGTGTGATAAATAAAGAAAATTAATTATTATTATTACATGGGTTCCTGAACACAGACTAGTCGACTAATAGCTCAGATAATGCTATTATCTGAAGGTGTTCATACCGACTAGTTGATTTGTAGTTTTAGATTGGTAGTTTTGCACATCCCTACTTTTTACCTGAAAATTCTGTATCAAAGAGTGAAACAATTGTCATTTCAGACACAACTGTTCTTCAATTTCTTTCTGAGAAAAAGGGGTTAACACAGCTAAATATGTTAAAACATCAAATCGCAATACTTTAAAAATTGCAATAGATAGCAAATTGGCAAGTAAATATCATTGTAATATCACATCGGGAGGTGGGTGGCAATTCCCAGTGCAAGAAGCTGATTTTAAAGACTCCATGGAATCAAAATTGGACTTTTGTGGCATTTATTCCATGTCTTTTTAGCTTTTAAATCTATTCTAATCTTGCTATCTACACTCACTGAACACTTTTATTAGGAACACTATGGTCCTAATAAAGTGCCCAACATGGTCTTCAGCTGTTGTAGCTCATCGGCCTCATGGTTTGACATGTTGTGCATTCTGAGATGCTGTTCTGCTCACTACACTGCCACGCCACGTCATGCTACGGTCGAAATCACTGATATCACATTTTTCCCCATTCTGATGGTTGATGTTAACATTAACTGAAGCTCCTGACCCGTATCTGCATGATTTTATGCATTTCTGCCACAAAATTGGCTGATTAGATAATCGCATGAATAAGCAGGTGTACAGGTGTTCCTAAGAAAGTGCTCAGTGAGTATATATGCAATTTTGGGTAGATTGCTTCTGAAATGTAATCTGGTACTAATTACAAATTCAACATGATCACATGGGAAATCGACATGTTGCCGTCTAAAGTTAATTTACCCTAAAATCGACCCCATCCTGCCAAATTACTGACCAGCTCCTTGGGTTCTGGTCCTGTGGGAACTAAGAAGTAATCATGTTCACATAAACAATGCTGAGTGCAATTCTGAGGCTGTATTTTCGCTCTAAAATTACATATTTACTTCACTGATGGTTAGGTTTAGGGTTGGGGTTTGGGTTAAGGGGTAGGGACAGTCATTTACAAGTAAAAGGACAATTTGCTGTTGGTGAAACTGGAGCTAACACGTGCCCATATGTTTAACAACAATTCCAGCTTCGA
Organism: Myxocyprinus asiaticus; assembly: GCF_019703515.2. Lineage (NCBI taxonomy): Eukaryota > Metazoa > Chordata > Actinopteri > Cypriniformes > Catostomidae > Myxocyprinus > Myxocyprinus asiaticus. Next base: position 11,756,890 of record NC_059361.1, read on the forward strand.
TCACTGGGGGCAGTGATAAGAATTTCGGTTAAGGTTTATGGTACAGACCAATTTCAGAAGCAGAACTTTCAACCTACTGTCGACCAAATTACACAACTAAAATTGTGTTATCTTTTTTCTAAAACTGTGTAATGTAGTCTTTTACATTAGCATTTTAAGGCAATGCAATCTGATTATTTTTAGATTTTATTTGATCTAACTTCTTTACACACAAGAAAAATCTTATACTATTTTGAGAAAAACACAAACAAGAGAAAATAATATATTTCTTCAACTGTACCTTTAGTAACAATGCAAAAAGCCTTACACAAAGCCTTTCTAAATTTTACTGTATTTTTTTATCAGTAATTTTAAGTTCATTAAGACCAATTAGGCTTTGTGCTCCATTTGCTTCCATTCATACACACGCAAATGGACATTGGAATTCAAACCAACACATTTCATGCCTCCCATTTCATAAAATGAACCAGACTGGCAATGATCCATCTCAATGCACATGACTCTGAGAACTTATTGCTTTTCACCATGCCACATCATCTTGGCACCTTGGTGATAATAGCATTTCCACATCTTTAGTCTCTCAATAGCCATCAAAATTACCTCATGTTAATGTCAGGGATTTTTCAAATCACCATCGTCCCTAAGTCCACATTGGCAGCATATAATTAATTCAAACTCAGGCTCTGATATTTTTATTGCTCTCCCACAGTGAAAGTCATCAAGGCAAGTGTCAATCAAGAGACTTATTAAATTCACTAGCGAGATGTCACTAAATTCCCCAAGATCAATGTCAGCACTTGCTACAGGGCCCATAGCAATTGCTCCACTGTCCTAGGATGGATAGCATTTGCACATTCTAGGGTGGCTGTCTTCTTTAATCTGATTTGAGCAGACAGTGTGTAATAATGCTGGTTAAATTCAGTGGCCTGTTCCATGATTCCACTCCGCATGGTGGAGATTTTACAGCTTAGATCTGCAGATATTTTCTCTCTCCTTTCTGTATTTTGTTTTCTCTAGCTGTAGCCAATAGGATTTTTCCTCCTGCAGATGTGGTAGGACAAGATACAATGTCACAGACCTTACAGGAATAAAGGTACAAATAAATCTAGCAGATAAAGAACATACGTACTTTCAAGGAAATATATCCAAGGTAAACTGCCTATAAATTTATAAACAGAAACACAATGACTCGCAGATAACAGTGTTAAATTCCATTTAAAGGTTCAGACCAAACCTGTTCAATACTTTAAAAGCATCTAAAGACAAAAAGAAGTCTATACTAAGTAAACACTGCAGCTAAAGCACATGCAATTTGTCCTGTCCTTTATATTAAATATTACATATTTCAATGAATGAACGAGTCGTTCTGTTGTGTCTGTTCTTTTGAATCAGCTTTGCCTACTAAAGAAAGAACCGATCTGCGGGAATGAGTCAGACAGCTCAAAGGGAGAGAGTGGTGCCTCTGCACTCCTGGACATTTTTCCTGTTCATGGGATATGTTAAAAAATATACATGTAAACATGATAATGAATCGTGTTTTCCACGAGTCTCTGATCTCGAGTACAAGTCAAGTCTCAAGTCAAATATTTACAAGTCAAGTCAAGTCGCAAGTCATTTTTTTTGCGACTCCAGTCCGAGTCGCAAACTTGAGTTTCCATCTCTGGACAATACAATACATAGCAGTGTAGGTGAAAAGAACAAGGTAACATGGCAAGGTAACGTGATGTCTTGCAAAGCCAATACATTGTGTAAATATTTCTGGCCAGGTTTTTCAGAGGCATTGTCATGCCACTCTTTGTGTGTTGTGCTTCCAAATTGAAACACTGTGCTGTTATTCTTTAGAGTGCCCAAACAATTCTGAAACTGGTCATCTCATTGTTTAAGTCTGATAGTCAGCTGCAAAACCAAAACACCCAATGCATTCTTCATTCTGCCATGGCAGAAGCTAAGATCGTCTCTGATCTTATGGGTAATCAAGCAATGGCATGTCTGAATTCAGTATCTGTCATTTAAAAAGGCAAAAATCTATCTCATAAAAACAACTTTGTTTGCTCACCTGCAACTGCATTGTACATCCGTTCCATTCCACAGTACATCTAAATTCATTGCTGAGCAATTCCCTTTACTATTGATTTTACTGCCCTTATTTTTCACCTAGTTTTAAAGGCCACACATAAAAGCATGTTCTAACAAATCGTCTCACTATTATCCCTCCACAATGCCGATGTTACATCTGAAGGAAATAAATGCATTTCATCCTTATTCTCATCTGTTTGGAAAGGACAGGAAACATTATTCTTGAATATTGGATCAGTGTGTCAGAAAGACACATTTTTTCTTTGATTTAAATGCCCGATGTGGCACCACACTCCTCGGTTTGGCTAAGACACAGTGAACAGTTGCCAGCTTAGATACTGGATTTCAGCTTTGAGACAGTTCTAAAAATATTTGCAACTAAATGCCAGAACTTTCACAGTGACATGCCAGTCAGATGATAAACTTGAATCACAGTTAGTTCAATCGTATCATCCTCAAAAGATTCATGATTATTATGGACCTCCAGAGATGTACTAAATGCTTTGTTCATAAAGGTAGTCACACAAATTTGAAAATTGTGTCATCATTTACTCACCATTGGAACTCAAAAGCTACATTTTTGAAGAATATCCTGTTTAATAACGACTTAAATTTCTGTTTGCTTCTAATAAAAGCTTTCGTATGGCATCAGAAGACACTTTTAAGATACTTTTATGATGCTTTATGTCATTTTGAAACATGATAGACCTAGTTCCCTTTTACTTTCAATATATAGAAAAGAGGACCCAATATATTCTTAAAAATCCTCATCTTTTTTTCTTTTTCTTTTCATGTTCGAAAGAAACTAATTCAGCTTTGGAACAAAATGATGATAAATAAATTATGACATAATTAACATTACTGGGTGAAATATTCCTCCAAATGGGAAAGGAGATTTGTTTTACTTTACCTGTATTGGTTGACTGGTGGATTAGCTTTAGCTGAGCAATGAAACTTCACTAGGTTTCCCTCCAAAACTGGTTGCGGCTCCGCAGATAGATTAACCAAAGGCAAGTCTGCAGAAGACAAATTCAAGAAATTACATTTTAACCAATTGGTGAAGATTTACTTCCAACAATTTCATATCATGTGATCAAGTAAAAGCATAGGGAATAATAAAAAGTATCTTAACTCAGTTATCATCAAATGACATTAAAATCGGACAAAAAGCACTAAACTAAAGTGAACTAAACTAAAGCACTGTAAGTAGACTAATGAGTTGTATACTTAGTTTTCTTTTTAAATAAGGACCAATTGGAAAAGTGATTTAATCACAAAGCATTCCATAACTACAAAAGAGTAGAACATAATAGCATTTAAACAAGGATTTTAAAAATAAACACAGTTTATGCGATCATTACCACAATACATTTTTCTTTATATTTTAATTATATGACTAAATATGTTGCTTATTTTAAGTCTTTCCTTTTTCCAAACTACATCATAAAAATGTACCAAAGAAAATAACACAATTTAAAGACACTAATGTCATTAAAGTAATTCTGCAAAACAAAGACAGAATGATTATATCTGATTTAAAAAGTTTTGGATTTCGTGACTTACTGTATGTAACTCTGTAGCCACAAATCCTGTTCTCAAAGCGTAAATGATAAATAAATAAATAAAAGTTCAAATTAAATGATCAATAATTAAAACAGGCTCTATCGTTTACACACATCATTTAAATATGCAATATTATTACAGAATTTTGAAAAAGTAAACATGTCCACAGTAAATGCCAATTATGCTTTCCTGGTCTGATAACTGACAAGAACAACGGAATACAACCAAAACAGCTTTACAGGTCTCAAAGGTAGGTTCAAAAAGGAAAGAAGTCCTAATTGTTGTGCTTTCACCAAAGCTGGACAGTGGCAAGCACAGAAGGAGTCTCATTGGGGCACTGCTATAGTGTGTGTGTGTGTGTGTGTGTGTGTGTGTGTAGAGAGAGAGAGAGAGAGAGAGAGAGAGAGAGAGAGAGAGAGAGAGAGAGAGAGTTGCTTTTTTGTGGTTTTATGTGGGTTACAAACTTGTAATTACAAGGGTATTATGCTATAAATGTTCTTTATGAGGACAACCCTAGTGTCCCTGTAATTCAAACGGTTTAAAAAACATACTAAACAATGTTTTTTTTTTTTTTTTTTTTTTTACGTAAAAATGCCAAAAGTTTTCTGTGAGGGTTAGGTTTAGGGGTAGGGTTAAGGGATAGAATATATAGTTTGAACAGTATAAAAATCATTTTGTCTATGGAGAGTCCTCGTAATGATAGGAGTACCAACTGTGTGTGTGTGTGTGTGTGTGTGTGTGTGTGTGTGTGTGCGTGCGTGCATATGCTTTCTTGGAAGTAAAGTATGTGCCCCGCAGCAGCACAGCTGGGCAAAATGGGATCCCAGTGGGTGCTACAGGTGCTGCTCTATACCTCATCTGCCTTTTTTGACCGCACACACGCACACACACACACACACATACACACACACGCACACACACACACACAAACACACCTGTTTCAGGTTGCCCTCTGGCTGCACAGAACCAAACCTCATTCCTGAGCCCATGGGACATCCCGGAGTAACCACAGACAAACAGGTCTGTGCTGTGTGCTTCCCGGTTACCAGCAGGACATGTGTAAGTTTTTGCTTTGGCTAATTGGGCATGCAGTGAGGTGAATGGATATTGGAAGAAGGTGCGTGTCTGTAGGCTTGTGTATTGGTTAATGCATATTATATGTAATAAAACAGATAGTTCTGACTTTTAAATTCTGATTAGACACATCCAAAGCTGCTTTTAAATGCCACTAAATACACATGTGAATGCACAGTATGCTGTATATGAATGTGGCAAGTTGATATGTTGCTTGCTGTAAATAGCCTACATATAGGCTAAAGAACTTCACTACTTGGCAAAATAACATTTTATTCCAGTTAGCCTATATGTAATTGTTTGTTGAACATCTGTGTCTTTTATCAGATTTAAATGGTGCTTCCATTTAAATTAAGCAATACTCGAGGCTATGCATTACACTGATTTTATGACAGTTGGTTGGGCAGTAACTCCAATTAGTAATTCCAAATTAGTGTCACTTTTCTATACTAATTTTCAACTCAATTATATAAATTAGGGTGTATTAAATTTATTTAGTTATAATATATATATATATATATATATATATATATATATATATATATATATATATATATGTGTGTGTGTGTGTGTGTGTGTGTGTGTGTGTGTGTGTGTGTGTGTGTTCAAATCAATGCTGTCACCAAAATATATACATAAAGGTACTTGAAAATCAGACAAAAAGACAAAAGGTCGAAGAGAAATTGAATGATGTAATAAATGGAAAAATATAAAACTGTCAATTTAAAGTTGATGATTATAAGTATAGAAATTATATGTTTAGATTTTATGGCAAAATATTCAGATATCTGCAAATACACAAGTAGTTTGAAAGTGTAGAGAGATCGACTCAATCGTGCCATTCCCCGCTGCTTAATGGGAGTGGGCAGTCACTGCAGAGCTTGTCTGGTGCACTATGTTCACCACAATTCTCTGATTCCCTTCAGGATCAAGGGTAGTTTTATAAATATATATATATATATATATATATATATATATATATATATATATATATATATATATATATATATATATATAAATATGTATAGAGAGAGAGAGAGAGAGAGAGAGAGATTTTTATATATATATATACAACAGTTAGTTCCGGTCCTCGAATCTGATTGGACGAGAGACATTCCATGAGCACTGATGGTCTGACACCATCAGCACTCGGACGCTTCACTGTGTGTGTATCACTCCGCTTGTGTTTGTGCCGTTCTAAACTAAGTGTAAGAAAAGTGCAGATGTGTTTTAACTGCTTTTTCATGCCTGCAGGAGCTGCTGTGTGAGGAGATGTTCTCTTATATTTTTATTCAAAGAGGCTCATTACTTTGAAGTTGCCCACACAACACATTGTGGCCATTGCTTGCTTTTTCTGACACTTACAAAACTGGAGTATGCAAAACCAACACAAACTAATTAATCTAGGAAATTGTCATCTTTCTGTTAGGTGAGTGTACATGGAAACCGCAATCGTGAGGCTGAGTGACAGCGCATCTGCCTCATTACATATTACGGAGAGAGAGAGCGCATGCCTAATCATTGGTTTTGCTTAGTGAAGGTGAAAGACAGTCCCGGCCGGTGCAACAGCATGGAAGAGTGGACTGAAGAATGAATTTGCTCTTAGCAATTTAATTTACTCTTACTCAGGAAATTATTGCACATTTATTTACTGTAAATCCATCACCACCCAACATGTATAGCAATGTGACCCAATTTGGGTCGTGACACATAGTTTAAGATTAACTTATCTAAATGCTACTCTTCTAAAAATGTAGTTAACTTAACTACAAACTACATACAAAAAGTAGCTAACTACATTGAAACTAATAGTGTGCAACAGTCTGGTTCCAGAAGTAAAAATTAATTTTCTCCATAGGCAAATAGATTTTTAACTATATCTTGCAAACGTTTAAAGATAGACATACCGTGAACTCGGAGGATGTTAATCGATGGTGTATGCCTTTTCTGAAGCCATCAGCCATTCTTCAAGAGTGCGATATGGCCCTACATCAGCACTGCTCTGATTCGGCCGCAGGCACGAGGCCGCAGTCCGAGTGCCATAGGTAATCACAGCAGTGCTGATTTAGGGCCATACAGCACGATTGTAAGTGTGATATTGCTTATATACAACAGTTCAATGAACAAGTAAATTTTAAAAAATTAGGAAAAACTGAGTACAGTCATAAAAACACATTTGTGCATGGAACTACTTTATTACGTGGCGGATCAGAATCTGCCATTGCTGGTTCAAACCAAATGATGCGTAAAAGCCTCCATTAGTAATTCAAAAATTTAATTTCAGAAATAGTATCACGGCTTGTGCTGTTTCTAACAAGTTATTGGATAAACAAGGATGGATGGATGGATGGATGTGTGTGTGTGTGTGTGTGTGTGTGTGTGTGTGTGTGTGTGTGTGTGTGAGTGTGAGTGAGAGAGAGAGAGAGAGAGAGAGAGAGAGAGAGAGAGAGAGAGAGAGAGAGACGGAGCGTGTGTGATCACCTGTTGCCACTCCCAAGCAGAGATGCTGTCAGCTGAAGATCAGCTTTCTCAGTGGAAAAGTAGCAGTCCAAGCGGGGGTCCAATTCTGCCTATTTCGTGGTAGCCGGTGCGCAAGAGTCGATCACTATAGAAACCGCAATGTCCTCCATTTTAAACAGTGTCCACTCCAATGTGGAAAGTCTGATAAGAGGTAAGCGCCTTCAGTTTGTGTAATTAATCAGTCTGTTGTGTCTCTCAGCTGTGATGAGCCGTAATGCTGAAGTTGTTCGTCTAAAGCCATTTAAAGTTATTTTTTAGCTTTAGTAGTAGTAATACAAGTGATCATATAGTGCTGTATGTAAACACTGGCTGACACAGATTTACTTCACGTCACCTAACTGGCTCATATTACACATAAAAATGATCTTTTGCCACCACCTGCTGGCTAACATATGTAATGTCAAAAAAATACATGTAAAAAAAAATAAATAAAAAAAAAGACAAACCGTAGCGCTTAACACATCTGCACTGCTCTTACACTTAGTTTATAACAGTACAAACACAAGCGGAGTTATACACACACAGTGAAGCATCTGAGTGCTGATGGTGTCAGACCATCAGTGCTCATGGAATTTCTCTCATCCAATCAGATTCGAGGACCAGAACTAACTGTTGTGTGTGCATATATATATATATATATATATATATATATATATATATATATATATATATATATATATATATATATATACACACAAACACACACAGTATAAATACAAATGTTTAATTTAAATGGTTTTGAAAAAAAATGCTTATAATTTATGTAAGAGTCTGTCTAAATCAAAAATATTTTATGAAAAAGTGAGTAAATTCATGAATATTGTAATTATTTATTTATTACATTATTGTAATTGTCATACTGCTATGTTGCTTGGAACTGCACCCAAGACCCACTGTTGCACTTGTGTATATGGTTGAGTGACAATAAAGGGATTTGATTTGATTTGTATAGCAAATAATACGTTACACGTTTTTTTGTGAGTGTGGGTCCCAGGTAAACACAAAATTACATATTTGGGTCCTAGGTCAACAAGTTTAAGAACACCTGCTTTAGATTAAGAGATGCTTGTACCTTGTCAAGCCACATTTTCAAAGTATCTTCCCCAACACTAAACATCATTGTACTCTGTTGGGGTCAGACAAAATGTGACAGGATCAACTCATCGCCATAATGATACGCTAGATTTAATTCTTTCATATGGAATTGATGTTGATAATATAGCAATTCTGCCACAGAGGGATGAAGTCTCAGATCATTACCTCATCTCTTGTATGCTGCGTTTAGCAAAGGTCACTCAATCTACACTGCATTATCGATCGGGTAGAACTATTATTTCAACCACTAAAGATAGATTCACTAATATCCTTCCAGATTTGTCTCAAATACTCCAAAACATTTAGAAGAACTTGATGTAATCACAGAAAAAATAGATACAGTCTTCTCTAGCACTCTTGATAGTGTCGCCCCCCTTCAATTAAAGAAAATTAAAGAGAAAAGCCCCACACCATGGTACAATGGTCACATTCATGTTCTCAAGAGAGCAGCTCGAAAAATGGAGTGCAAGTGGAAGAGTACAAAATTAGAGGTCTTTCATTGTGCATGGACTTATAGTGTCTCTAGCTACAGAAAGACTCTAAAAGCTGCGAGGTCTGCATATTTTAGCAAACTCATAGAAAATAGCCACAATAATCCTAGGTGTCTGTTCAGTACTCTGGATAAATTAGTGAAGAATAAAGCTTCAGCTGAACCTGATATTCCATTGCAGAACAGTAATTATGACTTTAAGAATGTCTTTACTGATAAAATTTAAATAATTAAATACAAAATTATGCAACCGTCTGCAATAGCACCTCTGAAGACAGTTTATCATATTATTCCCCATGAGCAACTTCAATCCTTTGCTGTCATAGGACAGGAAGAGCTAAACAAACGTATCAAAACATCAAAATCAACAACATGTATGTTAGATTCAATACCAACCAAGCTATTAAAAGTGGTGTTTCCAATAATCTCAGAACCTCTTTTTAATATTATTAACTCCTCATTATCCTTAGGGCATGTCCCAAGAAAATTTAAGACCGCAGTTATTAAACCACTTATCAAGAAAACAGCTTGATCCTGGAGAGTTGGCTAATTATAGACCGATCTCAAATCTCCCATTTTTGTCGAAAATACTAGTAAAGTTAGTGTCCTCCCAACTATGTTCATTTGTACAAACAATTTTATATATGAAGAATTTCAGTCAGGATTTAGGCTCCATCATAGTACAGAGACTGCATTTATCAGAGTTACAAATGACTTGAAGCTCTTATCATCTGATCGCGGCTGCATTTCTATTCTAGTGCTTTTAGATCTTAGTGCTGCCTTTGACACGATAGCTCACAAAATTCTCTTGGATAGGCTTGAGAATTATGTTGACATTTGTGGACAGGCATTAGCTTGGTTTAGGTCCTATTTATTCGACCACAACCACTTTGTCTGTGTAAACATGGAATTGTCAGATCAAACTAAAGAAAGGAGTGCCACAGGGATCAGTTTTAGGGCCTCTCCTTTTCTCCTTATGTATGCTTCCCCTGGGAGACATCATCAAGAATCGTGGAATTAGTTTTCACTGTTATGCCAACGATACCCAAATTATATTTCCACAAAACCCGACGAAATTTCACAATTCTCCAAGTTAGCAGAGTGTATCAGTGATATCAAAGATTGGATGGCTAGAAATTTCCTTCGACTCAATTCCGACAAAACAGAGGTACTAATTATTGGACCAAGAAGAATAACCTTCCAAAGATGGTTTGGGACTCAGACACACTCTCTCAGTTAAAATCTAGACTAAAGACTCATCTTTTCAGCCAGGCACACACATAATTTATCTTTCAACTCATAGTTATGCTGCATTAGTTATGTCTGCCGGAACCAGAAACACTTCTCCTATTCTAGAATCCTGTTTTAAAGTGAATGGCATTTACGCTAATATTATTATATTTGTTTCCCTGTCTTAACCTCAGGATACATATAGGTTACCAGAGCCTACCAAGTTCCAGCTCTGGTCCTGCCTGATGTCTGACTCCAGTCCTGTCTGATGTCCGACTCCCACTACTATGTGTTGCTGAGTGATGACTAACTGCAGCTTATGCCAGCCAGATATCACTTCAGTCTACTACGATGAACTTCACAGAGAATGAACTGATGTGAGCAACAACTGTCAGACATGGAATACTTCACTGGACACTGCCTGAAACTTGGACATAAAATGGACTCCACCGGAAAATAATCTGCCACAAGCTTACAGTCGAACTGCAGTGCACCTTACTGACCTCTGCCTACATCACCTTGGGCAAAGGATGGACTACATTCTTAAAATGGAACACATAGATAATAAATTAATTGCAGCCTTCATCAGCCAAAAAACAAAGGACAGTGCATCTGTTTGCATTTCTGCTGTTAAATAAGAATGTAAATTCTAAGAATTTAGTCATTAATCTTACAGTTAATACAAAATATTTTTGTTTAAACATTGGAATTTTGTTTTACTTGACACAGTCGCCTTAAGCTTGCTCACTGGGGGTCTAAATATAAACATTATTATTTTATATTATGTATTTTAAGGCACAATTTACAATCATGTTTTTTTTTTTTTTTTTTTTAATTAACTGCAATATTTTGACTCGAAGACATTACTATGTTACAGCTTTTTCTGTGAAAGCATAACTTTCTGTAAAGCTGCTTTGAAAGGATGTGTGTTGTGAAAAGCGCTATACAAATAAAAATGACTTGAAATGACTTGTAATGCACATCCTCTCATGGCTCATTGCTTTATTTTATTTCCACATTTCTGATGTTAATATTCATTTAGTGTTTTAGCTGTTTAGAAACATATCATGATTTTCTTTCATGTCAGTTCAAGTCTTTTGAGAGTGACCCTTCAGGGAGGAGAGTCATCAAAAGTGTCTTCTACTTATGACAACACTGAAGATTGATAATAACGTTCTAACTTATATAATGAAATGAGTGCCTTTAGATGATCCTAGAGGACTGACAAGTGCCTCACAAAGGCCCAGGCTCAGAAGGCAGGCTGGCAGGAGCACGAAAAGACCCCAGTGACCCCCAAATCTAGTGGCTGACAGTGTCAGTGTCTTTATAAATAAGTATATTTGTCACTTTGATGTATAAATGCATGAGTCGAATCTCTCCGGACCGAGTAGCATAAAACAGGCCATCAATATGCAGCTCCACTAATTCCTCGGCTTCACAACAGGGAGATCACGAAGGACAAAAGTTTGAAACTCCCTTGCAACAATGGCAGCCAGAACAATGGGTTTGGAGGAGAGGGCGATTATATATATATATATATATATATATATATATATATATATATATATATATATATATATATATATATATACATATATAGGTTGGGTTGGGGACATAGGGGACGATGGAGAGCTGACAGCTTTTGATCGGAGGTTCAAAGCAAAGAGCAGATGGCGGTTTGGAACAATCGGCCAACTTCGCCATAGTTAATGGAAGGTGCCAAAGAAAATTGCTTCTCTCCCTTTCTTAAAGTTTGATTTCCATTCTCTCTGGGTCACTGTGGCCAGCTGTTCTCAGTGAGTGATGATGGCCTGGTGTCAGCACGGGGAGGGATCTAAAGTCTCTCAATAACTCTACTGAATGAATACCACAGCACAGACACAGAGATTTTACATCAACTGTTCAACTATCCGCATACACAATAAAGGCATATTTAGATCAGAGCTAGTTGTCACACTTTTTACTCTAGTAGGGGAGGTTTATTTTTGAAGGCCAAATTCTGTGTACGTGTATAAAAGCCTTTTGGGCTAAAATAATTAAAATAGCTTTGAACTTTACCACCATTATTGCTCAGGAATAAAGAAAGTATTAATTTAAAAACAGCGAGGCATGTAGTCACACTATACGAGGTGAGCTGCCATTAAATAGCATATTATTTAATTGCTTATCAGCTAAATTTAAAGTTTTTGAAACAGCAAAATATCAAACCTTTTGATATTTTATATCTGATGCCATTTCGCTTAACCTGAGGTTTAATTATCCAAGAAGGGCTTATGTTTAGCAACATTTCAGAGGTAAATCTAATTCCTGAGCATTATGGGCCCCATTTCCACCTGGTATTAAGATGCGCTTCGGGTGATCCAATCGCATGTGGTCAGGTAAGACACATGGCTGTTTACACCTGGTCGCTTAAATTAGTCTCCTTGGAAGGGAAGGTCTCTGTTTCATGACGACATACATCAATCACTATGTCTTACTGCATGATATTAAAGTGTAACAGGAGCCAGCTGATAGATAGCTGTGCCGTGTGTATAAACCTCACTCTCCTGACCTCAAGAGGTGCACTAGCGACTGATGCTAGAGGCTGTAGCCTTTAGCCTCCTTGTTAGTGTACCCACCTCCCATGCCGGAGACACCGGTTCGAGTCCCGTACGGAGTGGGTAGAACAGGAGAATCACAAAAGCACAACAAAGTCAGAAAAGACAAAGAAAGTGCAAAATAAATAAAACATTTAAAATTGTGCGCTGTTTCTCCCAGATGTGGTTGAAATTTATTCAAATGACAAACGCAACATGTCAAGCAGAATTATCTGTTAATTTAGTGTATTACCTGTATTAAAGGAGCTTGGAGTTCATGCTTCTCATCTGTTTCAATATCAGATACACTAAAGAAAATCCATGAAGCTCTCGTGATCGTGTATGAATCCGCTTTTTTAAATTTTCCGATCTGATGGTTTTTCCTTTTAAAGCCGCTCATAAATGGCAAAGTTTAAACTCTTGTTCTAGCACAGCAGTTGATTGACAGGTGAGTGGTGGCGTTTCACTGCTGCCGGGACGCATACAGGACAGATTAGCGTTTACACCTCAGATGTGATGTGGCACATGCATTTTTTACCACATTCGTATGTGGTTTCTGTGACACGATCACAAAATGTGTTAGACCCCATTTAGACATGTATCTAGGGCTGACCACATGTGATTGGATCACCCGAAATGCATCTTAATATCAGGTTAAAATGGGGTATTAAATGATTAGGGGAGAACATAAAGGCATGAAAATACATTGAATTGGACAAGTTAAAGCTGTAAATTAATGCAGTGGGTAATATTTGGAGTTGTCTCATTTAGGCCTCATTTTGACTGAAAGAGAGTGGCTGTCTCAGAGGCCTGCGCTGATCTGAATGAGAATTGTCTGAGCAGAGGAAAAATCCAGAAAGCCTTTAATTACTTTTGTTGCCGATGACATTATCACATCGAACCAAGCGGTCAATTAATGGACTCTGAATGAGGACTGACAATAGCTAGAGTGGGCATATTAGACAATGGACATGTGGGCACACTCACACACACACACACACACACACACACACACACACACACACACACACACACACATGTTAGTGCGGCTATCCTTATGAAGACTCTCCATAGACACAATGATTTTTATACTGCATGAACTACAGATTCTATCCCCTAACCCTACCCCTAAACCTAACCCTCACAAAAACGTTCTGCATTTTAAAATTTTCAAAAAGACATCGTTTAGTGTGTTTTTTTAAGCGACCTGAACTATGAGAACACTAGAAATGTCCTCATAAACCACATTTTTAGCATAATACACTTGTAATTACCAGTTTGTAACCTGAAAAAATGTCCTCGTAAACCACCCAAACCCGCCCACACACACATCTCTATCCTTCATTGGCATTTCAGGGGAGCTGTCAGCCTGTAAGTCATAGTGTCTTAGTAAATTTTCATTCCGCTAAAGCAATATATCAAAGTCTTCATCTAGTATCCATCAATCCACTCATTGTCCATCTTTCTTTCTTTCTTCTTCTTTCGTTCTTTCTTGAGGTTCTGGTTCTCATCTTAAACTTTTGTCACTCCTTTAAACAGGCAGATGGGAAGAATATCTGTCATTCACCTGGGGTCACCCATCGATTCCATGTCTGTACATGGCAACATGTTCAAAGTACTGCACTCACAACATCGATCCTGCTACACACACATAAAATAAAGCTTATTGATTTTTTTTTTTTTTTTTTTTTTTTACATTTGATTTACCCTGGTTAAAGTAGTGTCTGGGCACTGCACTTCTGTTCTCGTCTACACGTTGTTTATTGTGATTTTGAAATGGCAAATATATTATTTATCTTTCTTTCTTAACCATTTATTTGATGAACTGCCGTGTAGGTTTCCTGTATGAGTACAAAATGACCTGGTTTGGTATTTAAGTGAGTTGTGCTTGTTAGTTTCCATATTCATTAAAGGTCTTATGTCTTAAAATGTGAAGCACGCAATCATCATCATCATTATTATATATATATATATATATATATATATATATATATATATATATATATATATATATATAAAATGCTTTTTAATGTGCATATACTACCATAAGTAAGACACTTGTAGGTTAAATTCTTCAAGAGTCTAAATAATGTCATTTAGTGGAGTTTTCAAAACTTGCTTTGTTTTTTTGTTTTTTTTATGGTCTCTAACTTGTCAACTTCCAGTTCAACCATTGCCATAAGTTTGGGGTGGGACTTTCTGTTTGTCTACAATGGAAGACAGGGCGCAGGGCAAAATGTGTGGTAGGAACATTTGGGAAAGCTGACTGGCACAAAAATTACACACTTTTTCATATAATGTCTGAGTTGCAGAATTCTGTCTAACTGCATGTCTCTTTACCTCAAATGTCTGTGCTATGCATCTTCAGACAGCTGTCCTTCATCAATATTAACTGATTTGCATGGCTACACAGCCCCCCTTGTGGCCTGGTACATGCTTAGTACTGTCCCACCTGCTAATACTGCCATTACTTATTCATTATACACCTGCTAGTGTTTGATACTCAAAGAGGAAACTTGCAGTCATCACTTACCATTCACCATCTTTATTTGATCCCTTCTTCGGAGTTACTGTCTCATATTTTGCAGAACTCCAACTCAGGAGGGCAATGTAAATATGGCCCACTCAGACGGATATTTATTTAGTCATTCAAAAGTGTACTGGGCTTATGACTGCATGTAATTCTGAAAACCTCATTATCCTTTTTGCACGGCTCCCGTTCCACATTCACTTGCCTCTCTCTCAGGACTATTTCTTTCAACAGAATTTTGCAACAAGATGCTTAGTCTCATTGATACATTTGAAATGTTTCCATCTTCCCATGGAGAGGATGTGAGAGTGTTGTAATGAAATTAGAGAGCGCAAAGACTTGGTGAATTTGTCCGTGTTATAGCTGAGTTAAATTACCGTAGGTCTGATTTCTCGCGTGGTTAAATTAAAACACAGAAGTTGGAGAAGGGGAGTAGATCTGGATGACAGTGCAATGTAAAATGTTTCTGCATGCCAAAAGAGCATTTTGGAAAAAGAGAGCGAGAGAGATAGAGATAAGAGTAGAGGGAGGGAGGATATAATGTATACAGTATATGTACTGTGTGCATTTGTATAGACTATAAACAAGGGGGAAACTCACATAACCTGTCGAGAACATGTCTAGGTTAAAATGATAAAATGTAACCTGGGCATGTTTTTGTGTGTGTGTGTGTGTGTGTGTGTGTGTGTACAGTATTTCCCTGTTTTGAAAGACATAGAGAGAGGTAGAGACATAGTGCTTGTTCCCACCTCTAACATCAGCTAATCCATAGATGCTATATCTGCTGTCTTTTGCCTTGCATGCCAAACAGATCCAAGATAACTTCTAGGCTTTTGCAACACCTACAAATGTTAATCATTTTTATGCCTGCTCAGTTCCACAGCAACTCGCCCTGTACCCAGCTCACTTTTGTGCTTCAAAATGTCATGCATAACGTTGCACAATTGAGCTGTCACCAGTAATGGTTCTCTAAATAGCATGTTCTACTTTATTAGTCATAGTTAACAATGTTGATGGGGGGTTTGAGTAATTCAAATAAAAATAAAAAAACTGTTTAGCATTCTCTGCAACTTCCAGAATGGAGGTTTCCTCTGAATGAGCTGACAGAGAAAACTCTGATGAGGTATGAGTGGGTGAATTGTGAGCAATTTAAAGTCAATATTAAACGCCTTTTGCAACCCATTTTTACTTTTGTTACCTTATGTGCTTCCAAATTAAACATAATATTCAACTTGAGAAGAAAGGGGCTTTAAGAGTATACATCTGTAACAAAGTTCTAAGTTTTCGTGGCAAGGTGGAAGCAGGAGATGGCGAGATCCAACTCAAAAAGGGCTTTATTTCCCACACTTTTCACAGTCTATAAATCACACTTTTCAGTGGACACACTCAAATAAGGCTTTTCAGCATAACACAGATATCACACTCTGGAACACTCTGCTCTGTGCAACTCTCTCCCCCTCACTGGCATCTGTCTCGATCTTAAAAGCCTGTCTCCACTCTCACTGCAATGACAAACAGCTGTTAGAGGCAATAATTGCCAGGTGATGATCCTTACCGTTCTCATCTCCTGATCTCACTCTCCATTCACAAACCGGCGCTTAACCACGCCCCCACCACCACATCATCTATTATTGATTAAATTATGAAAAATAGGCATTGCATACCAGAAAGGAGCAAAGAGTTTTTTGTTTTTTTTTTTGGGGGGGGGGAGAGAGGTTGAAAAATAAAGCAGTCATTTTCATGGCTTACTCAAATCTCAATTAATTATTAGAATCTAGCAGGTAATTAGTGTTTCACCATCACAATTGAAAGTCAAATGATTTGAGTATCGCAGTGGAAAGCATGACCCAAAGAGGCATCATTTACATCACTTACGTTGGATGTCAATAGTGACACTGGTCTCCTTGCCATTGGGCACAGCCTTGTTGGAGGCCCGGCAGATGATCTTCTGTCCAGATTCAATGTTGGAGGCCGAAATGTAGAGGGTGCTCACAGTGCTCTCTCTTCGTCCATCTCTAAGAAGAGTCTACAGAAAAAAAGAAGAAAGGAGGTTTATGGATTTCAGCGAGGAAAATAAAAGATAACCCTGCTAAAAAGACCAAATTCCAAGGTGGTTCCAAGCTGGTTTATGCTTGATAGTGCTGGTTTGATGCTGATTTAGCAGGTGGCATCCCATACATGGGACCAGCATCCAAAACACAACATATGCTGGTCTTTTCAGCAAGGAAGCTAAATGGATATTTTCAAACTCAGTTTCAGCCATGGGTATTGAGGGTGAAAGACAACATAAAACACCATCATTCAAAATCAATCTCAAGGCCAAAATGGCACCTTTCCGCTGCTGCCCACAGGCAAATAGAGACAAACAGTCAGCACTCTGTTCATGGACCGATTGATATAAGGGGGAAAAAAACAGCTTGTTTTTAGGGGCTCCTTTTAGTTGGGCAGTGAAGCTCTGGCGCTTGTCATATTGTATACAACATAGGAAATCAATCATCTTTTCCAGTGATCATAGTCTTGGTCTTGCATGCCCGGCGCAGAGCTCTGTGCCATCTGGAAGCTCTCGACAGAATCCACACTCCCTGTCACACTGGGATGGCTCAGAAAAAGAGATGATAACCAGCATGGCGAAGATGACAGTCACCCACTAGAATCAATTGGCCATCTCAGCAGGCACTCCTACTGGCTTGTGTTGCAAACAAATGGGAAAGATGCATCATAAAACATCAGGCTCTAAGACCCAAGATATAACTCTTTCACTTACTCTTTCTTCATCTCTCACTTTGTCTTACTGTGGTATTCTCTGTTTCACAGGCTCTGTTCCAACACCCACTGAGCCACCTTGATGTCTTTTGCCTACACATGCAGTTGCCCTCAAATGCAGCATATAAAATGAAATGGAATCTCAAAAGTAGCTGATTGGAAAGCTCTATGTAGCTTTTAACTAACATGAAGTGTAAAACTTACTACACAACGTGCAACTGATTTAAGTAGAGCATGGGGTTAGTATGTTGCTAAAATAACATAGGGTGCATCTCATCTCACACCCAATGTCCCTATGTTGTGAATCAATATATCGTAAACACAAATTCAGGCACTGGAAAGGGTGTCCATCCACTGAATTTCATTGTACAAAGGTGCCTGGGTTTGTTCCTAGCAGGCAGCAGATGCCCTAACTTCGCCCCCATACCTAATCCTAACCATATAGAGGCTGGAAGGCTGAGTACCCTGCCAGGGACCACCTAAGGCACCTTTCTTCCATCATGCTTTGACTTTATAATTTTAAACTTGTCTTCTAAAGACTTGAGAGACTTCAGAAGATATGACAACATTTCTGGTAAGGGAACATAGTGAGCAACAATGCTTCCCTGATTGCACTGGAACATTTTTGCAATTGGGAGAGCCCTAGTAATGGCAGACTCCTTACTCGGTGCCCTTACTGAACAAGGGAGCTGATTGAGACACACCCACAGTTATATTCTAATAGCATAAAATAGCCTAGATAGTACATTGAGTAACATAATACATTTTTAGATTGCAATATTTTTAGTGATTCTTTTCTGTATTAAATTCATTATATTTGTAAATATTGAATATATGAAGTATATTTGATATTTCTCTCATGTCTGTCATCTTCCATTTATTTATTTTTTATTGATTTTTTTTCTGTAAGCTTGTCACAGTCCTTCTCCCCAGAGGATACATGTAAAGCATCATTATTTTGCTGCCTACCTTTTGGAACAGCCTTTGTGTTGGGAGCATGCCTTTGATGTCTTAAAATGTTTCCTACATGGGCAGCTCACTAGGTTTTGGAACAGAGCATTTGACTCCCTTTCATTGCTTTGCTGCTTGTTCACAGACCGCTGTATTCAGCAAACTCTATGGAGTAGACTAGCTGCATTTTAGATTTACTTTCAGATCTATGGGGATGTACTGGTGTTATGAATTTCAGGTATCCAGAACAACATTTTATGCTCTGCTTTCGGATGTTTGTTTTTTTTGTGTTTTACCACCTAAAAATAGTTACACAAAATATTATTTCATTTATGCAAGAGAAAGTTCCAGATTTTCTCTGTTCAAGCAAAATCTCCCCTCATCCAACCCCCACAGCAGCTCTCGTGGCCCTTTAATGCCAGAAGCATTGACTTGTGTGGGAGGCAAGTCAAGACCCCATCTGTGTCTCTATAAGACCATGTATTAATGTCATCAGCACTCCCAAAGAATCTAGAAGAATAATGTACTTTTGAGCCGTAATAGTTACTCGCTAATGATTAGTCATGTCATTGCACAGACCAGTGACAGGGAGCTCGCTAATAGTAGTAATTACCAACTCATTTTTCTTTTTATTATTGCTACCGATTTGAAATGTTGTAATGAAACCTCACACTCACCACCCCACCGACAGAGAGAAAGAGCTGGTGAGTGAGAAAACAAAAGAATGAAAGAGAGAATAGAGGAGAAAAGGAGATGAGAAATCATATATTTAAAACACTCCTTGGGCCTTGATAAAGAAACACTTCCATCAACGCCAGACGCTACACTCTTCTTACAATAGGATATTCAAAAGAGGCTTTTTGGAAACCAAATAATCCTTAGTGCATCATGCTCTAGGTAATTTTATTAAACTACAGATGCTCATTGGTCATTGCATTGTGGTGATGGATGGATGGACGGATGGATGGATGGATGGATGGATAGATAGATCAATCTACTATAGGCATCATACTGAAGGAGTTCCACCAACAAAATAGATAGTATTTTATAGGCATCATACTGAAGGACCAGATGTAGACCATTCCATACTGTACAATTCCATATTGTGTTTGTCAGACAGCTGAGAGTAATGGCTGTTTCTTCACTGAGTAGGTGCTCACCTCACCAGCTGAAAGAAACAAGCTGTCAGCCGCAGAATGTGTCAATGTAATATCCTAGCTGACACAGTCCGGATTGTTTCCCTCATTGCTCAGGGCCGGTCTGAAGTTATTAATCTTGAATGGGGCCCTGAAACAGCCAAGGACTCAACACTTAACATGAGCCTGGCCTAAAATAGCTCTAAATTACAAATGGATAATTTCTGCCAGTGCTGCCTGGAGCATGTCAGCTTTCTCTACAGGAAGTGAAGGGTGGAAATCAGGAGCACAGGAGAAAACAGCTTAAGAGTGAGGCCTGAGACGGAATTGAAAATCTCAAAACCAGAAGTGTGTTTTAAGGCACAGTGCCTCAGCTGTATATGTATGTCAAATAGGCCTGTACATTGTCAATTGTCACAATTGAAACAGAAAGTGCCTACAGTATGCTAACCTCATCTATAAGTTGGGAAATGTCTGTAAACATTCTTTCACAAAAAAATTGTGAAATTAATGATGATGTTTGTGGAAAAAAAGCAGTAGTGATTTGATGATTAAACCTCCAGGCACACTAATGCTAATAATTTAGGGAGCATTAGCATTCTTGTGAAGTTTCTCAACACATTTTCAAACACAGACTGTCACTGGAAGGTGTGTTAAAAATCAAGCACAATAACTGAAGACCACCACTGCTATGCAGTACGTTTCACTGCCAATTACCAGATATTAATTTCACTGTAAGAGTGATAAGTGTTCTGCTGCTTTGTTTTCCAATCTCCCTTAATAAAGAATGTATAATTCTGCCTCTGTTCCTGGGGTTAAAAGCCATTCTTTGATTAACTAATTTAAACCTGCACCTCCAGTTCTGATTAATTTCCACCATTTTACGGGGCAATTAATTAAATGCTTTTTTACTTCTCTTCTCTCCCACTTTTAATTTCAGTGGCAAAACTGCAAGAAGGTTAATTAAGAGGGGGGTGGGGAGGAGAGAGAAGTGGAGGGGTGGAGGCAGACTAATGTTTCCAACATTAACAGGAGAAGCTAAAATTGTCAAAGAAAACTGTAAACGCAACATATTCAAACTTGCGTGACTGTGGAGCCGCTCTCCATGCTACCTGCCTCAGCCACATAAAACAATTTGACACATCCAGTTTAATACTAAATTTAATTAGAACTCTGAAATATTGAAAAATTCTCTCATAGTGGTCATTACTATTTAAAAGCCTCCACTAATTAAATTTGAGAGACAGATGAGGAGGTAATGGGGAAGTTTTGAGGGTTTGTAAAGGAGGGAGAGAAAATAGAAGATTTGTATTTTATTTAATTTATTTTTTTTGCATGAAAATGTGAGTGGTGCCTGCCAGTGCAAAACTCACTGCCACTATGCTATGTGGATCAATCGATCAAATCAAATCCCTTTATTGTCACAACACCATATCCATGAGTGTTCAGGTGGTGAAAAACTTGAGTGGATGCTCATCAACAATGCAGCGTGAACAAATATCAGAACACAAAATACACAACAGACGCATGTACTGTATGTACAATATTAACATATACAATATACACAGATACACACAGACTCAATGTACAGATAATACACAATGTACAGTGCACAAGGACTAATATACAAATATGAAATATACTGAAATATCTGACTATACAGTGTGCATAATACAATTCTGTGATAGGGTGATCGAGTGCAGGGTGAGCAATGCAGTATACAGTAGTGCAAATGGAGTGCCAAGGGACACAAAAGAATTATGATAGTGCAGTCTGCGTTACAGGAATGTATGCCTGTGTGGAGCGGTGCATGAGACATACTGTGTAACATGATCAATCTGAGATCAGTGTAACTGATAACTGATAAAGTGTAATGCATGAGATGATGAGGTGTGTTTATGCAGTAGTGTTGTTACTGGTTTGAGTTCAACAGTCTGATGGCCTGCGGATAAAAGCTGTCTCACAGCCTGCTGATGCGAGACCTGATGCTGCGATACCATCTGCCTGAAGGTAGCAGCGAGAGCAGTCCATGGCTCGGGTGGCTGGAGTCTCTGATGATCCTGCAAAATTAACTCATACACCACCTGGTGTAGATGTCCTGGAGGGAGGGAAGCTCACCTCCAATGACGTGTTGGGCAGTTCGCATCACCCTCTGCAGAGCTTTGCGGTTTAGGGCGGAGCTATTTCCGTACCAGATGGAGATGCAGCCAGTTAGAATGCTCTCCACAGTGCATGTGTAGAACGAACTGAGGATGTTGGTGCAGTCGCCTGAGGAAGAAGAGGCGCTGATGAGCCTTCTTCACCACTGCCTCAGTGTGAACAGACCATGTGAGGTCCTCAGTGATATGAACACAGAGGAATTTCTGTCTTGTTTTCTGAAATCCACCACAAGCTCCTTAATCTTTCTGATGTTGAGAGAGAGGTGGTTCTCCTGGCACCAGTGTGTCAGGGTGCACACCTCCTCTCTGTAGGCCATCTCATCATTGTTGGTGATCAGGCCTACCACTGTCATGTCATCTGAAAATTTCACAATGCCGTTGGAGCTGTGTGTGGCCACGCAGTCGTGTGTGTACAAAGAGTACAGGAGAGGGCTGAGAACACAGCCCTGCAGTGCTCCAGTGTTGAGGCTTAGCGGTGAAGAGATGTTACTGTACCTTCTGACCTAGAGGTCTGCAACCCAACCCGGGCCCGACGGGACCTGAGAACCCAAAAGGTTTCGGGCCGGGTTTGGGTCAGTTTTTCAAGTAGGACTTTGGGCCATTCGACATATCCTGCTCGTCGCCAAGGGCGTCCTCCTGCAGCAACAGCACGGCTCCGCCGCAGCCCGCCCCAAAAGCCCGGCCCCAGCGTGGAGCCCACCGCAGGAAGCAGACGCCATCCGTCTCACGGCCGGCCGCCAAGAACCCGAGAAAGGCTTCAAAGCGCCCCTAAGACGGGCGACCCAGGGATGAGGAGACCCGCTGCTCTGGAGTTAGTGAACAGACCACTCCATCCCCTGGTGGAGGGCCAGGAGGAGAATCTTTTGTTTCATTTTCATTTAATTTCACCGCATGTTCAAGAGGCTGCGGTACTCATAAGTTCAACAAAAGAGCGGTTTTCTTGTTCCCTTGGTCACATATCCGGTGCACACAGCCATCATCACGACCACCGGCCACCATTCCATTTCGGCAGGTTTGGCGCTCCAGCGGCACCCCCCCCCACCCCTGCGCGCCTACTGTGGCACAAGCATGCCCACAACGGGATGGTTCCAACGGACTGCGGGGATGATATACTTCCTCCCCCCTCCCCGACCGATCATATTGTGGGTATCAGGAGCCAGGAAAGTGCTTCAATGTCCTACAACTAAGCACAGCCACGGGGCTCAAGCCCCCTCGACGTGGTGCCTCAGGCTCCGCCTGGCACAGACTCCCATTCATGATGCTGATGCAAAAACACATTCTAGCGAGCGTCCGGCATCAAGATTGGTTCACGGTGGTAGACCTGAAGGATGCATACTTTCATGTCTCGGTTTCACCTCGACACAGACCCTTCCTGTGGTTTGCTTTCGAGGGCTGTGCATACCAGTACAAGGTCCTCCCCTTCGGCCTGTCCTTGTCCCCTTGTGTCTTCACGAAGGTCGCAGAGGCAGCCTTGTGTGTGTTCGCATATTCAATTACCTCGACGACTTGCTGATCCTAGCTCACTCTCGAGAGTTACTGTGTGCACACAGGGACCTGGTGCTCAGGCACCTCAGCCGGCTGGGGCTTCGGGTCAACTGGGAAAAGAGCAAGCTCTCCCCGGTTCAGAGCATCTCTTTTCTCGGCTTGATGTTGGACTCAGTCTCGATGACGGCACGCCTCACGAACGAGCGCGCACAGTCGGTGCTGAACTGTCTGAAGGCGTTCAGGCGGAAGACAGCGGTTCCACTGAAACTATTTCAGAGGCTCCTGGGGCATATATGGAATCCTCAGCGGTGGCCACATCGCTCTGGTTGATACATATTAGACCGCTTAAGCACTGGCTTCAGACTCGAGTCACGAGATGGGCATGGCGCCGCGGGACACATCGCGTGGTCATTACGCCGATCTGTCGTCGCCTCTTCAGCCCTTGGACCGACCTGACATTTCTATGGTAAGGGGTTCCCCTAGAACAGGTCTCCAGGCACATCGTGGTTATGACGGATGCCTCCAAGATGGGCTGGGGCGCTGTATGCAAGGGACACACAGCCGCCAACTCCTGGACTGCGGCTACGTTGGCACATCAACTGCCTCGAGTGTTGGCAGTACTGCTCGCCCTGCGGAGGCTTCGGCCGTTGATTCAGGGCAAGCATGTGTTGATTCAGACAGACAACATGGCAACGGTGGCATACATCAACCACCAAGGTGGCTTACGCTCCTGTTGCATATCAGGACTTGTGTCCCTCCTGCCACAATAGTGAACTACCTATATGAAATGACTTTGTCTCAGCTCCTCAGCACAAAACCTGAATGAGTGGTTGTATACCAGCTCCTTTTATACCCGTATGTCCAGGGGAGGGGCATGCAAATTCCACTCGCCAATTACCACTGGTCTTTTTTCAAAGATCAGAGGTGTTTGGGGCTCCCAAGAGTGACCCCTAGTGTCACTACATCGACACAACATCTTGTTCCCTCCATCAGGGAACGGAGGTTACGAAAGTAACCAGGATGTTTTCTCCAGCATCTCGCGCAGGACAGGCACATTTTAAAAACCATGTCAAGTTAAAAAGAACATAACATTTTCAAAAACACATGTTGAGACACCTGCACTCTGTTTCATACTTTGCGCTACATATAGATTGTTTTTAGTGCAGGACATGTCACAAAGATTCAACATTCTAAACAAGTTCAGGCTGCATGGAGGGGACTATTGCAGTGTTTCATATTATACCAGATTGTTCTGCACCAAGAGGGGACTGTTACATTGTTTCATTTTATTCCAGATTGTTCTGCACCATGTGAAATTTCAGCAAATAAATGGTAAGTCAATGCTTTTTTTCCCCTTCTGCTCTAGTGTACTAAGGGGTTGCCGTGCCTTGTTAAAACTGTATGTTTACTGCTTCAATACTGTTATGAATGTTGCCTATATGCTTACATAAAATACAGTCTATTGCAACAGTACTTGCTAGGAGAAGAAATTAGATAGTAAGCGATTTTGGGTTCGGGTTGGGTTCAGGCTTAAAATCTGACGGTATCATTCGGGCCGGGTAGGGTCGGGCCACACGGTCTCGGGTACGGTTCGGGTTTCATTTTAAGGCCCGTGCAGACCTCTATTCTGACCACCTGGTGTCTTCCTGACAGGAAGTCCAGGATCCAGCTGTACAGGGAGCTGTTCAGGCCAAGAGCCCGGAGTTTCATGTCAAGCTTGGAGGGCACTATGGTATTGAATGCTGAGCTGTAGTAAACAAACAGAATTCTCACATAGGTGTTCCTTTTGACCAGGTGGGAGAGAGTGCTGCGTGTATGCTATGGCATCATCGGTGGAGCAGTTGCTGCGGTAAGCAAACTGCAGTAGTTCTAGTGAGGCAGGCAGCACAGAGCAGATGTAATCTCTGATTAGCCTCTCAAAGCATTTGCTAGTGATGGGGGTCAGAGCAACAGGGTGCCAGTCATTTAAGCAGCTGATTTTAGATTGCTTCGGTACAGGCACAATGGTATACATTTTAAAGCATGTAGGGACCACAGACGGGGAGAGAAAAAGGTTGAAAATTTCCATAAAAACACCAGCTAGTTGGCTCATGCATACTCTGATGACATGGCCCAGAATGCCATCTGGACCCATGGTTTTGTGGATATTCACCCGTCGGAAGGATTGGGTTACGTCCGTAACAGAAACAGTGAGTAAACTAACCTATGTAGCTTCGGCCATGAGAGCTCTCTCCGAGAGGGCGGTGTTGTTTCCCTCAAAATGAGCATAAAAATTATTAAGGTCATCTGGGAGAAAGGCAGCGGTGTTAATAGCAGTTTTTTCCCCCTTTGAAGTCTGTGATGATATAAATTTCCTGCCAAATGCTTCTTGAGTCAGTGGTGTTTAACTGTCCTTCAATCTTGTCCCTGTACTGGCATTTTACTGCTCTGATGATTTTGCTGAGGGCATATCTGGCTTGTTTATGCTCCTCTGCATTCCCAGAATTTAAAGCAGAGGTCCACACTTTAAGGGCTGCATGAACATCACTATTAATCCATGGTTTCTGGTTGGAGTAGATCCATATTGTTTTGGTCAGCACTATATCATCTATGCACTTTCTGATGAAACACGTTACAGTGTCTGTGTACTCCTCAATGTCGTCATCAGAGGCAGACTGGAACATCTCCCAGTCCACGTGAACAATACAGTCTTGTAGCATAGAATCCGATTGGTCCGACAAGCACTAGATTGTTCTGTTTCAGTGGTCTGATTTGCCAAATGGTGGGTGGGGAAGAGATTTGTAGCCATCCCGGAAAGGCAAGTAGCAATGGTCCAAATTCCGGTCCCCTCGTGTGTTGCATGTAATGTGTTGAAAGTATTTAGGTGTGATTGCCCTAAATTTGGCTTTATTAAAGTCCCTGGTCACAATAAACACAGCCTCAGGGTGTGTGGATTCCTGCTTACTCACTTACTGTGTCGGCTTGTGGGGGGATGAAAACAGCTGTGATAATGACCGCTGTGAATTCTCTCGGTAGCCAGAATGGTCAACACAGAAGCATGAGGTATTCCAGATCAGGAGAGCAGAAAGACTTGTTAGAATGTACATTCCTCTGATCGCACCAAGAGATGTTGATCATAAAACATACACCACCTCCCCTGCTTTTCCCCATGAGGTCATTCACTCTGTCCGCACGGTGCACTGAGAACCCCACGGGTTCGGGTTTGGAACCTCTGCAGACATTGAAAACAGTGGGTCGGCATTGAGGAATTCAGAGTCTGGTTTTCGGTGTGCAATTGAAGAACCAATATCCATAAGTGTTTGTCTATCGTAGACAATAAGGCAGACGACATCCAAGATGAAAAACACATAAGGTCATGAGATACGAGCTTTTAGTCTTGGCCCCGAGCCACAGCAACCACAAAATCCAGTGTGTTTGTGGCGCAACGCAAAAAAGTTTACTTGATTAACCAATATTAAACATCAATAGAAGAATGTAATGAGGTAAAAGGGAAAGGAGGAGGCGAGAACAATATAAATAATATTTTAATAATAAACTTAAGCAAAAAGACAAACACACACAGCTGCCCGTAACTCTCTCTCTCTGTTGCACTACCGTCTCCAGCCGCCTTTATCCCTCTCGGGCTTAATCAGTGTAATTAGCCCTCCACCCTGCCACATTCCTCCCTCGTTTTCTCTGGCCGGGGAGCCCCCGGCATGATGTACATACCCCCCCCTTTCTGGCCCTGTATGCCGGCAGATCATCCCCGTCTTCTTGGATCTGGGAGGGGACAATGGGAGGGAAACAACAATAATACCAAAACAAATGCGGTACTTACACACTGTAACAGTGATAATACCAACCAAAACACAATAATAATATTTAAAAAGAGAGGGAAAGGCCAACGCAAAGCGGCAGCGGGAGAGAGAGAGGAGAGAAAAAATAATAAAAATTTACTCACTGGTTCACAGATATGCCGTAGCCTGGTCCTCGGCCACACCTCCACTCTCTAGTGGACGACAGCTGTGCCTCCCCGTGCGGATCAGAGGCAGTCCTCCGGTCCCTGGCAGAAGGAATGCCTCGCCACATTTTTGGTGGATGGAAGGGGTCTCCCTTGCCCCTGGCATCGGTCCTCCCGCTCCAGGTGGTCAGCCAGGAGCCCCTCCCTGCTCGCGGTCGGCGGTTCTCTGACCCCGCTGCGTTTTAGCGGCTGGTAGGGGTCTCTTCCGCCCCTGGCAGCGGCCCTGACCACTCCAGGCGGTCGGCTAGGAGCCCCTCCTCCCCTCGCGGTCAGCGGCAGTTCCTCCGCTCTCAGGCGGCCGAGCTCCTCCATCCCCCCAGTGGATGGCCAAGGCTGCTCCATTGGGATGAACGGTAGTGGCGAGGACTCTACTACGGCACATCCCTCCCCAGGTTGCGGCACCAGTGTAACAAGGTAAAAGAGAAAGGAGGAGGCGAGAACCGGCTTGACAATACAAATAATATTTTAACAATAAACTTAAGCAAAAAGACAAACACACACAAGTGTCACAGGTGTCACACTCTCTTTGTCGCACTGCCGTCTCTGATCACCTTTATCCTTCTCGGGCTTAATCAGCCTAATTAGGGGCTGGGTGTGCGGAATCACGGCCCGGCCTGGCCCTGCCTCCGCCCTGCCACAAAGAACAATTAGGAACAGGCATTGGAGGTGGATGTGCAGCTGCTCTTGTTTTTGCTATCATACTCAGGAAAATTTAATATGGCAAGTATGACAACGTTCATATGTCCCATACTGTATTTCACAGTCTGTGCTCTTTTCAATAGACAGACATCTTTGGGTGCAATCCAAAAAATCCAGTCTTTTTGCCCCTTTAGACAATGCTAAACCCTCAAATCACTGACCTGTTTTGAATTGCGTCCATCTATCTGATAAGTGTGCTGCTTTGCCTTTGTTGCACCTTATCATAGATCTACAACACCTCTATCAGTATTTTATTGCAGCAGATAGGGTAACGACATTCAGAGGCCAATAGAAAACCACGCCTCGACAATGGATGAACTACACATAATTAGTCATTTTAATCATAAAGAGTTCCACAGCAGAAATGCCAGTCCTAAAGAAAAACATATTTACTGCAGAATTCATCTAGGCATTGGCCTTCATTTGTCCCAATTATGAGTTTGGTGAAGGGGGAGTGTGCAAGAGTTCCCTCTTATCCCATTCCCATTATTCAGGCTGAGTGATTGTGACTTAATTGAGTGCATTGCTTTTTAATAGCATGAAAAGAGATATGAGAAAGCTTAACTGCCTCCATACATCAAAACGCTCTGTCCCTCACTCCCATCACTACTCTAACCATGAAAAACTGAGTGCTCATCCTCCGATTAGCGACGCCTCCCCAAGTGAGTTTGCTGATGGACAATACAGCATTCAGTTACACCAGCCAAATCAATGGTGTTTATCTGCTCTTTAGAAACAGCGAATAATCGGATCAGGTGTAGGGAGGGGTGGTGTTTGCCAAGAGGATCTAGCAAGAGCTCTTTATTTATATGAAATCTATGTGGCTGTGTTGATTACTTGGGTGCTGCCTCAGACTGACCCCATCAAAAGATTGGAGTGACAAGTTGAGATTAAATGTTATGATTTTTGATCACAGTGAGAGGATTATTAACAGCATTATGACAATATGGATCTTGGCTTGATATGGAGGCTGCATGCACACATACACACATGCAGATACAAACAGATCAAACAAATCAGTTTTATAAGTAAAGAACACCATTTATAAGTGGAACATTCAGGGAAAAATATAATTCTGGAAAAACAATATGGCTTTGCCTTATCTTACCATCTGTTTGTTTGTGTTGACACATTTTATAGGGTAAGGAGGACAAACATGTCTCTGTCATTCCAGTTAGAGGCTGTATTTCCAGGGATTTTCTTCCAATCAAATGGAGCTAAGGGCTAAAGCGAATGAGTGCAGATGGTGCAAGCAATCACAGCCACATATGGCTCTCACGACAAGTGATCATTTTATACAAACTTTAATAAAACCTTCAAATATATTTTTTACCTTAAAAATAAAATTACAAAAGTAAAAAGTGAAACTTGCTGTTATACAATTTTATGCAGTCTGTTTTATAAATAGGATATTCCAGGTAAAATACAAATTAACATACAGATGTTGTTGGATGCTCTCATTACTTTAGTTTGGAATGCCACAAAAACAAGCGGAGTGATGTAAATAGTAAAGCTTTGCAATGCTGTTAGACTGTATATCAGCACTCTTGAAATGCCTGTCATCCAATCAGGCATTTTGAGGACTGGAACTTATTGGTGTATACTAGAAAATAATTTTGACTCATCCCTCAGATTGTTAAAACAAACACCAATCACTTTCACAGTAACACTTATAATGGAAGTCTATAGGGAATCTGTTATTGAGGGTTTAATCCTCAGAGGCCTAAGCATAGAAATCGATCATGTATTTTCTGTTTTCATGTATTTTCTTATGTGCATCATGAAACTGCATGATTTAACACATTTGCATGGTCATGACATGACTAATTACTATAAACACAATTCTGTTCTTTTTTAAAAAACTGAATGGAACCCTCTGGCAATCCATGTTGACACAAGCTGGATTCAAACTCAGATTGCTGAGCACATGCACTACCTGCCAAGTCACATCTCTGATAATACATGTCAGTTTCAATTTATCATGAACTGTACTCATACAAGTCTTTTCCTACCTTAGAGTACATGGCTCCATTCAGAACCTCTCCATTTCGGATCCAGATGATGGAGGCGGCGGGTTTGGCATTATCTGCATGACAGGTCAGATTGAGAGGGTCTCCTGCTCTTAGGCTCACCACGGGCCCTCCAATGATGGCTGGATCTTCCGGTGGAACTATAGAAGAGAGAGAAGAAAAGTTGCGTTTGTCAGTCAGGAACAGAGGCATGGCAGATGTCTTTTTCCTACCAAGAGAAAGAAGAGATAGTTGGGAGGTTGGGTATAAAAAAAAAGCTGTCTAATCTCGTGTCCTTAAAGAAAAAAACATTAAGACTTACATAACAGTTGAAGGTTAGCGAGACACTATCAGTGCCTGCACATTTTAATTTAGATCAATTCAGACCTTCTACGCAGGAAGAGAAAAGCTGCAAGTAGAAAAACACTTTCGAAGGTCTGATGATATTCTGAACTTAACAGTGTGGGCCGAGCATCTAGGAATGAGGTTTGATCATAGTAGAGTGGCGTAATTTTATCTACATTTAAAGGGAGCAGGTGTGATTTGTATGTACATGGAAGTTGTTATTATCACAGTGTGAGTCAGAGCGGGGAGCAGCCAAGTGTGCACATGTAGCGGGGCGTAATAGCAGCGTGGGGTAGAAGCAAAAAGCAAGATATGGCTGAGGGAGCGAAGAGGCAATCTAAGAGAAGGCAGGAGACATTGTGTGAAGAACATTAAGACCAGCAGAAAACAGGTTCATGAATGGCACTGATTACTCTCTCTCTCTTTAGCACACACACAAGCCCGATCATCCTGGGTTTTATTCAAACTCCAGTGAATTATTGATCGTCCTGCATGCTCATTACCGAACTGATCTGGGGCAAGAGAAAATCAAAGTTAGTAAGCGGCTGGTAGAGAGAGAGAGAGAGAGAGAGAGAGAGAGAGAGAGAGAGAGAGAGGGAAATGAATAAGGACACAATGAGGGGAGGTCAACGCACAGAGAAAGATAATTACAGTCAAATGGTTGTTCAAAATCTTACCATGTTGTGGTCTTTTATTAGCAAGAAAAAAGGAAAGTTCAGCCTTTGCCTATGGTATTACGAGTTTTCATTCAGCTTTTAAAAAGTGAGCTAAATAGCTATGTGTTGCACATCACACAACACAAACGGTAACACTTTATAATAAGGTTCCATTTGTTAACATTAGTTAATGCATTAGGTGTCATGAACTAACAATTACATCTAACATACAACTACTAAGATATAACTAACTATATAAACTAAATAACCAAGATATTTTTACAGCTTTTATTAATCTTTGTTAATGTTAGTCAATAAAAATACAATAGTTCATTGTTGGTTCATGTTAGTTCATACTGCATTTACTAATGTTAACATAACTTTTATTAATATTTTATGTTGAAATTAACATTAACCAAGATTAATAAATGCTGTAAAAGTATTGTTTATTATTAGTTCATGTTAACTAATGTTAACAAATGAAACCTTATAGTAAAGTGTTACCATGCAAACAATATAATACATACTCACAAATTAAATGTTAAACGTCTGGAACTGGATAAGAAGTTATCCAGAAATGGAAAACATCTGTATGTTATGATCAGATAATACATACTGAAATCTAATGCTTTGTACACTGAAAAATTAAAAAGATACTTACTTTGGAGAACCTCTAGGCACCCTTTTGAAGGTGCCTTAAATATCCCATTGTGTACTCAAGGAACTTCAATATGCTGTATCAATATATCAAGTGCCTTAAATCCTGTCCCATTTTTTTTTTTTTTTTTTTTTTTTTGTGTGTGTGTGTATTTATTTATTTGTTTTTGTGGTCCTCCAAAGGTTCCACTAGTGTGGTGATATAAGAAACCTCAAAATGGTCCCTCAAGTGTCGTTTAAGTATCTTTTTATTTTTAATGTGTAAATCAAAATGATTTTCGTTTAGAAAACTGATTGTTTGTGGGATCCAATAGGTTTTTGGTAGTATACTCTAGGTTGAACACTCTTGCTTTACATACTTGATGGTGTAATTTTAGAGATTTAAGGCTAGGTCTGAAGTGGTTAAGGTAGTAGGATGCTTGCATTGATAGTTGTTCTAAGGTTTCTAGGTTTGCTTAGATGTTTGCCAGAAATTGTATGACCAATGTCACTGAAACATCAAATAACCTTAAAATCAACATATATAATATATAGTCAAATATAGCCAGAAATATTTACAATCACTGTAGATCGAAATATCCAATTTGCATCTTTGGTAGAACAAGTCTCTGTACTCTCATATAGTGTAGGATTGTAAGATGGGTTGTAAGTTAATGTCTTAGACTGCACTGAACCAGTGTTCTGAAGACTCTCATCAAGAGAAATGATTTAAGTTTTTGATTGCTGAGAGCTATAATGGCTTGATTAGAACACTCCTTGTCTCTTCAGATGACTTCTACCTGTCCATTTAGACATTTATATCAACTGTTCTATCTCCTCCCCAAAGACTCTAAGACAATAACAGAACATCAAGTGATAACAGAGATTCATTTTCTCTTTGAAGCTCTATTTAATTGTCTTCTTGCCTCAGCACCTTCTGTACCTAAGGAAGCATTAATTGGCAGCTTTCAAATAGAGCAATGTTAAGGTAAGTCTTCTAATTACAATAATATTATATACAGTTTTTTGAACACCATTAAATACAGCCTATAGTTTGTTCCCTTCTCTTTTGTTACCCTTATACAGTATACTATTTTGGACATTCCTTGTGTTTGGTAATCCTACGAAAGTCTTATTATTTACCTCTGATACAAAAACAACTTCATATATAAATGCAAATAAACTTCTTTCAAGCAAAGTCATTACATTTGGAGGTATGTGAGCACTAACAGATGCCGCTGTTGAGGCTTTTGTAACTAACACTGTGCTTTACTTTGCCATAATACTCTTAGCCATTTGCTAAAGTTCTGAGTTTTTTGTTTTAGCATCAAGTACACTCATAGATACTCTTTGTCTCAGTTGATAATGCAATGTATGATTGCTCCACTGCAGGTGTTTTACAGGTCGTCTTGACTCTCTCTTAACCCAGGAAGACAGTTATTGTGGATATTTATTAGTCTTCCCAATGGATCCGTTTAAATGCAGGCATTTGAAATTACGTCTGAATGAATGATTTTTTTTTATTTTTTATTTTTTTTAGCTGGATGTTCATGGTAGGATGTTTTATTTTCATCTATTTTAGGGCATTCACATTAAGTGACATTTTATGAGTAACTTCCTAAGTCTATGACTGATAATACCAGAGCAGGGAAGAAATATTTCCTATCTCATATCAGCTACATCACAGCTCCATGTTGCTGTTTTAGCAGTGAATATGAAATATATTTTTCTTTTTTTTCCCCTGGCAGACTATGTTATGAATGTAATCTCATACAATTACTAAAAGATGCATTGCCCATGTTAATCAAAAGGGTTCTTTGAGTTCTTAATGTGGAACTAAAAAAATTACATTTCAGAGAGAAAGCTTGGGGATCTAAGGCAAATCTGTGGGCCCATATTGGTCTTCACTTCAAACAGCAGACCTCAGTGGCCCAGACCCATATTTGTATTTAACATTGTTCCTCTGCTATAGGCCTGTCACTATTGATGGCTGTGACCATGTTCTACAAATGGCACTGATCATTAATAGAAGGTGTTTTATTTCAGGTCGTGGTGCTGAGGTTTTGTCAGACATCCCCCACACACTCTTAGTTTGACAGCAGTACAAAGGGCAACCCTGTAGCCATGCTAGCCATCATCATTACCGTGCTGTTTGCAAAATCTGCATCCCCTAATGGTTCCAAATTAGCGCTTTACCACAGTGACTTGATATATTTCTCATGAGACGGTCAGCAGTGCGGATTGATCACTCCTCTTTAATAACTGGCTAGTGGGCTGCAATCCTTTCACCCTCCACTTGGCAATTTAAAGGGAAAACCTCACCATCCAGATTTATTTATTTCTGTCCTGCATGTCCTGATACACATATTACCTCTACCAGTCTTTCTTGAGATCCATTGGTTTGGGAGAGGATTGAATTTGGAATGAATGGTGAGGGATTTTCCTGGTTTCCCTTTTCCATACAATGAATGAATGATGCTGTATGTGACAAGCGCACCATGAAAGTATCATAAATGTAGTCCATAAGACTCATGCAGTATATTCCAAGTGTTCTGAACCAAAACTATAGCTTTGTGTGAAGAACAGACAAAAATATACAGTAAGTCAACATTTACTAAAAATATTCCCTTCCTCAGTAGCTCTTGTATATAATTTACACATAGGCATACAATATTCAAATGTACTCTGCTGTGATAGTTTACAACACACATGACAACAGTGGTGGCAGAGAAGATTTTCACTAAAAATTATGGCTTAAATTTCTGTTTTATTTTCTTGCATAAAGCTATGGTATGGCTTCAGAAGATTTGTAATATAACAATAATTTATAATGTCGTATGGACAACATTTCTGAAACTTTTTTCATGCTTTTTTGTTCACATTGTTCACTGTTATTGTATAAAAAGAGCACCCAGGAAAATCTGTTAAATATAGTTGTGGCAGCGGGGGCGTGGTCAAGCGTCTCTCCGGAGAGAGAGAAAGCGGTAAGGGCGCTTGCACCTGAGTTAGATTATGTCTAACACCTGTCTCTAATTACAGTGAGCACGGGGAGAGCGGCATAAAAGAGCCACACCGCCAGCAGATGAGAGAGAGAGCCTGGGTCCCCAGAGTTATTATTGTGAAGCTGAGAGTTTATTATAGTGAAGTTGAAGAGATTATTATTGTGACACAGAAGAATTTATTATTGTGAAGCTGAGATCAGTGTGGTCATTAAAAAGCCTTACCTGTGAGTAGAGCAACCTGCCTCCCGCCTCCTCCTTTACACGGAACCCTTACACTGGTGCTGAAACCCGGGACAACTTTTGGTTGAAGATGGACGGAAGTCTCCCCATAGAGTCCTCCCAGTTGGCTGAGATCCTCCAAGCCCTCGCTGGCCTACATCGGAACCACCAGCAAACCCTGCTTGAGCTCCGGCAAGACCAAAATCGCCGGTTTGTGGAGCTCCTACGGGCTCAAGCAGAGGACCGGCAGGCGATCTGGAGCCTCCTCAGCCAGGAGGCATCCCCAGCCACGACCCCGGACACCCACATGGCGTTGCCCCCACCTGCGTTACAGAAGATGGGGACAGCGGACGACCCCGAGGCATTCCTGGATCTGTTCGAGTGCACCGCTGAGATCTGGGGCTGGCCGCTCGGCCAGTGGGCGGTCCGACTTATTCCTCTGTTGTCCGGGGAAGCCCAGCTCGTGGCTCAACAACTGCCGGCGGCGAGCCTCCTGGCTTATGGTGACCTGAAGAAAGCCATCTTGCAACGGGTTGGTCGGAGTCCGGAAGAGTATCGTCAACTCTTTCGGAGCCTGAAACTGGAGAACTCTGACCGCCCGTTTGCCTTCGCCAAACGGCTCCGCGATGCCTGCCGGAGATGGCTGCTAGCGGGGGACCGTGGCGTCGATGGGATCATCGACCAGGTGGTACTGGAGCAATTAATACATCGACTGCCAAAAGGGACGGCGGAGTGGGTCCAGTGCCACCGCCCGGCGTCGCTGGAGGAAGCTGTCCGGCTTGCGGAGGACAACATGGCTGCGATCCTGAGGGCAGAAGAGCCCTCCTACTCTCTCTCCCCTCCCCCTGTGTTTTCCCCTGTCTCATCCCCCTCCCCTATCTCCTCTCGTTCTACTCTCTCCCCAGGGCCCGTTCCTGCCCCACACAGGCGAGGAGGACTTCAGCCACCGAGACCAGCTCCCCGGGCGTGGGAGGCGACACCTCCCCCTGCCCCGATGCCCCGCCGCTCTCCCTCTCAGGTGGGGGCGCCCGCCGACACAAGTGCGGGCGTAGTGCCTGGGCCAGCCTGCTGGAGGTGGGGGAACCCGGGCCAATTCCGTGATCAGTGCCCTCTGATGGAGCTGGGGACGGTGGTATGGGTCTCCGACCTCCCGCAGGCTGCCCCCGACCGGGCCGGAGTGTACCGGATACTGGTAAGTGTCAAGGGGTGTACTCACCAAGCATTGGTGGACACCGGGTGTAATCAAACCACTATCCACCAATGCTTGGTTCAACCCGAGGCTTTGGGCACAGCTAAAACGGTGAGGGTGAAGTGTGTGCACGGGGATATCCACAAGTATCCTGTAGTGACTCTTACAGTTAAATTCCGGGGGAAAAAGCATAGAGTGGAGGCCGCGGTTAGTTCCCGCCTCACCCATCTGCTGATTTTGGGGATGAATTGGCCTGATTTTAGAAATTTATTGAAGGGAATTTGTGCGGATTTAAATTAGGGAGATGTGAAATGTGCGATGCTCTGGCAGGGGAGGCGGAGCCGGGGCCGTCCTCGACAGCTACACATCATAATGACAAGAGAAGGGGAGGGACTGCAGCCTTCTCAGGGAATTCCTTGAGGGAGATTCCCCTTTGGAGCAGTTGCGAGACGAAACCCTCAAACACGCCTTCGACCAAGTGAAAGTCATCGATGTTCAACGACTCCAGCCGGACATCGCCCTTTCATACCCCTATTTGCAATTATATATGAATGGTTGTATAGAGTGACACAGGACGCTCAGACAAAAGAAGATACAACCCAACTTCTGATACCACAGAGCCGTCAGGAAGTGGTATTCCAGGTGGCTAATTATAATCCCATGGTGGGTCACTTAAGAGAAAGGAAAACACTGATAGCGTCTAATAGCCTGCTTCTATTGGCCGGGCATTGGCAACGATGTCCGCAGGTGGTGTGCGGCATGACACGAATGTCAGCTGGTTAACCCACCGGCCACCCCAAAAGCGCCATTGCACCCTCTTCCGTTGATCGAGGTCCCCTTTGAAAGAATTGGAATGGACCTCGTTGGGCCATTAGAATGGTCGGCACACGGACATTGCTTTGTATTGGTCCTAGTGGACTATGCAACGCGATATCCAGAAGCAGTGCCTCTTCGCAACATCTCAGCACACAGGTGGAGGCACTCTTCAAAATAATCTCCCGGGTGGGGATTCCGAAATAAATCCTCACTGATCAAGGCACAACATTTATGTCACGGACACTACGCGAGCTGTACGAATTATTGAGCATTAAATCGATTCGCACCAGCATGTACCATCCACAAACAGATGGCCTGGTGGAATGATTTAATAAAACCCTTAAACACACGATTCGTAAGTTCGTGCACAACGATGCTAGAAATTGGGATAAATGGCTCGACCCCCTGTTATTCACAGTACGCGAGGTCGTGCAAGCCTCCACTGGCTTCTCCCCATTTGAGCTGCTGTATGGGCGATGCCCACGCGGTGTGTTTGATGTATTGCGAGAAGCCTGGGAGGAGGGACCTTCAAATAGTAAGAATGAAATTCAATACGTTCTTGATCTTAGAGCCAAACTCCACACTTTGGGACAACTAACACAGAAGAATTTGCTCCAAGCTCAAGAACGACAGCGCCGACTGTATGACAGGGGAACTCAGCTAAGGGAATTTGCACTGGGAGATAAAGTGCTTGTATTACTTCCCACATCGAGCTCTAAATTACTCGCCAAGTGGCATGGGCCCTTTGAGGACACACGATGAGTGGGGGATCTCGATTATGAGGTTAAACGAACTGATAGAGGGGGCACACGTCAAATATACCACCTCAACCTCCTGAAATTGTTGAGGGAGGCGGTCCCTGTGACGTTGGCTATGGTAGTTCCGGAGAAGGCGGAGTTCGGACCCGAGGTGAATTCAAAATATAAACAGTTCACCCCGGTCACTTGCGGAGACCACCTCTCACGAGTCAACTCGCAGAGGTTGCCAGGTTGCAACAGGAGATTGTGGATGTGATCTCCCCTCTATCGGGTTGTACGAACCTCATTCAGCACCACATCAAGACCGAGCCGGGGGTCGTGGTACGTAGACGCCCCTACCGATTACCCGAAGACAAAAAGAAAATTGTTCGGGAAGAATTGGACGCAATGCTCGATATGGGGATAATAGAAGAATCCCACAGCGATTGGTCCAGCCCAGTTGTTCTAGTGCCTAAGTTCTGTGTGGATTATAGGAAAGTCAACTCGGTGTCTAAATTTGACACGTATCCAATGCCTCGCGTTGATGATTTCTCGATCGGTTGGGCACTGCTCAATTTTATTCGACATTGGATTTGAGAAGGGTTATTGGCAGATCCCCTTGACACCAATTTCCCGTGAAAAAACGCCTTCTCCACACCGTTTGGATTACACCATTTGTGACACTTCCGTTCGGTTTGTTCGGGGCCCCAGCTATGTTTCAGTGTCTCATGGACCGAATTCTCAGACCGAATTCAGTTTCACTGTAAAGCAACAGTGAAATTATTTTGAAAAATGGAAAGGCGACCAGTTTCCCTTCTCCCTCTTTTTCATTCAACGTTGACTACTTTCTGCATTCTTCTCCATTGCTGGATCCGAAGAATAAAGCAGAGACGCGTCTTTTCGCTGACGAGCGTAAGACAAGGGACCATCCAGACTGTTTCTCCTGACCGCTCAATGCAACAGGAATTCCAATGGACAACCCTACTGAAATCACACAGGATTTCCCAAGTAAGGCTTGATATCTGGGCAGATTTAGTTTAGAAACTGTGATTTTTCTTGTGAAACTAAATCGTATTTTTGATTCTAAATGCTGATGTTTTGAGTATATTTGTATGTTAAACTCTGCTCGCTGTTTCGAGTTGGGAGATTTGTATTTAGTTTTCTTTTGGGGTTATGTTTGTTTTGTTGAGTGATCTGAACTAGTAATTCAGTCCCGCTGTTACGAGCGGTTACCCTTAATTAAATTGCATGCACATTTCCTCTCTCTCTCGCTCTCATTCTCTCACTCTCACTGATATTCATTGAGTGAGTGGCTTCACGGTTTATGTTCGACTCAGGCTGGTGAACCAAATTCCCCAGCCTGTTTCGTCAGTTCCTTTGTGTGTCCGCTCATTTCCACCCTCACGTGGTATCAGCTACTTTTTGGAACTAACCCTCCATTTTGAACCTGATCCTCCATTTTGATTCCTTTGTTACCGCATCTGGACACACACACACACACACACTAGCATATAGCTCCACTGTTAGTTTAGGATTTCCTTGATTTAGTTTTGGATTATATTCAGATAGTATTGGCTGTGTTCACTACTGCTTGATTATAATAAATCTTGTTATATTATAATAAGTACTCCTGTTTGTTTTTGTTTGAATATTGTGTTGAAGCCATCCTCTGCCACGTGAAGAACTCCCAAGTTACCTTAGAGTACTTTTAATTTATTGATGTTAGAAACTAACTGTAACTAGATTACTATTAAATTTGTATAGCAATAGTTTAACTAGTTTTTCCCCTTTTTGATTATTTTGATTAACAATTAAGATACTCAACCTACAGGGTAGATTTTGTTTTGTGAGACTCAATCAGTAACTTGCTATCACTTTTCTCTTTTCAAAGAGTGGTGCCCCGAGAATAGAATTTAATGAGTTAAACTCTATTGAACTATTATTTAATTGTTAAGCAGAGACGCGTCTTTTCGCTGACGAGCGTAAGACAAAGGACCATCCAGACTGTTTCTCCTGACCGCTCAATGCAACAGGAATTCCAATGGACAACCCTACTGTCAGTTTTACTATCATAAATAATCATAATTAATTGTTATTAATTATGGAATAATTAAATAACAATTAATTATTGATTATTTATGATAGTAAAACTGATTTAAACAACCAGTAGCACCTACAACAGCAATGATTGGCAGCGGCACATGCAACATCTGAGGGCAGTTCTGAGATCGCTGCGCCGAGCGGGACTGACAGCAAACCCAAAGAAGTGCGTGATTAGGCGGGTGGAGGTACGGTATCTGGGGTTCCACTTGGGCCACGGGCAGGTGCGTCCCCAAATTGATAAGACAGCAGTGATTGCGACCTGCCTGAGGCCCAAGACCAAAAAGGTGGTGAGACAGTTCCTGGGGCTGGCCTTATATTATTGAAGATTCATACCGAACTATTCGGACGTCACCAGCCCGCTGACTGATCTCACTAAAAAGGGAGCTCCAGACCCGGTCCAGTGGATGGAGCAGTGTAAGCAGGCATTCACGCAAGTTAAAGCCACACTTTGCAGGGAGCCGCTTTTACATTCACCCGATTTCTCTCTCCCTTTTGTTTTACAGACAGATGCTTCAGACAGAGGCCTGGGGGCCATGCTCTCGCAGGTGGTGGAGGGGGAGGAGCGCCCGGTGCTGTACATTAGCCGCAAACTCTCATTGAGGGAAACAAGTACAGCACCATAGAAAAAGAATGTCTTGCCATCAAGTGGACGATCCTCACTCTCCGATACTACCTGTTGGGGCGGGACTTCACCCTCTGCTCGGATCACACCCCACTCCAATGGCTCCACCACATGAAGGATACCAACGCACGGATCACCCGTTGGTATCTGGCTCTTCAGCCATTTAAATTCAAGGTGGTCCACAGACCGGGGGCGCAGATGGCTGCCGCTGATTTCCTTTCCAGAAACGGGGGGGGGGGGGGGGAGTGGTAGGCAGGCTGGATGCCTCCCTGGCCTGAGTCGGGCGGTGGAGATATGTGGCAGCGGGGGCATGGTCAAGAGAGAGAAAGTGGTAAGGGCGCTTGCACCTGAGCTAGATTATGTCTAACACCTGTCTTTAATTACAGTGAGCATGGGGAGAGCGGCATAAAAGAGCCACACCGCCAGCAAACGAGAGAGAGAGTAGAGCAACCTGCCTCCCGCCTCCTCCTTTACACGGAACCCTTACAATAGTATTTCATATGAAACTTTAGAAAGTCATACAAGTTTAAAACAACATGAGGGTGATGATAAAGTTTATGTATTTATTTAGTTTTTGGATAAATTACGAATTATCCTTTGAACAACTATCCTTTGAATATATATATATATATATATATATATATATATATATATATATATATATATATATATATATATATATTCAAAGGATATATATATATATATATGTGATAACAGCAGGGACATGAAATAACAGCAGGGACATGGCAAAAATGGCAATATCCACTCAGACCTACTGTATGTTGACCTAGGTTCAATTTGTTTCTCAACTATATATAAATTAACTAATTTGAATCCCATGTTTAAAAATTGTGAGTTTAATACTTTATCCAGTATATTAAAATATATGTCATGGGTACATAAAATGTTCTGCATAGTAGGAATAATACTTATTACATTATTATGTATTTATTTTTGTGAACAAAAGAGAGTTTTTCACAGTGGCATGATATGGAGTTCATTAAACAGCTAAACTATCACCGAACAGAGGAGCAATTTCTCATTTAAAATGTTTGTACAGTGTCTAAGGTTCACTGAGTCTGGCATATTTCCTATAGACTTTTTCCATTTTATGTACCCATGACATATACAGGTGCATCTCAATAAATTAGAATGTCATGGAAAAGTTCATTTATTTCAGTAATTCAACTCAAATTGTGAAACTCGTGTATTAAATAAATTCAATGCACACAGACTGAAGTAGTTTAAGTCTTTGGTTCTTCTAATTGTGATGATTTTGACTCACATTTAACAAAAACCCACCAATTCACTATCTCACAAAATTAGAATATGGTGACATGCCAATCAGCTAATCAACTCAAAACACCTGCAAAGGTTTCCTGAGCCTTCAAAATGGTCTCTCAGTTTGGTTCACTAGGCTACACAATCATGGGGAAGACTGCTGATCTGACAGTTGTCCAGAAGACAATCATTGACACCCTTCACAAGGAGGGTAAGCCACAAACATTCATTGCCAAAGAAGCTGGCTGTTCACAGAGTGCTGTATCCAAGCATGTAAACAGAAAGTTGAGTGGAAGGAAAAAGTGTGGAAGAAAAAGATGCACAACCAACCGAGAGAACCGCAGCCTTATGAGGATTGTCAAGCAAAATCGATTCAATAATTTGGGTGAACTTCACAAGGAATGGACTGAGGCTGGGGTCAAGGCATCAAGAGCCACCACACACAGATGTGTCAAGGAATTTGGCTACAGTTGTCGTATTCCTCTTGTTAAGCCACTCCTGAACCACAGACAATGTCAGAGGTGTCTTACCTGGGCTAAGGAGAAGAAGAACTGGACTGTTGCCCAGTGGTCCAAAGTCCTCTTTTTAGATGAGAGCAAGTTTTGTATTTCATTTGGAAACCAAGGTCCTAGAGTCTGGAGGAAGGGTGGAGAAGCTCATAGCCCAAGTTGCTTGAAGTCCAGTGTTAAGTTTCCACAGTCTGTGATGATTTGGGGTGCAATGTCATCTGTTGGTGTTGGTCCATTGTGTTATTTGAAAACCAAAGTCACTGTACTTGTTTACCAAGAAATTTTGAAGCACTTCATGCTTCCTTCTGCTGACCAGCTTTTTAAAGATGCTGATTTCATTTTCCAGCAGGATTTGGCACCTGCACACACTGCCAAAAGCACCAAAAGTTGGTTAAATGACCATGGTGTTGGTGTGCTTGACTGGCCAGCAAACTCACCAGACCTGAACCCCATAGAGAATCTATGGGGTATAGTCAAGAGGAAAATGAGAAACAAGAGACCAAAAAATGCAGATGAGCTGAAGGCCACTGTCAAAGAAACCTGGGCTTCCATACCACCTCAGCAGTGCCACAAACTGATCACCTCCATGCCACGCCGAACTGAGGCAGTAATTAAAGCAAAAGGAGCCCCTACCAAGTATTGAATACATATACAGTAAATGAACATACTTTCCAGAAGGCCAACAATTCACTAAAAAAAATTTTTTTTATTGGTCTTATGATGTATTCTAATTTTTTGAGATAGTGAATTGGTGGGTTTTTGTTAAATGTGAGCCAAAATCATCATAATTAAAAGAACCAAAGACTTAAACTACTTCAGTCTGTGTGCATTGAATTTATTTAATACACGAGTTTCACAATTTGAGTTGAATTACTGAAATAAATGAACTTTTCCATGACATTCTAATTTATTGAGATGCACCTGTATTTTAATATACTGGATAAAGTATTAAACTCACAACTTTAAACATGGGATTCAAATT
Organism: Myxocyprinus asiaticus; assembly: GCF_019703515.2. Lineage (NCBI taxonomy): Eukaryota > Metazoa > Chordata > Actinopteri > Cypriniformes > Catostomidae > Myxocyprinus > Myxocyprinus asiaticus. The sequence continues at coordinate 11,800,343 of NC_059361.1, forward strand.
TGTTAATTTTGATATAGTGGAGAAAAAAAATGAACCTAAGTCAACATACAGTAGGTTTGAGTGGATATTGCCATTTTTGCCATGTCCCTGCTGTTATCTTCTGCTGAAAAGACCAGCATTGCTGGTCACCATCTTATGTTGTGTTTTGGTTGCTGGTCCCCCAGCATGGGTTGCTGGTGTGCTGGAGCCTCCACCATGCTTTTAAAGTAACTTAGCCAGCTTCATCAGAAAGACCATGCTGGTCAACCAGCTTCACCAGCTAGTTTTTGCTGGTGAAAAGCATGGCTATGCTGGCCCACCAGCTAGATCGGCACCAAACCAGCACTAACCAGCATAACCAGCCTAGACCAGCATGGAAATTGCATGCTGGTTAAGCTGGCCTTTTTAGCAGGGTCTTCTAAAATGTAAAACTGTACATTTATTATGAAATATTGTTTCTTTATTTTTCCTTTCCTCTAATGAAAACATTTAAAACAAAACATGTTTTTCCTATGCCCTCAATGTCACTTTCCATCAAAGAGGTCTATAATACTTGGGAAAAGGTACAGCCTTAGCCTTCCCATTCATCTCATAGCTTGTTCGGCTGATGCAGGACCCCCTGGAAGTACCCAATTTAAGATCTGCCATCTTTTCCCATGGGCACTCAGTTCTGGGTACAGATATTTTTTGAGCCAATCACCTGAGCCGTAAATGACATGTGACTGCAGGAAAATTACGTCATGACAACACTGAGTGGCTGAAAAAAACCTGCAGAATCCCAAGTTAGAGACTATCCTGAGCTGTGACTTCAAAAGCAGTAGGGAAAAAATACATCAATTTCACACTTTTAAAAACCCTCCAAAAAATGAATGATATCTGAGACTGATAAAACATCTACTATATAGTAAGCAAGAATTGCTAAAAGGGCAAAATTGTGTAGTTTTCCAGTCTACCATAACTGAAGCATGCTAACCATGACCTCTTGTTTTTCATCCTATTTCTTTCTTCTTTTTTTATTTTTTACATTCCTTTAAATAATAAAAGCCTAGTTCATCAAGCATCATCCTCCAGAAAGTGACATCATCTTGGGACAGCAACAACAACAAAAACACCAAGACTTATATCTCTGCAGAACAAAAATGGGCTTTTCCCAATCAGTGGGCGTTTTCAAACCATTGAGATTCCCTACTTGCTTTGGTTAGTTTATAACGCCAATCCTGGTTTGGAAACACCAAATGATTTCTACACTGAGATTCCCAACTTTCATTGGGTAGTTTAGAAACACCCATCCCAGTTTGAAAACACCCACAGATTTGAAAACACCCATTACTATTCTGCAGAGACCTATACTCCCAAACACCAGTAAGTATTAGCAATAGATGTTATGAATTCTGTGATGTTTTGTGGGATAAGTAGGATTGTCTCACTCCATCCTGCTTGGTAATATTACAGAAAATATGTATGATAAGCACATTTGCATGCCATTTTTTTTTTTCCTGGTGTAATTTCTTGAATCACAACACAAGCATATTCATTTATTTAAAAGTTACTGAGTCAAAAGGTACTGTATAAGCCAATAAGATCTTGCAGCAGACCTGATTCAAGGTGACGAGGCTTTTTATTTGGAATGTGTGGCTGAATAAAACAGTAAATAACACGCAGACAAATGGATTTGTAAATTTGTGATTGATTGCTTCAATCAACTGGGTCCTTTAAAGGTTTCTAAATCACCTGGATGGGCAATGTTTCAGTTCCAGGAGCTAAAGGAAGGACATTAGAGAGACAGAAAGATATGTTCTATTTTCTGGAGTGGGTTTGATACTGTAGCAATTACAGTATATATTGGTCCATTTACAGTTCTGGACATCAAAAATAAGATTTTGGACGAGTGAGGTGATATGGCCTCTAATCCTGTGCACAGCTAGAGGAGCAAGGTTTTGGACCAGGGGAGAAAGCAATCTGGTGGGAACTGAATGGTGAGGTCTAAGAGCAGTGTTTTTTTTTTTCTCCACTGACATGTCTGGCACAACAATGAGGGCCCGTCTGTTTCAACAACGTCTCCCATCACCTGCTCACATGGCTGCTGTATTTTGTTGCGGGGTTTGATAGATAGATCCACAACAAAATACAAGAAAGAATATGAAGTAGAATCGAAAGCATGCCAGAAATGGAGACAAGTGACATACGTTGCTCACTGGCCCAAATCAAAGCTCCCTTCAAAGCGCTGTCACTAATGTGTTGCTTTGCAGGAGACAGAATTGTATAGATAACACTCAATGATCCATATTCTCTCTCTCCATTCTGCTTGCTTCTCTCTACTTGGCAGATTCTGAATGTATTTCAACAGCTCTATGCATGAGTGATGCCCAGGCAGATTGCCTTCCTTTCTAAACAGACTTTACCTGTCTGAGTTATAGCAGAATCAAATCAGGGGTGGAGAATCCAAAGGTGATGGAAAGGAAATAAGATTTACCTTTTAGCATCAAAGTGTGGAGGAAAAAAAAAGATACTGAGGCATTGGGGGTGCAAGTGGGCTGAGTTTTGGTGTGACCATTACAGGAAGACCCATTATGTATTTTGAGAGGATTGTCATGGCCTTTAAACATGCAGTAGGTTGGAAAAGAGAGGAAGTACTGTAATAAGATATGGTTGGGTACCTCTGCCTGAAAAGGAATGGTAGGATCAGATTGTGATAAGGTTGTGGTTGGAAGCTGGTGAAGTGTTTATGATGGTGTTGAAAGGACAAAGAAGCAGTAAGGCTTCCTCTAGACATTCCTTTAAATTTTTTGCCCAGCCTGACCAAGCTGGTGTTTTGCCTAAATCCTCTTTAAAACCAGCAAAACAGCTTGATTCTGAGCGTGATTCTGTGTGTGCTTTGTGGTCTGTTGTTGATTAAATAATAGTTGATAAAAGACAAAAGATGTCTCTTTGCCCTTAATCAACATGTCAGAATATGAATTATATGACTTAAGCACTGACAACATGATGCTTGTAGGTAGCCGAACATCTGTACAAACTCACATCTGTCATTCAGATCTTATTCATGAGTGTGTTTGCAGATGTGTCTGAGGTCACAGCCCAGCAGGGTGGAACTCCAAGAAAAACAAATCGTCCATTTAAATAACATCTGCCTGATTTTTGTTCACAGTTGTATGTGCAATTGCACATACATAATGGAACACAACCCCACTAATCATTTTAGTTACTAACATTTGATTTAGTAAGAATAATTTACTGTATCTACAATTGCACAAAAACACAGAAAAAGCCATACGAAGAGACGCCAGATTGATGGGATTTAGAAAGTTCTGAATATTTGACAACAGTTCACAAGAAGTGCATTGATTTTTGACAATGGGACTTTAATTTCATACTTTAATTTCTGCTTCATTAGCATCACCAAACAAAATAGCAAAAATAATCACTGTTTTCAAACAGATTCCAGAAAACTCCCCCTAGTATTTCATTGGTTGTAGATACAAACTGATAGTCCCACCCCAAAATCTCACCATTGGTCAAGCCAGTGTTGCAGTTCACAGTTTATACCTTATGGTTTGTTGCTTTCATAAGATGTGAAATATTTTACTGCTTGGTTTGGCATGTTTGTTTGCATGAATTCATATGTAGCTCACTTGGAATATCTTCTCTCACTAAGGAGGAAATTAAATGGAGTTTAATGGTTTTCACAGCATCACACTTGTGTGTAAATGCAAACTGGATTCGAGTTGATGACCTTTGTTTATCTTCATAAGACTATAAGCGGTACGTTTTTCAATGGATGTTGAGCAGTTTCTCGCATCTCATGATTTTCAATTAAAAGTTAATAATCATTATGCCTTGAAACTGTTTATCAAATGATAGGCTTAGACACTGAGACTCCAAAATGCAAAGTAATACAAATTCCAAGTGTCTTCACCTATCTATTTTTCCCGCAAGGACACTTGATATTCCATTAGTTATGAATTTCTAATTATGCATTTGAGCGGAAATGAGAAATGATTGGGGTACATTTAGCCCTTGTATCTTACAAGAAGTTAATCTCTTGCAAAGCAAATATTTTCTAATGGGCTATTTCAGGACTTATAAGATAAAGTAATGCATATGATCATCTGACTACTTATGCTATTACTTTGGATCTCCACTGTTTTTTTTTTCTTTTTCTTTTAGGGAAGATGAATGAGAACTATTGTGACAATGGAGAAAGAGCAAATTTTAGTTTAAGAGAGAGGTTCAGAGAGCTGATCAAAAATATCAATGTTTAGAGGGGCAATTTACACATAAATGACCTTTTTCTCATCGTTTACTCACCTTCATGTTATTCCAAACCTGAATTACTTTATTCTGTTGAACAAAAAATATGTTCCACAGACCCACAGAAGAAAGTCATACTGGTCTCCCTCCATTACTTTATGTCTGGAGTCCATTTTCTCATGGGCTAAGATTAGTGTTGCGAGGGCATGTGAGATGGTGAGGATGGACCATCTTTTAGAGGAATATATAATTAGTCTACAGGGCAAGGCTGCAACTGCAAGAAGAATTGCTCTTTCTTTGTCTCCATACAAAATTCAGCAAAGCTGACCTCCAGAGGTCATCCACAATCCCATAGTTCAGCAAATGTAGTGTGCAAAGTTCATGGGTTCAGTCTATATTGATTGGATTTTACCATGTCATGTCACAGTGGACATACTAGATGATGTAGGTCTTCTAGAATTTTTTTAAACTACAAGTTGAAGTCAGAAATGTACATACACCTTAGCCAAATACATTTAAACTCAGTTTTTCACAATTCCTGACATTTAATTGTAGAAAACATTCCCTGTCTTAGGTCAGTTAGGATCACTACTTTATTTTAAGAATGTGAAATGTCAGAATAATAGTAGAGATAATGATTTATTTCATCTTTTATTTCTTTCATCACATTCCCAGTGGGTCAGAAGTTCACATACAATTTGTTAGTATTTGGTAGCATTGCTTTAAATTGTTTAACTTGGGTTAAACGTTTTGGGTAGCCTTCCACAAGCTTCTCACAATAAGGCTATGTTCAGACTGCAGGCAAATCAGATTATTTCTCAAATCAGATCTTTTCAGGCAGACTGTCCGCACTATTAATTGCAAGTGATCAAATCAGATTTACACATTCAGACATAACCAACCTATCTGCATAGGTTGCTTTGGTAATGACGTAGGCATACCCACGTGACGATGCTTTCAAAACAGATGCGGGAAAAATGGAGGTGCATCATCTCGCTCTCCAAATAAGCACCCTGTCCAGTCACGGTGCAGAACTCCTCCGTCGCACAAGAAAAACTCAGTGATGGAGGAGACTGGTAAATATTGTGATGTTCCGTGCTGCAGTCACCAATTTTTTGACGTCATCGCTGTGTGTCGCGTTAAGAGTGACGCAAAAGACCATTTGAAATCCGATTTGAGCAGCCAGAGCGTCCGGACTGAGACGCATCTGAAAAAATCTGATTTCAATCGCATTTGAAACCACCTCCCGATGTGGTTTGAATCAGATTCTGAAAAATCAGATTTCATGTGTTTTTTTTGCTGTTCAGAATATCGAAAACTCATCTGGATACAATATGGATATGCAAAAAATTAGATTTTTAGTGGCAGTCTGAACAAGGCCTAAGTTGTTGGAATTTTTCAGATGGTGGTACCTAAAGGCATTTGGAAATTGCTTCCAAGGATAAACCAGACTTGTGGAGGTCCACATTTATTTCTATTTTTTATTTATTTATTTATTTTTTTTTTTTCTGAGGTCTTGGCTGATTTCTTTTGATTTTTCCATAATGTCAAGCAAAGAGGCAGTGAGTTTGAAGGTAGGCCTTAAAATACATCCACAGGTACACCTCCAATTGACTCCAATTAGCTTCTGATAGGCTTGCCATCATTTTCTAGAATTTTCCAAGCTGCTTAAAGGCACAGTTAACTTAGTGAATGTAAACCTCTGACCCACTGGAATTGTGATATAGTCAATTAAAAGTGAAAAAATCTGTTTGTAAAAAATTGTTGGAAAAATTACTTGTGTGATGCACAAAGTAGATGTCCTAAACGACTTGCAAAACTATAGTTTGCTAATATGAAATCTGTGGAGTGGTTAAAAAAATGAGTTTTAATGACTTCAACCTAAGTGTATGTAAACTTCTACTTCAACTGTATGTATTTGGAGTGATTTTTAGTCTGCATTAAACCAAGGTCACAGAGGTCATTTAAAAACACTATAAATTATATTTTTAGTTCTTGAGAGACTGGTGAAAAGCTGAGGTTCAACTGAGGGCAAGAGATAACTCAGTTTTCTTCTCTTGCCTAGCAATCATAAAGGGTTCTGTTTTGTATGCAGGACTCGATAATTCATAGAGTTTGGTTTGAGTTTTCTAAACTTCTCAATGCTTGATCAGATATCAAAGCCTTTAGTGGGAATGGCTGATCCAGACTGTTGTGAACTCTGTGTCTGTAGAGAGTACACCTGCCCCAGCCTTCAGCAGATGTTCAGTCAGTATGTGAGGGAAGGCTAAGTCATGAAATTATATGGGGAGGGGCGGAGAGACCACTTCAGCTGTCAGGTAAGGAATACAGTGGAGATTCCTGTCATCATTGTTGCTCAGACTGGGCATCTTGACATTGTAAAAGACAGCCCAGAGATCATTCTGCTACAGTACTAGCATATATTATAAGCACAGGCTAGAAGATCTAGCCACCCATGCTTTCCAAAAGCTTGAGGCTTAAAGGTGATGTGTGTAATTTTTCTAGGATGAAACATGTTTTTATTTTTTTTTATTTATTTTTTTTTATTATTATTTTTTATCTAGGTTTGTCACGATAAGATATTTGGCTGACGTTTCACTGTCAAACAGATAATTGCATTTATGATGATTAGTTGTCTATTTTAGGGCTTTCACAATAATTTATCATACTTCTTAAGGTGTATGTGTGCTTCATACAACTTGAGTTATTTATTCATTTTTAACTTAGAATCATATAATAAATAAGGGATTTATGATTTCCTTTAAGGCTTTAAAAAAACTTATGAATGACATGACAAATTATATTTTAAATATCCAAAAATTTTCAAATACTTAAAATATGTCTCTCATTGTGGTCAATTTTAGTACATTTACACTGTTGTTTTTGGAACCCAGCAAACCTGAATAGCTTTTATATTACTGTATATTATAATGTATTATAATATTATTTAGGGCTGTCAGTCGATTAACATTTTTAATCAAATTAATTGCATTGTATGCCGATTAATTATTCAAATGAATCACATATATAAATATTTGCTGAGAAATCCCCTCAAATTACAATAATTAAATATATAATAATTAAATAATTATAAATAGTCATTTAAATAAAGTTATATATATATATATATATATATAGATAGATAGATAGATAGATAGATAGATAGATAGATAGATAGATAGACAGTGTATATACAGGTGCATCTCAATAAATTAGAATGTCGTGGAAAAGTTCATTTATTTCAGTAATTCAACTCAAATTGTGAAACTCGTGTATTAAATAAATTCAGTGTACACAGACTGAAGTAGTTTAAGTCTTTGGTTCTTTTAATTGTGATGATTTTGGCTCACATTTAACAAAAACCCACCAATTCACTATCTCAAAAAATTAGAATATGGTGACATGCCAGTCAGCTAATCAACTCAAAACACCTGCAAAGGTTTCCTGAGCCTTCAAAATGGTCTCTCAGTTTGGTTCACTAGGCTACACAATCATGGGGAAGACTGCTGATCTGACAGTTGTCCAGAAGACAATCATTGACACCCTTCACAAGGAGGGTAAGCCACAAACATTCATTGCCAAAGAAGCTGGCTGTTCACAGAGTGCTGTATCCAAGCATGTTAACAGAAAGTTGAGTGGAAGGAAAAAGTGTGGAAGAAAAAGATGCACAACCGACCGAGAGAACCGCAGCCTTTTGATTGTCAAGCAAAATCGATTCAAGAATTTGGGTGAACTTCACAAGGAATGGACTGAGGCTGGGGTCAAGGCATTAAGAGCCACCACACACAGACGTGTCAAGGAATTTGGCTACATTTGTTGTATTCCTCTTGTTAAGCCACTCCTGAACCACAGACAACATCAGAGGCGTCTTACCTGGGCTAAGGAGAAGAAGAACTGGACTGTTGTCCAGTGGTCCAAAGTCCTCTTTTCAGATGAGAGCAAGTTTTGTATTTCATTTGGAAACCAAGGTCCTAGAGTCTGGAGGAAGGGTGAAGAAGCTCATAGCCCAAGTTGCTTGAAGTCCAGTGTTAAGTTTCCACAGTTTGTGATGATTTGGGGTGCAATGTCATCTGCTGGTGTTGGTCCATTGTGTTTTTTGAAAACCAAAGTCACTGCACCCGTTTACCAAGAAATTTTGGAGCACTTCATGCTTCCTTCTGCTGACCAGCTTTTTAAAGATGCTGATTTCATTTTCCAGCAGGATTTGGCACCTGCCCACACTGCCAAAAGCACCAAAAGTTGGTTAAATTACCATGGTGTTGGTGTGCTTGACTGGCCAGCAAACTCACCAGACCTGAACCCCACAGAGAATCTATGGGGTATTGTCAAGAGGAAAATGAGAAACAAGAGACCAAAAAATGCAGATGAGCTGAAGGCCACTGTCAAAGAAACCTGGGCTTCCATACCACCTCGGCAGTGCCACAAACTAATCACCTCCATGCCACGCCGAATTGAGGCAGTAATTAAAGCAAAAGGAGCCCCTACCAAGTATTGAGTACATATACAGTAAATGAACATACTTTCCAGAAGGCCAACAATTCACTAAAAATGTTTTTTTTATTAGTCTTATGATGTATTCTAATTTTTTGAGATAGTGAATTGGTGGGTTTTTGTTAAATGTGAGCCAAAATCATCACAATTAAAAGAACCAAAGATTTAAACTACTTCAGTCTGTGTGCACTGAATTTATTGAATACACAAGTTTCACAATTTGAGTTGAATTACTGAAATAAATGAACTTTTCCACGACATTCTAATTTATTGAGATGCACCTGTATATATATATATATATATATATATATATATATATATATATAGATATATATTAGATAGATAGACAGTGTATATATATATATATATATATATATATATATATATATATATATATATATATATATTAGATAGCTAGATAGACAGTGTATCTAATATATATATATATATAAATCAAATCACTTTTATTGTCACACAGCCATATACACAAGTGCAATGGTGTGTGAAATTCTTGGGTGCAGTTCCGATAAACATAGCAATCGTGACAGTGATGAGACATATACCAATTTACAATAACATCAAATTAACACAACACAATTAAAGTCTGATATACACATAATTACACACAACACAATATACAAATAATAACATACACTGTACAGTATACAATACACACAATATAGATACACATTATTCAATAAATAAAATAATAAAATCTGTCACGACTGCTATGTTGATCGGAACTGCACCCAAGAATTTCACACACCATTGCACTTGTGTATATGGTTGTGTGACAATAAAAGTGATTTGATTTGATTTGCTATATATATATATAATATTATAAAAAAATTATAATTCACATAACTAAAATACATTACATAATTGTGGCAGATGAGAAAAGCATTGGTAAGACAATATAAAAAGTGTCTTTATAATCCAATATATTGTTTATTTCCATATTATTAAACATAAGTGAAACATTGGCCTACTGTTCACAACAATCAATTTTGCAATTTAATTGTCAGTCAGTCTGAAAATTATTATAAGGGTTTGTCTAAGGACGAGTTACTGTACACCTGTGTCAGAATGATGTTTCTGGAGCATCTCACTTTGGTTGCATCGCATCATAAACATACCGTTTTAAGGTTGCTGTCAAGTTAAACGTAGTTTGAAACTAAGAAAAACATGTCTTAAAGTCCCTGCGTTCGGATTTGCGCTCCATCAAAATGTGTTTGAATGCAAAAATGTATTCGTGTCAGATCTCGATGAGAGTGGTTTGTTCTCTGCATAAGCTGCGCATTGCCTATACAGCTAGAGTTTTGCTTACTGCCCTCTGGAGAAATCAGGTGGTACTTCAATCTTAAATTGCTCCGATAGTAGTAATATTCCTTTTTACGGTTTGGGGATGTGATTAATTGCGTACATTATTTTACGCATTATTTTTTTATATAAGTAATTGCACTGAATTAATGAACACATTAAATCGACAGCCCTAATTCTATTCTGTTCTATTCTACTCTACTCTATTATATTATATTATATTATATTATATTATATTATATTATATTATATCACATGTAAGTATGCAATAGTAAAATAGTTCTGTTCTAAATTCTTCACTTTCACATGTTATTTTAAGGCACTCTAATTAAACCAACAAGTCATTATTTCATGAAGGAAGACCTTTAAGATTCTGTTTCTTTATTCTATAATTTTCACAGATATATAGTAAGCAATTGTGTTTGGTGCCGCAGGAATAACCTTTAAGTGTGAGGTTGTTGCTAAAAAGTGTGTGAGAAATGCAAGCTCTTTGAAATCTTCATCTGGCCCCATAAAAAAAAAAAAAAAAAAAAATGCCACAAATATTACAAAACCGCTAGCCCCTTGGTGACCAACTTGAAAGGAAATTAAAATAAGCTGAGATGAACTTGAGTATCTTGGTTTTGAGTTCATGGTGGATAATTAGCTTTATCAGCACCCATTGTTTTAAAGCAGAACAAATTAAGGCCCATTTAATAATGATCATAGCAGGAGAGAATGATGATAAACTAAACAGTAGGTAAGGTTGCTACCAATTCATCCACCAATGTTTTTTTTTTTTTTTTTTTTTTCTAAATCAAAAAAATATCTATTTGACAGTTAATGATGCACTGATCATAGAGGGTGGTTACAGATACCAGTAATAGTAGAATTTAGGTGACAGTGTGTTGATCCATGCTAAGGCTTTTATAATTAGCAAATAAGTCTTATTTGTAGGGGAGAGCAGTGGGGAGACCACAGAACACAATTTGTCATTTGTCTTCCTCTAATTTCCTTACTACATCCTCCTATGGAGGTCATTATTTTCACTTTTCATTAGTACAGATCAATAAAGTGAATCACATTCCAGCAGCTGAGCAGATGTGCTCTATGACTTACTCCACCACTTCCATAAACTCGCCCCAAACCCAACCCCACTCAGTGCTCAACAGTAACACTCAGTTCTGCCCACTGTTGCGGGGGAAGATATATAACATGCTGGGTGTGTGTGGGTGTGTGCTGGTCTTTCTTTAGAGCAGATAAACCTGCTAGAAGGTTGATTACAGCCAGGGCACCTATAACACTGAGGCTGCTCAATATCGCAGAAACAGCAATGCTGAATAATAACCCAATAAAACTTAATTAAGATTCGATGACCTCTCTGATTTAATAATAAAGATGGTGATATTTGCAGCAGAAAATTAAAACTGCAAGCTTATGATAGTGCAGAGGAGTTTGGTCAGTGAAAAATCTATTTTTTACACTGTACATTATTGTCAGCTGCACTCAAGCTCAAGGATAGTTTAAGATCATTCTAATCAGGCTGTATATTTATTTTGATTTAATCTGTGAATTTTAAATGAAAGATATATAAAACAAATAAAAAAGCTACAAGCATTGAATTTTCTCTTTTAAAAAAAGGACATGAATTGGATTTGCCCACAGATACAGTATTCAAAACTGCAAATTATATTTTGCATAAGATTCATATGCAAATACAGTGTCCACATAAGCCACACTTAAAAAGGCATGAATGTATTTGCATTATAACAAATTATCAAACCTTAAAAGTAATTTAGTGTAAAGAAAGAATGCACAAAAACACTTATTTTCAGAAAAGTGAAATTTGTTTTGAGAAATCATTTGTTTGAAATTGATACATTTTTAACCATGTCTTATGTATCTAAAATGGTCCAAATAATTTTTGTGGCCACTGTAAGGTTTCAGCAGGACTTTTTTAGTTGATCTTTACATATGCCGCAATTGTGACTAACCAAGGACTGTAAGTCGGGCGGGACGGGACCTCATGGCAGCCTGGATGGCCTGGCACTCGAACACAGCATCATCCATCAGCTCCACCCTCTGGATCCGCAGATGGTACTCACCAGATCCATGATCACCAACCACAGCGTAACGCGGATAACCTGGAAAACAGTGGAGCTGACCAATTAACATCCTGAGAAGTTCTAATGTATTGACACTTTTGAACTTGCTTTCAGTGCATTTGTGTTCTAACTGTTTCTAGATTGATAATTTCTACCTGGTTTCATAAAATCATGTTACTATACCTAAATTTGTGCAAAATGATTTTTACGTGGCTTATTGTACATATCATGTCAGTTTCCTGGTGAAACGTACTGTATATACTAAAGCAGCTAAAACAACAATGACTTTAATACCTTTCACACAAATCACGAGTAAAACGGTGGATTATGTGCAAATTCCAGTCAAAAGCGATCATCCCTATGCCCAACTCACTCCAAAGGACAGAGCTCTTGATGTGGGCATTTTGAAGGGAGCATGACATTACTGTATGAATGTACCCTTTGTGTCTTGTGGATGCCTTCCCATAGTGCCGTTCGAGGGCGCAAAAAATGCAGTTTGGAAAACGCCCTATCTGTTCATCAACACTTTTTGCCTTGTTCCTCACACAGTGCTATCTTATGACATCTAAAGTTCCCTATCTGTCACTCACTCGACGTTGGTGTCGATGTAGTGACACTAGGGGTCACTCTTGGGAGCCCGAGACACCTCTGGTCTTTGATAAAAGGCCAATGAAAATTGGCGAGTGGTATTTGCATGCCACTCCCCCGAACATACGGGTATAAAAGGAGCTGGTATGCAACCACTCATTCAGATTTTCTCTTCGGAGCCGAACGGACATGCTCACTGAGCTGAATACTACTGTTCATTCACCTCTGCTGGATCTAACGGCGCATTTCAGCGGCTTCTCCCTCCTCTGCACTGGTGCACTGCAGAGAATGCCCCTGGGCGCTTCGGCAGAAAAACTAGAGAGTATATTTTCTGAAAGAGCATTTTTCCCCTCTAAAAGAGTATATATTTCTCTAAAAGAGCGCACACACGGAACGTCTTTTTAAAGATGCTTTTCCGATTGTGTGTTATTCCTGGTTGTGCTCATTATCTCTCGCCTTCTAACGGTCACGATCACTGTCTTTCGTGTCTGGGCACTGCTCACGCGGAGACAGCGTTCGTGGATGGTCATGTTCTCATTGCGAGAATATGTCCATGGCAACGTTGCGGTTGCGGCTCGCCTTCGTAAGAAAGCGAGCCACCCCAAAGGCTCCCGTCCCGGTCCTTTTACCCACGGGTTTGAGGCCAGTGCGGCTAGCACTGGGGGCGATTTGGGGACCCCAATGGGACCGCCTCCGCCGGGTATCCCCCCGCAGACCTCCCATTCCCCAGCAAGTTCGTCTGCCCCAATCGGGCTTCCAGGTGAGTCCGCCGGCTCGTCTCATGGCGAGTTCGACCTCTTATTCGGAGCCCGCGAAAGTGATGAGCTCTCGAGCGCAGCATCGGAGAGCGGGCTCGTCCAGTCGGAAGCCTCAGCTGGGCTACTCCCTTTGGGGTCGATCGCCCAGTCACAGGCTGATGCGGAGATGACGACATGCTTTCCCGGGCAGCCGCAAGCGTCAGTTAGAGTGGATTTCACCGCTCTTCCCTGAACCCTCGTGGCTCGGTGATTGGTTCCTGGTCTCGTGGCGCCGCTCAAAGCCATGCCCCACCCCGTTCCTTTCTTCCCGGAAGTGCATGAAGAGCTGACAAGGTCGCGGGAGGCACTTTTTACTGCCCGGTCCCGATCTTTTCAGCTTCCCTGCTCTCACTACCCTCGATGGTGGGGCGGCCAAGGGTTATTCGGCAATCCCCCGGTGGATAAAGGCGCTCGCGGTGCACCTATGCCCGTAGAGAGCGCCGCTACCTGGCGCGGGTGCCCAAAGCCCCCATCCAAGGCCTGTAGGTTTATGTTGTCACTGACGGCCAAGGCCTATGGTGCCGCTGGACAAGCCGCCTCCGCCCTGCACGCCATGGCTCTCCTGCAAGTCCGCCAAGGCGCTAAAGGAATTGCATGAGGGTAGTTCCGCCCAGGGATTGATGCAGGAACTGCGCTCGGCGACCGACCTCGCTTTCCGAGCGATGGAGGTCACGGCGCAGTCTCTCGGGCGGACGATGGCCACACTAGAGGTCCAGGAGCGCCACATTTGGCTCAACCTGGTCGAGATGGGTGAGGCCGACAAGACACGATTCCTTGCTGCCCCCATTTCCCAGGCGGGCCTATTCGGCGACACCGTCGAGGACTTTGCCCAGCAGTTCTCGATGGTAGAGCAGTAGATGGATGCTAGCCGGCATATCCTGCCCCGGCGTGGCTCAAGATCCCGCACCCCATCTACTCTTCTCCAAGGGCGTCCCCCTGCGGTGACTGCACCGGCTACGCTGCAGCCCGCCCCTTCGGCCTGGCCCCGGTGTGGAGCCCACCGCAGGAAGCAGACGCCACCCGTCTCGCGGCAGAGCCCGTAAAAGGCTTCAAAGCGCCCTTGAGATGGGCGACCCAGGGACAACGAAACCCGCTGCTCTGGAGCTGGTAAGCAGATCTTCATCTTTTTGTTACCTTTTGCATTTAATTGCGCTGCATGCCCAAGTGGCTGCAGTACTCAAGAGCTCAGCAAGAGTGGTTTCCTTGTTCCCTGGGTCACGTATCCGGTGTGTACGGCTGGCATCACGACCACCGTCCACCACTCTATTTGGCAGGTTGGCACTCCAGCTGTGGCACAAATTTGCCCCCGATATGACAGTCTCCACGGGTCACGAGGACAGGGCTCTTCCTACCCCGTCCCAGGCTGTTCCGGTGGTGGTCACAAGGAGCCAGGTAAGTGCTTCGATGTCCTCGGACTCAGCACGGCCACGACGTGGTGTGGCACCTCGAACTCCACCCCGCCGCGAGGCCCCACCTGCCGGTACATCCGATGACGTTGTCCCTTTGGTCCCCCTTGCGTGGAACTTGGACGCATGGCTTGCGCCTTCCAGTCCGTCACGAGGGCTGGTCCAGACCGTCCGACTCGGCTGCGCGATTCACTTCGCCGGGCATCCGCCCAGGTTCAGCGGTGTCCACTTCACCTTGGTGAAAGACGAAAATGCTGCTACCTTGCGTGGAGATCGCTACCCTCCTACGGAAGGACGCGATAGAACCTGTCCCTCCAGCCGAGATGAACAAAGGGTTTTACAGCCCCTACTTCATTGTACCGAAAAAAGGCGGTGGGTTGCAGCCAATCTTGGACCTGCGAGTACTGAACCGGGCTTTACACAGACTCCCGTTCAAGATGCTGACGCAAAGACGCATTCTAGCGAGCGTCCGGCATCAAGATTGGTTCGCGGTGGTAGACCTGAAGGATGCGTAATTTCACGTCTCGATCCTTCCTCGACACAGACCCTTCCTGCGGTTCATGTTCGAGGGTCAGGCGTATCAGTACAAGTCCTCCCTTTCGGCCTATCCCTGTCTCCTCGTGTCTTTACGAAGATCGCAGAGGCTGCCCTTGCCCCGTTAAGGGAGGTGGGCATTTGCATTCTCAACTATCTCGACGACTGGCTAATCTCAGCTCACTCTCGAGACGTGTTATGCGCACACAGGGACCTGGTGCTCTCACACCTCAGCCGACTAGGGCTTCGGGTCAGCTGGGAAAAGAGCAAGCTCCTCCCGGTTCAGAGCATCTCTTTTCTCGGTTTGGAGTTGGACTCAGTCTCCTTGACGGCGCACCTTACGAACGAGCGCGCCCAGTCAGTGCTGGCCTGTTTGAAGACGTTCAAACAGAAAACAGCGGTTCCACTGAAACTTTTTCAGAGGCTCCTGGGGCATATGGCATCCTCGGCGGTGGCCACCCCGCTCGGGTTGATGCATATGAGGCCGCTTCAGCACTGGCTCCAGACTCGAGTCCCGAGACGGGCATGGCGCCACGGGACACACCACGTGGCCATTACGTCGGTCTGTCACCATCTTTTCAGCCGTTGGACCGACCTCTCATTTCTACGAGCAGGTGTTCCCCTAGAACTGGTCTCCAGGCACGTCGTGGTCACGACAGATGCCTCCAAAATGGGCTGTGGCGCTGTTGGCAATGGGCACGCAGCCGCCGGCCTCTGGACAGGTCCGTGGCTGCGTTGGCACATCAACTGCCTCGAGTTACTGGCAATTCTGCTCACCCTGTGGAGGTTCCGGCTGTTGATCCAGGGCAAGCACGTGCTAGTTCGGACAGACAGCACGGCAGCGGTAGCATATGTCAACCGCCAAGGCGGTCTGCGCTCCCGCTGTATGTCACAACTCACCCGCCGTCTCCTCCAACGGAGTCAGCAACACCTCAAGTCGCTGCAAGCCACTCACATCCCGGGCAACCTCAACACTTCGGCGGATGCACCGTCACAACAGGTTACCCTCAAGGGAGAGTGGAGACTCCACCTTCAGGTGGTCCAGATGATTTGGAGTCGATTCGACAGGCACAGGTGCACCTGTTCGCCTCCCAAGAATCCTCCCCACTGCCCGCTCTGGTATGCCCTGACCGAGGCCTTCCTCGGCATAGACACGCTGGCACACAGCTGGTCCCCTGGCATTCGCAAATATGCGTTTTCCCCCAGTGAACCTGCTTGCACAGACCCTGTGCAATGTCAGGGAGGACGAGGAGAAGGTCGTCCTGGTAAGCACCCTACTGGCCCGCCCAGACGTGGTGCTCGGACCTCACGCTCCTCGCAACAGCTCCCCCCTGGGAAAATTCCCCTGAGGAAGGACCTTCTTTCTCAGGGAAGGGGCACCATCCAGCACCCGCGCCCAGACCTCTGGAATCTCCATGTCTGGCCCCTGGACGGGACGCGGAAGACCTAAGCTGTCTCCCACCTGCGATGGTAGACACGTTCACTCAGGCTAGGGCTCCCTCTACGAGGCGCCTGTATGCCTTTTAAGTGGCGTCTGTTCGCTAAGTGGTGTTCTTCCCGTCGGGAAGACCCCCAGAGATGTGCAGTCAGATCAGTGCTTTCCTTCCTGCAAGAGAGGTTGGAAGGGAGGCTGTCCCCTTCCACCTTGAAGGTGTACATTGCTGCCATAGCAGCACACCATGACGCAGTCGACGGTAAGTGCTTAGGGAAGCATGATCTGATCATCAGGTTCCTAAGAGGTGCCAGGAGGCTGAATCCCTCCAGGCCGTGCCTCGTTCCCTCATCAGACCTCTGTAGTTTTTCAGGGTCTACAGAGAGCCCCCTTTGAGCTTTGCAGTCAGCCGAGCTTAAGGCACTCTCCTTGAAGACTGCCCTCCTGACTGCGCTCACTTCCATCAAGAGGGTAGGTGACCTGCAAGCATTCTCTGTCAGCGAAATGTGCCTGGAGTTCGGTCCGGGCTATTCTCACGTGATTCTGAGACCCCGACCGGGCTATGTGCCCAAGGTTCCCACCACTCCTTTTAGGGACCAGGTGGTGAACCTTCAAGCGCTGCCCCAGGAGGAGGCAGACCCAGCCCTGTCATTGCTGTGTCCGGTGCATGCTTTACGCATCTATTTGGATCGCATGCAGAACTTTAGAGTCTCTGAGCAGCTCTTTGTCTGTTTTGGTGCGCTGTCTCCAAGCAGAGGATCGCCCACTGGCTCATTGACGCCATAACTATGGCATATCTTGCCCAAAACATGCCACCCCCGGTAGGGCTATGAGCCCATTCTACCCGTGGTGTAGCGGCTTCTTGGGCCCTGGCCAGAGGTGCCTCTCTAACAGACATTTGCAGAGCAGCGGGCTGGGCAACACCCAACACCTTTGCAAGGTTCTACAACCTCCAGGTGGAACCGGTTTCATCCCAGGTAGTGGCACGCAACACAAGCGGATAAGCCCGGGATAGCCAGCCGGGTGTATCACTTGCACATAGAGCCTTCCACCTCCTTTTGAGCTGAAGACGTGCGCTGTTAATTCCCAGTAGTGTTCACAAAAGTTGTTCCCTGGTTGACTTCCTCCGAGCTCTGTGGCAGTCGAGTTTTCAGAGAGACTCGCTGCCGGCCCAGTACACGCGCTAACTAAGAGCCTGGTTCTGGGGTAGGTGCTCCGCATGTGGCGGTTCCCTGTAAGGCTAACCCCATGCGATATATGTCTTCCGCTAATTAATTTCCCTGCTGGCAAACTGCGTCTTCCTTGGGCAGAGCCCCTCTGCCCCAGTCTCCATGTTGTAGTAACTCCTCCCCCATTGGGCAGGATCTACCTTGAAGACTCTCCACATGGTTGGAAAGACCATGTGATGTATTCTTCCACTTAAATATCCCCCCCTCTCTTGGGGCGAGGTGTGGTCTTCGCGGTGTCCTCCCCTTGGGAGGGACACCCCCAACTAGACCTGGTGGCCCAGTCGGATAATCCCCCTTCTCTTTTAGGGAGTGGAAAAAGAGAAGGGGAAAGAGGCCATGACTGGGTTAAGCCTGTCTCTATCTCTGGGTAGTCGACTTGTCCCCAAAAAGGGCCGTTCGACACTCATAACTGTGTTGGGGGAGGTTACGTGTCGACCTGGTGTGCTGGCTATGAGGCACACAGCAAGTCTGCCCACCACACACCGCCAGTTCACGTAACACAGTTCAGCCTTGTGGCATTTTGTATAGGGACCCCTAGTGTCACTACATCGACACCAACGTCGAGTGAGTGACTGATAGGGAACGTCATGGTTACTGGTGTAACCTCCGTTCCCTGATGGAGGGAACGAGACGTTGGTCCCTCCTGCCACAACGCTGAACTACCCGCTGAAATGGCCGGACCTTATATCGGCTCCTCAGTGTAAAACCTGAATGAGTGGTTGCATACCAGCTCCTTTTATACCCGTATGTTCGGGGGAGTGGCATGCAAATACCACTCGCCAATTTTCATTGGCCTTTAATCAAAGACCAGAGGTGTCTCGGGCTCCCAAGAGTGACCCCTAGTGTCACTGCATCGACACCAATGTCTCGTTCCCTCCATCAGGGTACTGAGGTTACACCAGTAACCATGACGATTTTTACTCTAGTTCATGACTTTCTAGGCAATACATTTTAACATCTGCATTTCATAACCAACTACAATTAGTAGTCCTGAAGAGTACGCAAGTCGCCACTTGAGCCAAAAATGTCATAGAAGCACCACAAAATGTTGTGTTTGCTTTTCTGCAATTTTCTTGCATTTGCTATTTATGACCCTATCAGTTAGGTTTAGGTTTAAGGTTTCGGGTAGGGAAGTAGGTGTTGTTCATTTAAATCTTGATAGAGAATTAACCTCAAAAACCTAATCTGTTTGGGAGATAATTTAACTCACTTTTTGCGCCACTCAGTGGATGTTTTATCTTGGAACTGCCACAATAAGTGTAAGGAGGCACATAAAATAATTCTGCAAAAATGCCATGTTTTTTCATGAGATCAAGCTTGATAAAATCATAGAAAATTTTACCTTGTCAATTGCAGTGCAGTAGGGACTAACCTAACACCCGAATTAAAGCATAGAGATATTTAGAGTCACTTTTACTAATGCCTAAATGCCACAGGGAGCTTCTGTTAGCGGCTGATGTAACATTTACTGTTTTTTAGCAACTATTGTGAAATCAAAGGATATCAGTTGAATTTATTGTATATTCTTTGGATGACTACTTAAACTAAGCTTTCTAGCAAGGCTAATTAAGTAGGAGATTTTCATTGATGTGTTTAAAAAAGAGCCATCTCGTTTTGCCTACTTTATGTTCTCTACAATCTATGTCCAAATCAATGGCTTTGTTTTCTTCTACTGGTAACTAAAAATAATAAGCCACCTGTGTCTCTTAGGACCATTAACAAAAAAACTATGTGAGACAAGAATGAGTGCAACAACACAGTCATGACCTTTAGAAAATAAATGAAAGATGAGCAGAGGTGTTAGTCTTTCTTCTGACTTAGGTGAGACTTTCTGTCGGTTGGGGTGACACGTTCTGCTGGCTGGAGTGAGACTTTCTTATGATTGAGGTGAGATGTTTTGTTGATTGAGGTAAGGCAATCTGCTTTTTTTTTTTTTTTTATCAGACTAGCGTGGTTCTAGTGAGGTCTTCAAGTGTGCTGCTGATGTCTTAGTGTAGTAGGCTACTTAGTAAGCAGCACACAGGGCCAATAAGTTTACAATGTGTTACACTGATGGAGAGGAAAGGTGATTTGTGGTTTAATAATCAATCAGCAGGATATATTTCATGGAAAACGGACTGTTCTACAACAGCAAGCAGAACCTACCTCCTTTAAAACACATCAGCAGACTATTAGGGCCAAATTTGCATAAGGAGTGAATGGAGAAGCTAGTTTTGTCACTGTAGGAAATGTAAAGTAGGAGAGGGTACATTTAATTGTGCTGCACTTTACGGTACATTTCACAACTGTTCAATATGAATGCCTTTGACGGGTCTCAGGAGGCAAGATACTTTCCTAATTGTTAGAGATTTGCAATTTCCAACGAGACCCTTAAAAGTGATATCATTGCTGTTAGTGCACTCTCTCTTTCCAAGGCAAGACAGTAATTGATGGCTGATGGGAGACATGGGTTTATTAGTCTCAGAAGCTGATCTCAGCTTATTTCTTTGCAGAAAGAAGCAATGTGTTTTTTTTTTCCTTTCTCAATTTAATTCAGTATGGCTTTTATGTGGCTAAATCTACACCTTCCAAATTGATTCTGCAGCTCCTGCTTCAAGTCACCACAGGGCAGCCATTTGAATCTCTGCCAGTGAATCACCTGTGGCAGAATATTGATTTTACAGCATTGTGACGGGGTTAGCAAGAGACAGACACAGTGCGTGTGGCGTTAAGCCTCGGAGAGGCATTTATTGGAAATAATATTAAACATAAAATGTCCATAAAAGGAGAAAATAAAGGGTCCAGGGGGAATAAATATGTTCAAAATAAAGGGGGAATCTGGCGACCTCGCGGTGAAACGGGGCTCCGTGAAGGGTGGGGAAGTGTCCAAAGAATGGCCCAGGCATGAGTCCGCAGTGCATGGGGAGGCAGTGTCCTTGGTGGCCTGTCTTCCCAGGCTCACAGCAGGTGAGAGTGGAATGTGCCCGGGTCTGGCAACGCATCTAATTCGGCCGTACCCTCCCTGCTCTGGTCCGGGGCGTGCGAGGATGCCAGTGTATGCACACATGGAGTTTTTAAGCCAGCTCCCAGAGAAAAGGTGCTCTCTGTGTTTTAAAGACAGCTGTGATGAAGCATTATTCACATCAGGTGTGCTTCATCCACCACTGTCAGAAAAAGGCTTATTAATTATGCACCTCTTCTCGCTCTCCTGCTCAACTCACGTCGTGAGCCTGGCTGAAGTTCGGCACTAAGATGATGAGAGGGAGGGGAGGGTTGTTCCACCACAGCATCCATCGATATGATTAATTTTCACTTCAGAGAATTCTCTCTGACATAATCACCATACATCCTTGTGCACTAGGGGCACTCGTTGCGAGCAACCTTTCCTGTTTTGGAGAGACATCTGTCTCTAACTTTTGAAGTAACAGAAAGGTTTGAAAATGGTTATGGAATATGGTTTCTGTTTGATTGGATTTATATAACAGAATCCACTTGTTTAGAAATGTGTCATCTGTAGTCAGATTGAGAGGGCATTCTGATATCACCTATATCTTTTCAAGTGCTGCTGTGTGGTTCGAAATCCACCCGACTTCTGCACTCTACCACAGTGCTATTACAACAGCCATCACTGTAATCTACAGCAATGAGGCTTGAAAGAGGGATGTGCTTTAACATATTGCTGTCGAAAAGAGTGAAAAATAGACTGGACTCTGGACTAATGGCTTTTAAGTCCTTGAGCCTGACTGTTGAAATCACTGTGCCAGAAAATGCCAATTATTGCCTGTTGCCTCATTGGATCCCATTCACTTTTAATAGACCATGAAGTGTCTCTCATTTCCCCTATTGAGGAGAGAGCAGCAGTCGATTATGGTGCAATGTGTTTTATCTGCCCACATACAGCTTTTAATTTATATTAAGTGAGTGGGAGACAGAAGAGAGACAGGATAACCCAAAAAAACAAATATTAAATAACCCATCAAAACAGCCTGTGCCTCATCATTTACTATACTAAAATTATCAGCACTTTGGAAAGTTATACAGTGATGTTCATAAGAAGAAAAGCTAATGGAAATTCTATGTTAAACCAACATGATGTACAGTCATCAGCACAATTATTTTCCTCCATGTGACATAGACCGGAGTTTTTTTTTCTCTCTCTCTAGTGGTGAGCATGAATCATTTGATCTTTTCAAATCGGAAAAATCGGTTCCAAGATCCACCGTATAACTGATCTGCAGCCGTGCAAGTGAATACCTGGAGTAAAGAAAATTTTGAAATGAGATCTGATTAACATTTTAATTGTTTCTCCTATACAGCAACAACATAATGGAGATAATATGAATACTGGCTTCTCAAATTTTTTTCCTAAGTAAAAAGACACTAGTATCCTCACGTGTCCAGGTTAGAGTTTTAGAAGAGATCTCAACAATGTCTCAAAATGTGCTAAGATTTGCCAAGATGCCAAAGTCTGAAATCAAAAGTGTGACATTTCAGAATCAGAATAAGCTTTATTTCCAAGTGTTCTCAACAAGGAATTTATTTATTTATTTATTGGTGAAAGGAGAAACAAGTGCACACAGAACATTACAGTGAGACACAGAATATACATTGAGGTAAGAGTATAAATAGACATACAAATAATAGGACATATAACAGAATGGCGTATGTACATGTGCAAGTGGTAATGTATGTGCAAAGTAGGGGTATGTACAGTCATTGAATTAAATACTGTATGTGAATTTACATATGTACATGATATATGTATTTACATTATTGGACTATGGGGGAGTTCTGAGGCAGTTTAATTGTTCATGTGGAAAATGGCCTGAGGGTAAAAACTGTTCTTGTGCCTGGATGTCCCGGCGCTCAGTGCTCTGTAGTGCCGGCTAGAGGGCAACAGTTCAAAAAGGGAGTGAGCAGGGTGTGTGGGGTCCAGAGTGATTCTACCTGAAGTTTCCTCACTCTGGAGAAGTACAGGTCTTGGAGGGTGGGCAGGGGGGCACAAATAATCCTCTCAGCAGTCAAGACTGTCCGTTGTAGTTTCCTTCTGTCTGATTTGGTGGCTGAACCAAACCAGACAACTAAAGATGTACACAGGACAGACTCAGTGACGGCCGAGTAGAACTGTGTCATCAGCTCCTGTGGCAGGTTGAACTTCCTCAGCTGGTGAAGGATGTACAACCTCTGCTGAGCCTTCTTCACAATGGAGTCTATGTGGGTGTCCCACTTCAGGTCCTGAGAGATGGTAAAGCCCAGGAACATGAATGACTCCACTGCTGCCACAGTGCTGTTCAGGATGGTGTGTGTGTGTGTGTGTTGCGAGCCAGCTGATCAACATCCCATCTGTATGCAGACTCGTCACCATTACGGATGAGGCCAATGAGCGTGGTGTCATCTGCAAACTTCAGGAGCTTGACAGTGGGGTCCATTGCAGTGCAGTCATTCGTGTACAGGGAGAAGAACAGTGGAGAGAGAACACATCCCTGAGGAGCACCAGTTGGTCAGCGCAGACTTTCAGACAGACAGTTGAGACACCATCTGGGACTGAAGCTTTCCTAGACTTTTGTTTCCAAAAGACCCGGCACATATCCTCCTCACAGGTCATAAGTGCAGATTGAGTAGCAGGAGAGGAAGGAGGGGGGTTCCATGAGGTGTTGGTGTGTGTGTGAAGTAAAGATCAGAGTGGGGGAGGGGTGTGAGACTGGGCTTTTCAAATCTGCAGTTAAACATATTCCATTCATCAGCCATTAGTTGACTCTCTACAGAGCATGGGGTGGTGTCTTGTACTTGATGATGCTTTTCAGGCCTTTCCACACAGATGTAGGATTGTTGGCTGAAAACTGTTTTTTTTTTTCAGCTTTTCAGAGTAGCATTTTTAGCAACTCTAATTTCCCTAGTCAGTGTGTTCCTGGTCTGGTTGAACAATATTTTATCCCCACTTTTGTAAGCATCCTCTTTGGCATGACGAAGCTGTCTGAGTTTTCCTGTAAACCATGGTTTATCATTATTGAATAATAAAAATGTCCTAGTAGGGATGCACATATCCTCACAGAAACTGATGTATGATGTCACAGTATCTGTGAGCTCATCCAGATTGGTGTCTGCATCTTCAAAAACATTCCCATCAGTGCAGTCAAAGCAGGCTTGTAGTTCCAGCTCTACTTTATTACTCCATCTCTGACAGTCCTTACTACAGGCTTAGCTGATTTTAGTTTCTGCTGTTAGGTCAGGAGAAGTTAAACCAGACAGTCATCAGACAGTCCTAAAGCTGCACGTGGGACAGAGCGATATGCATCCTTTACAGTGGTGTAGCAGTGGTCCAGTATATTTCTGTCTCTGGTGGGGCATGTGATGTGTTGTTTGTATTTTGGCAGTTCACAGGTGAGGTTAGCTTCATTAAAATCTCCCAGAATAATAATAATTCTGAGTCTGGGTGTTGTTGCTCCATGTCTGTGATGTGATCAGCCAGCTGTTGCAATGCTGTGTTCACGCATGCTTGTGGCGAGATATAAACACTCACCAGAATGAATGAGGAAAAGTCCTGTGGTGAGTAGAAAGGCTTATAGTTGATAAAGAGCGCTTCTAAATTAGAACAGCACATCATCTTCAATGCTGTTACATCTGTACACCAGCTTTCGTTAATGTAAAAGCATGTTCCACCGCCTCTCATTTTCCCTGATGATTCCGCAACACGATCCGCTCTGAACTGATGGAAGCACGGCAGATGAAACGCACTAACCAGGATGGCTTAATTCAGCCAGGTTTCAGTGAAACACAGAGCAGTGGCGTTAGAAAAGTCCTTATTTGTTTGAGCGAGCAGAAGCAGTTCATCTGTTTTGTTGGCGAGGGAGCGGACATTCGCCAGGTGAATACTTGGCAGCAGAGTCTTAAAGCCACGTTGACAAAGCTTCAAAAGCGCCCCGGCTTGCTTCCCTCATGTGCGTCTTTTGGATCACTTGTAGAGAACCGCTGCGCCTCCAAATAAGATGTCTAATAGAATGTCAGAATAATCAAACACCGGTATGCTCTGCCGAATATTCAGCAGTTCATTCCTGGTGAAACTGATTGGGAAAGAGTGACAAAAACATGACAAACAAACAAAAGTAACAAAAACGTTAGAGAGCTCCACACCGAAGCATCCATCTGCGGCTCCATCTTGAAACTAAAAATGTCAATATGAATTCAAACATCTGACTATTCTTCCATGACCAAATTATCATAACTATATTATCCACATTTTATGGCTCTATACACTTACTATATGTAACAATTGTCTCACTTGTGGCCAGTTTTATTTATCCTAAGGAATTTTACAAAGCTGATACTCAAATTAAACATTACTGATAACTCCATTAAGTCCCCTGAGCCATGAAAGAACAACCTCTAAGCAATAAAAATCTCCATTGGGATCCGTCAGAATAGAATTTAAGGCATTTAATGTGAACATAGCCAAATCAAGTAGCTACTGTTTACGGTGGCAGTCAGTCAAAGCAAGTGAAGCAGACTGAGTCATTTTAATGGCCATTGACTTGGTTCGATACTGTGTTAATTCCTGATGAGAGATTGATTGTTTAGTTGCAGCGCCTATTGCCACTTAATGCCTAGCTGCAAATCATGAGGTCTTATTTCTCAGATAGAGACAGAATATATGCACTGGCTTCTTACCTAGTACTATGAAGTCAAGGTAATATGCAAAATATTATAATGCACTGCTTTGACCCAGCAAAGCTCAGGAGAATGCATGTCTCGGAAGAACTCATGCATATTAAATTCATTCCTGGCTTTGACATGACCAAGGCTACAACAAATCACGAGTTACAATTTAACTACGGCACACATGCTGAACCAATAATATCAGGCTGCAGAACTACCAAGGTAGTTCCATAGACAAAACAAGTTAGGTCTATTTTACATACATAAGTGTAAAGGACTCCACAACAGAAGGGAAGGAGGACACAGGGAAGCGGGTTATTCCAGATGCAGGTAAGGCTTTTAATCGGCCACTTCAATGCTTTACAACTTCACAAACTCAACCGTTTCTGAGGCATGTAGGCACTCAATTATTAGCTTCACGAACTTAAACACATCAGCTTCCATGAGCACAGTAGGCTCCCTTGTGCCAGACTCTCTCTGCCTCTCTGCTGGTGGTGTGGCCGTTTATATGCCGCTCTCCCCATGCTCACTGGAATTAGTAAGCGCCCTTACTGCTTTCTCTCTCTCCGGACGGACGCTCGACCTCGCCCCTGCTGCCACAATGAGTTTCATATCAGAAGGAATTTACTGCCTGCAATGATTCTGTATTAAAGTGGTGTCATCTTTGTACAAAGCTGGCTAGCGTTTGCTCCTTCAGTCCGATAACAAACAATGATTAACTGTGATCCAAAGTTTACATCCATGCGTCTATATCATTATCTGAACTGGGCTCAGGTATACAAATATAATGCCTTATAAAGCCAATGTCTGTGCCTTGTATCTGGATGTTCAGTGTGATACACATTTCATCTCTTCTCTAGACATCTCTTAGATTAATACATCATTATATAAATTATGCATGCTTCACTGCAAAATGCCCAAGCAATGCACAGCAGAGGGTGTCAGAAAATGAAATAACTCAGTCATTGATCACAATGAAGCCCAAAGACCATCCACGTCAACCAAAGCAAACAATATAAAAGAGCCCCATTAGAGTTAATGAATCCATCAGGACAGAAAGGGATTAGTGTTTATGTTGGATCGATGGAAGAGGGAAAGGGCCATGAATAGAGACATGAGACAGTGATTAATGGCCGAGAGCATGAGTAAGTATATCTCCCTGATGCCTCGAGCTGAGGAAATGGTTGAGGGAAAATGTGTTAATTACATACATGACTACAGATCTTTTCCATTCTGTCTGATTCTGGATACCATGTACTGAAAACTGTGGCATATTTGGTAGAAAGCAGGAATGGCAAAATTCTTGGTACTTCAATACCCAGTAGATAATGATAATAAAAAAGTAACAATACTAGTCTTTCTACAGTATCAGCAGGGCTTGACATTAACACCTGCCCACCCGCCAAATGCGGGTAGAAATCGGCAGTGGCGTGTAACACCGTATCTCTTACTAGTCACTTTGGCGGTTGGCCACAGCAGAATCAAATTTAACTGTATTCATCCCACGTTCAGCGCCTTATAAGCACTAAATATGCCTCTCATAACCTTCTTGTGAATCTGTGCACAGCGAATGGTTCATGCTTTCGCGTGAACCGCCGCAGCGTACACCAACGTGCACCAAAGCTCTGGTACAGCGCAGATCGAAACTTGCGTGATTCAGTTGGGCTTTACTCGATGTTGTAAAATTGGTTTTAACTTTACACAGAAAAGGTAAGTAAGTGGTTTTATCACACTAAAATCATATCAACACGCATATTGTTTACATATTGTGGCTATACTTTTGAAATAGTGAGTATTTCAACATTACAAATTAGCCCCATTCACTTCCATTGTAAGTACGTGCCTCACTGTAACACAGATTTTTGCTTTTTTTAAAGAAAATGAGGGGCAAGTCATAATTGTTCTTGTTTTGAACCCACAATATTTGTTTACATGTTGATCTGTTTCTCACCCAAACCAATCATATTGCTTCTTAAGATACGGATTTAACCACTGCAGTCATATGGATTACTTTTAAAGTGCCTTTATGTGCTTTTTGGACCATTCAAAATTCTGACCACCATTTACTTGCATTTTATGGACCTTCAGAGCTGAGATTTTCTTCTAAAAATCTTTGTTTGTGTCCCACAAAATGCTGACTTTTAAGTGAGCGGCACAAATCTGCAAGCTACTGTTACTGATGTGCCAAAATTATAAATAAAACAATGTGTCAAAACTGAAATCAGCATGCTGCTCTGCTTCTTGTGTCCATGCTCGCTGCCTTTTACTGTCTCATCTCCCTCTCCCATTCTGTTTAAATATTCACATTTACTCTTGCACCAGCAATACACATGATGTATATGCATGTCTTTTATTTGTGTGTTTGCAGCAGCCTAGAGCTGATGCCTTTAATTAAAACCACAAGCGAAAGGACCTCCGTGAAGAATGCAGGGACTGATAAGAGTCAGCCTCTTTTGTCTGCCAATTTATTAAACATATTGTTTGAGATCTCATTTTAATATATGCTCTCATGAACAGAAACAGTACTGAATGAGCCACTGTAGACAAACCTCTTCTACTGTATGAATAACTGAGTAGGCTGATATTGAAATGTGTTGTGTTTGTATGAGCTGTTGTACTCTCCTATTTTTTTATGTGTGCAGCTGCTAGCTTGGAGTGCACAGTCATAGATGTGTCAGTTTTCTTTACTGGGCCGCAGCGTTACTTGTTGACGCAGGCAAGACTGATAAAAGGAGCAGCTGTGCAGAGTTTTATTCTGGAAAGTGTCATTCATGTCAGTGCTGTGCAGTGTGCATTCCACCCTTGTACCCAAAGATTGGTTTTAAAGTGGTCTTTTGTCTGAAGCACTGGCTCTCAGCATCTCTACATGCCATAAAATAGAGACAGCAAGCGAGAGCACAGGACTTTATTGAAATTCTTCATGGCCCTCTGAGCGCCCACCATTGATCTGCATAAAGAGCTGGATGGTGCTGGCTCGGTTTGGATTGGGTCGGCTCTTATCTCCCGGGTGTAACTGTTAAACTGCAGATGATGTGCCGTTAAGTGCCGCTCTCTGTCTCTCTCCTCATAATCGCAAGACCCAGAAGCATAGAACCTCTTCTCACCTTCCCAACCCCTCCATCCCACCTCCACTTCTCCCTCTCTCACTGTTTCACCACTTTTAAAGCTCCTCTCCTAGTGTTTACACTGCCAGGTCCCGGCTCCCAAGAGCCTGATAATGACAAACTTGGGAATGAGATGGATTTATCAGGGCTCAGTTGCCTATTGGAGTTTAATTAAAGGCCACTTTTAGTGCCAAACATGGCACAGAGTCGCAACTGAAGGTCAGAGGCAAATATACCTGTGATTTTCAGTGGAACAGATATTTAATTTTAAGGATCATCCCAGCAACTTTAAAGAGGCCAACTGGGCATTCTATCATGCTTTGCACTGAAAGCATCCCTGGGCTCAAAGTAGAGGTGTAACTGTGATGGAAAAATTGAGTGAAACATTGATTTTCCCTTTAAGCGACCCATCATCACAGGCTGAGTCAAGGGAATCATGCCAGTATCTAGACCTTTATTTAATCTGTACTTTTCCTTCAAAATGATGCTTATCCCACATGGAAGGATTTCATATATTGTAATCCATGAAATCCACTGTAAATGTCATAAAGGGGGACCAACTGTCTGAGACCATAATTAATATGAATAAGATGTAATTCTTCAGTGGTCTGTAGGCAAATGGTATGGGAATCCAATGATTGTTAGTGCAAATTAAGCAATCAACTTGGCAAAACAAGCAGCACTTTGCTAATGGGGAAGAGTCACACACTTCAAATGCTATTAACAGTTAAAAGTACTTTAACATTTTAGTTGCTCTTGTCCTCTTGTCCTTCTACGCCTGACTCCAATTGGATGGTATTTATATAGCAATTACACCCTCTAGCTTAAACTTGTGTTTTTAAGTTATGTCAACCTTAATTATCATAAGCCTTGTTTTAAACCAATTTTATTGTTTGAGAGTCTGATAAAGACTAGGCAAGCTGAAGTGTAAAATGTAATCAAATTTGACGGAGCTATGGATACTTTTGCCTTTCACATGTTTATTCTGGTAAATAGTTTGTATTTCAAAATGAAATGTAACAATTTCCCAGCTGAAAAGACCATCTTAGACCAGTATGAATTCCCATGGTGGTCTTGGTTTCAGGTGTGCAACTATCATTTTATAGTGGTGTATGCGATATTAAAGCGGACCGTGTGGTGCCCCCTATGAGTGGAGCCCCTATATGTTACATACATTGGATATATGTTTTTTGCACCTCTGGCTGTTTATACTGGTTTATGCTAGTTAGTGCTGGTTTGGTGCTGGTCTAGCTGGTGGACCAGCATATCCATATTTTAAACAGCAAAATTTGTGGTTGACCAGCATGATTTTTCTTGTGAAGCTGGTTAAGCTAGTTAAGATGCCTAGTACACTGCATAAAATCATGCAGATATGGGTCAGGACCTTCGGTTAATGCTCACATCAACCATCAGAAAGGGGAAAAAAATTTAATCTCATTGATTTCGGCCGTGGCATGATTGATGGTGCCAGACGAGCTGGTTTCTGTAACTGCTTGTCTCCTGGGATTTTCATGCATAACAGTTAGTAGAGTTTACTCAGAATGGTTCCAAAAACAAAAAACATCCAGTTAGCGGCAGTTCTGCAGCTGGAAAAGCCTTGTTGACGAGAGAGGTCTACGGAGAATGGCAAGACTGGTTAACCACTCTGTACAATTGTAGTGAGCAGAATAGCATCTCAGAATGCACATCATGTCAAACCTTGAGGCGGATGGGCTACAACAGCAAAAGACCACACTGGGCACTTTATTAGGACCATATATATATGGTCCTAATAAAGTGCCCAGTGTGGTCTTTTGCTGTTGTAGCCCATCCGCCTCAAGGTTTGACATGATGTGCATTCTGAGATGCTATTCTGCTCACTACATATATATATATATATATATATATATATATATATATATATATATATATATATATATATATATATACTGTATATATAAACTTTTAAAGCATAATTTTAAGGATGTTTAGATATTTTTTACAGGAATACAAGACAAAATAGTGTGTTTACAGTACTTGCATATTCTTAAATGGTTTTCCCTTATCAGGGTAAGATCATAAATGGTGTGAGGAAAAAACAACAGGCACACATAGATTTTTGCCTATTATGCCGATTTAGCATGTAAACACCTTCACTGGAGTTCTTACTGGCTTATCCAATGTGCGTAAGTGTTGTGTGCATGCCTGTTTATGTTTTGACATCAGAAGCATAATCCGATGACTTCAAGTCTCATGCAAATGTGGGATTCTTACTGTATGTTGTCAATTATTTTAAGAAAACTGATATTTATCAGTGTTTAAGTGTTTTGAGTGCACCTATACCAGTCTTTTCAGTAGGGTTTGCTAGCAAGCATCTCAAAGTAGCCAACATATAAAAAACTGAATGTGTTCATGACAATGTTGTGTGTTACCTGAAAGGTCTCTTCCGACGCCCAGAGCGAGGCCGTCTTTGATCCACAGCACTATTCCATGGTATCCTGGGATGGAGCAAGGTAGTGTGACGGGTTGACCAGCCACTACCACCAAGTCCTGAGGCTGCTGTGAGAATACCGCATACACTCCTGCAATGACAAAGATAGAAGTATGAAGAGAGAGGTAATTTCCAATGTTTCCATTACATCATACAACTTCCAAGCTCTTTCCTCATACTGACATATGTCTTAACACCTTAGAAGCATAAAAAAATTGTTAAATGTTAAATAACCTTATTTGAGGAATTTATTCAATGAATAACTCTCAAGCATTTATGGGTGATTAAGACTCAATGCTGAAGTGCTCTGAGGGTCTCTCTTCAGCCCCTCAATGCTCTATATTTTGCAAACAGAAATATATAAAGCATATGGAGTTGAGCACTGAACTCCATTAAACATGAGTGGTCCAGGAATGCTGTCAGCAGTAACCCACAAGATGTCTCTTAAAGGAAGGTGTCATATATATAAAGAGAACAAAGGAGAGAATAGAGTACAAAAAGAACTGCCTTCAGAATATGTTGTATAAGGACTGCTTCCCTTGTACCACAGGGGGACAAAAAGAGACCAATGGGTATCAGTAACATGCTCACTTCGATGAGCCTAACAATATGGCAACATTCTCAGTGGGTCTGTGTAACATATAAACACCGGGGGAACCAGTCTGATGTGTGTATTATTGGATGGGAGGCTTTTGAACTGACTTTAACAAGTGATGAACCTGTTCTATGAGAGCACCAAGTAATTTTCTCCTAGAGGAAATGTTAATGCTCAGAGGTTGCTCTTTTAGAGGTCAGGAGACTTAACTGAGTTCTCAGTTATGTTTAATTTAAGTATTAACTTGATCCTAAAATTTAGGAGGAATGAAAATGGACACAAATGAGACTGTTGACACAATAAAAGTATGGAGCTATAAAATTAATGTGGATAGCATCTTGGCAGATATGGAAAATATATAAGTTCATATTGAAATCTGTGACTTTTTATTTACAGACTTTGCTATCTTGGCAAATCTGAGCACAGTTAAGGACATTTTTAAATCTTTTCTTAACCTCTAGACAAGATGTGAGCTATCTGGGGTCTTTTTCTTAGGAGAAAAATCCAAGAGGTGAGATGTAAATCAAAAGCCTCCATTTATTCTCCAATTAATATCATTGCTGTCAAAGAGAAACAATTGATACATTAAAGAAATATGTGGGATGTTTTTCTTTCCTGTCAACTCGAGCTTGTGCAACTCAGCCATTTACTTTTCTGTCTCCACATGGCGCATGTTGCATGCACATATAAGCATGCATGCATGCTCACATATACAATGGTTTGACATATCAGCTATCAATATTGCATTGAGTTGTCTCAGTGGAGAGAAGACTAGTTTCTTGCTGGCAGTTCTGTATAATTGGAGTCCTACTGGCAGTCTTGCTGAACTCTGCAAAAGTTTATTTTGAGGTTGCCCACTACTTACAAAAACAAATTGTACATTCACATTGTGAATTTGGTGACATGGGGTCAAATGTTTGGTGGCTGAAATCAGTCATGCTTATTGGAATTTGAACCACTGCCCCCAGTGGCCAAAGCTGAAAGTGTTGTTGAGGTGAAATATCCACAGGGTGGTGCAAAAAGAGAGTTGTATTATTACACTGAACAAAATTATAAACGCAACACTTTTGTTTTTGCCCCCATTTTTCATGAGCTGAACTCAAAGATCTAAGACTTTTTCTATGTACACAAAAGGCCTATTTCTCTCAAATATTGTTCACAAATCTGTCTAAATCTGTTTTAGTGAGCACTTCTCCTTTGCCGAGATACTCCATCCACCTCACAGGTGTGGCATATCAAGATGCTGATTAGACAGCATGATTATTGCACAGGTGTGCCTTAGGCTGACCACAATAAAAGGCCACTCTAAAATGTGCAGTAAAACCAGTCAGTATCTGGTGTGACCACCATTTGCCTCACGCAGTGCAACACATCTCCTTCGCATAGAGTTGATCAGGTTGTTGATTGTGGCCTGTGGAATGTTGGTCCACTCCTCTTCAATGGCTGTGCGAAGTTGCTGGATATTGGCAGGAACTGGAACACGCTGTTGTATACGCCGATCCAGAGCATCCCAAACATGCTCAATGGGTGACATGTCCTGTGAGTATGCTGACCATGCAAGAACTGGGATGTTTTCAGCTTCCAAGAATTGTGTACAGATCTTTGCAACATGGGGCCGTGCATTATCATGCTGCAACATGAGGTGATGGTCGTGGATGAATGGCACAACAATGGGCCTCAGGATCTCGTCACGGTATCTCTGTGCATTCAAAATGCCATCAATAAAATGCACCTGTGTTCGTTGTCCATAACATACGCCTGCCCATACCATAACCCCACCGCCACCATGGGCCACTCGATCCACAACATTGACATTAGCAAACCGCTCACCCACACGACGCCACACACGCTGTCTGCCATCTGCCCTGTACAGTGAAAACCAGGATTCATCCATGAAGAGAACACCTCTCCAAAGTGCCAGATGCCATCGAATGTGAGCATTTGCCCACTCAAGTTGGTTACGATGACGAACTGCAGTCAGGTCGAGACCCCGATGAGGACGACGAAAATGCAGATGAGCTTCCCTGAGACAGTTTCTGACAGTTTGTGCAGAAATTCTTTGGTTATGCAAACCGATTGTTGCAGCAGCTGTCCGGGTGGCTGGTCTCAGACGATCTTGGAGGTGAAGATGCTGGATGTGGAGGTCCTGGGCTGGTGTGGTTACACGTGGTCTGCAGTTGTGAGGCCGGTTGGATGTACTGCCAAATTCTCTGAAACGCCTTTGGAGACGGCTTATGGTAGAGAAATGAACATTCAATTCACGGGCAACAGCTCTGGTGGACATTCCTGCAGTCAGCATGCCAATTGCATGCTCCCTCAAAACTTGCGACATCTGTGGCATTGTGCTGTGTGATAAAACTGCACATTTTAGAGTGGCCTTTTATTGTGGCCAGCCTAAGGCACACCTGTGCAATAATCATGCTGTCTAATCAGCATCTTGATATGCCACACCTGTGAGGTGGATGGAGTATCTCGGCAAAGGAGAAGTGCTCACTAACACAGATTTAGACAGATTTGTGAACAATATTTGAGAGAAATAGGCCTTTTGTGTACATAGAAAAAGTCTTAGATCTTTGAGTTCAGCTCATGAAAAATGGGGGCAAAAACAAAAGTGTTGCGTTTATAATTTTGTTCAGTGTAGTTGTAAATTATGTTATACAGTCAACAGGAAGGCATATTTTCCTAAACCTAGTCCCTAACCCAAACCCACACCCTAAACCTAATAGTCAGTAGAGTATAAATGTAATTTAAGAGCAAACCTCTGAAACACGCTCACCATTGTTAATGTGAACGCAATTACTTCCTGGTTTCTGTGGGACAGTATCACAAGAGGGAAAGGAGAACAAGTTTGAACTGATGCAAAAATGTCTGATGGGGGTTCGCACTGGTCAGTACTTAGGCAGAATGGGGTCAACTTCAGGATACATGTATATTCAGAAGCAACATGATGTACAAAAATTTATTTTGCAGAACCACTGCACTGGGATGGTAAAACCATGGTACTGAATGATTAACATATTAATATACCATGTTATTAACATGGTACTTAAGGGTATTAGACATTTATTTTACCATGATGTGTGTCCAAAAAGCATAGTATCACCATGGTACCATGTACAAAATACTTTTTTTCTAATTTCAAGTGTTAATGTTAGTCTGTAGTAATTAGCTTTATTTGAAAACAGTCGGTGTGAATGACAAGTCTTTATTTTGATTCATAAATGTGTGTGTGCAACGTGCATGTGTTTGATTGTGTTTTAAACAAAGGGAGGAAATAATTAATTGCTAGAATACAGCAAGATGTCTTCAATGCAATGAATTCCATGGATTAGTAAACAAATCAGTCATACCTCTTTCCTGCCTCCAGTAGAATGTGATGAATGGCTTGATAAAAGCTAAACATGAGTCCGCAGATTGATTTATACAGATTCTCCCTGGCGGAATCCAGCGTCTGCTACCCCAACAAGCCATTATTAAATCAACAACTGCAAAATATGCCCTATGAAGTCTTGCAAATACATTGGGCTCTTCATCTTTGAAGCCTAGCAGGCTTGCCTGGACACTACAGTGCATCTCATTCCATCTTTCTCTGCCATTGTGTGCTGTTTTATTTGTATGTGGATGTTTGTGGGTGTTTTCTGTGATAGTTCTCTGTATATTACTCAGTACGCTGGAAGAGATTGTAGGCTGATTATTACAGCAGTCTTGCTTCCAGACTGCAGAGAAATGTCGGGTCTTCACATGCCTTGGAATACTGAGCAGAGATGAATGGTCTCTCTCTCTCTCTCTCCCCTGTTCTCAGTTCGTTTTGTCTCTCTCTTCGTCAACAAGATGTGTATTATTGTCCATTCTGTGTGGTAATTGATTGACCTCTATGCTTTTTTTCCGCTCAGTGCACTTGTTAACCTATGAAACTCCATACTTCCCTCAAACCGCCACCACTGTGTCAGCTACACCCCTGGTCACCATGTGAGTCCAATTAGGCTATGACTAATCCTCTGTGGACTTGGATCGCAACACATTGCTAATCATAATGATCAAGGACAATTGTTTTTATTAATCCTTACTGCTAATTAGTATAACAAAAAGTGGACTATCAAATATATAGCTGCTAGAAATGGAGAGCTTGCTTTTTTTAGGAATCTCAAACTTTTTCTTTAAAATGTTTTCAAAGTTTTTGATAACACTTTATTTTAGGGATCAGAAATTAGACAGTATGGCTAATAACTGGACATGTAAGCAGGGCCGTAGCTAGTTGGGTGAATTGGTAACAATTCTAGGGGCCCAAAGGTACAGGGGGCCCCACAACAAATTCTAAACTGTATTTTTTAATAGGAAAGGGGCCCAGAGCAATATACAGTCAGGGGGCCCAGATTACCTTGCTACGGCCCTGCATGTAAGGGACTAGTTACGGACTTGTTTAGAATTATAAGGAATTTATTATTAAATTATAGCATTTTCTACAAAACAAATTTAAACTTTAAAATTGTCATGTGGTGAACCATCAAGTAAAAAGTATTATAAAACTTTATTTGCACCTTGAATACATACGAGTATAAACAATTTAACCATTAATTTCCAAAACGTTTACAAACATTTTAAAAAAAAAAAAAATATTTTCTTTTTTTTATAAATATTATGAATTTCTTAGTTAAAAATATCAAGAAGTTTTCTTAGGGTTACACCATATGACTTGAACAAAATGTGCCTTTTCATAAAAATGTTTTATGAAAAGGCTCTGTTTTATGGTTTTTATGGTCAACATAAACCTACATGTTGGTTACACCCAATGATTTTTATTTGGTGGACAAGAGCGTTTTTAAATATTTTAAAACACAATTGTTTCACTGCTTATTTTTTTTATTTTATTTTTTTTCAAGAAATAACAATAAAAGATTATTCTGCACTAGTCATGCCAACCTTTTTTTTTTTTTTTTTTTTTTTTTACTGTCTCTGGACACCACATAACTTATTTTTATTTTAAGCCCCAGGAAAAAAAAAAAAAAAAAAAAATAAAATAAAATAAATATATATATATATATATATATATATATATATATATATATATATATATATGACTTTAAAATCAGAAACTGAAAATATGCTCATCATAGAAGAGGTGTATTCAAGTAAATGGTTTGTGTGAATTGCATTTTTTATGTTTTTAATTTAATAGATCTGGACAAAAATGAGCATTAACCCTTAGAACACGTGGCCATAATATGCACCTGTTACCCTCTGTTATTGTATTTTCTGATTAATTTTGTGAAAATAATCCACGTTATGATCATGAAAATGTTTTTTTTTAATTGTTTTATTTTTTATTTATATTTTAGGATTGTCACATATAAGCATTTTTTTTTTTTCAACTCCAATAACTGAACTAGCAAAGGAAGTTTGGGCTGTTTCAATGAGGGATGCTTAAACAGTGGTGTAACAGTTGTTCTACACACACAAAAAAAAAAAAGTGTTTTATGGGCGAAACCCTGAAAATTGTTTGAATTAAAAACGTACATTTTGTAATGTAGAAAATTCAGTATTTTACTTGCCTGATTAGTTCTAAGTAACGCATGACACAATTGATCTAAAGGGGATCGTAAGGGGGGATGGTGGTTTTACAAGGGGGATGCTTTTTGATATTTCTTGCAACAAGGGGGATGCCAACCCCCGCTTATAAGTATTAGATACATTTAGAAGGCAGAGACTTTTGTTGCTTAGTGTAAATAGCATCGTCTTTTGCAAATAGAGTTAGATGCTATTTGCACTCCTAAATAAATACTACCATACAGTGTAGGGGCATCACTGCAGCATGCTTATTGTGATTATTTAGAGTATCACAAACACCCTACACCAACCCCTACCCTTAAACCAAACCCTAACCATCCCTGCTTTGTTAAAATACTTTATGCATTCTACTTGTATTTATACTTATAAGCCACACATTCACAGAGTACTGAGAACCTATAAAGTATGTTATTTGCATATGACTTTTTCCATGGAACACAAAAGGAGAGATTTGGAAGAATGTATTGGTTGCTCTTTTCCTGGCAATTACAGTAATTTGGAGCTTTCAAGATGTAAAAAAAAAAAGTATGCAAAAGCACCATAAAACTATCATAAAAGGTATCATGGTCCATATGACTAGTGAGCTATAATCCAATTCTTCTGATGTCATTTGGAACGTTCATAAGAGATGTAGCAATGTCCAATTCATGCACAAATTCTTTAGAACAGTTTTGTGAACCAGATCAACCAATTTATTAAAAAAGATCCAACTATAAGGATGATTTAAGCATCCTTTTTGAAGCTTGAAATCTCATTCCCCATTCATTGCAGTTGTATGGATATGAATGTAATGTACATTCTGAAATATATATAAAGAAAGAAAGTCATATGGGATGTCAGGTTGATTATCATGACAGAATTTTTGTTTTTTGGGTGATCTATTCCTTTAAAACAACTCTTCATCTCTCAATCATATGTGTATGTTTGCATTTAAATATCACCTGTAAGGTGAAAAATGGTGACTCATTATTGGATGAGACCATCAGATGAGGTGTTTTCTCACCCAAACTGTATGTAGCAGTCTTTATCAGGCCTTGTAAAAAATAAATGGATAAAGAATGGAAAGTGTATAGTTCTAGCATTGTTTTCTGCTCACTAACAGTAAGTCAGCAACTGAAAAAGCTTACAAAGCATAGTATCACAAGAGATCCTCCAAAAAGTGTCTACTACCATCACTATCAGTGTGATCACATAGTATGAAATATGACAACAAACAAGGTAAGAGGTTTTGTCAGCAAGGTTAACATTTTTTTCCTGGTGATCTATTTGCAGCATTGCACCATTTTATGCATCCACTTGGACAGCTAAACACAGGCCCGTTTTATTTCTTCCAAAACCACCTCAAGCGGCAGGAAAACATATGTAGGTCACTGAAGGGGTGTTGTAGAGAATTAGGTAAAGAATATGGGGTTGAGTTTGGGTGCTCAAGTTCGTCCAATCTGGTGGAGGAATTCACACGCGTTCGAGCTCCACAACGGTTTGGTCACATCTGCAAATGTTCTGCTTCAGTGCTCAGCCATCATCTTCTCGCCGTTCGAGACTACCAGCTGCACAGGCAGCCATGTGTGGAGATCAGTGAGGCAGAGACAACAGATTCCTCCACTTTCTCTCATACAGTATTGCTGCTTGATATTACCCCATGATCAAGTCTGCCAAAGCAATGGCAAAGGGAAGACAGTCGAAAATAACAAACTGTGTTAAGGCAGATATGCTAATGCATTACTGATTATGAACGATTTAAGGAATAATAATATATATGTATATATATATATATATATATATATATATATATATATATATATATATATATATGTTTTTAAATCAATATATCTGTCATTATTTATTCACCCTAAATGTTGTTCCAAACCAGTATGACTTTCCTTTTTTCGCTTAACATGAAAGGTGAATTTTACCATGCATTCGAGTGTTGAGAGAAGTAGCAATTTCCATTTAGTGAATAAGTGGTTCTTTTTAGTTGAATATTTTAAATTTATCGGTTGATCCATTCACAAAAATGTCCTATCTGATTTGTTCTTGAATCCAACTAATCCGGTTCATGAGTTCAACTCACTGATTCAATCATCCGCTTTTTTGGTCATTTTGGAGCTCAACAGCCTCAGTCCTCCTTCATTGTCATTATATGGAAAAGAGTGGCCCTGGATATTTTATCAAATTCACCTTTTGTGTTCTACAAAAGAAAGTTATACGGGTTTGGAATGATATTCGAGTAAATGATGATCACATTTTCATTTTGGGTGAAGTATCCTTTTAAGGAGAATGTTTGGAGCTTTACATAAAGCCTTAATGCTGTGACTCAGGTGTTGGCAGAAGTGACACTAATCCTCCTTATAAATACATTATTTACTGTGATAATAAGTGAAAAGAAAATAATCCCCAATAAGATATAACATAGCTGTCTTCTGAGATTGAGTAAACCTGGCCAGGTGTAGCATGTATGTTCCTGGGTGTTGATATTCCAGACATGATCTTCAGTTGAGTTCAGTCGGTGGGGTCTGTTAGCACTGCAGGCACTGCCTTGAGGGGCTCTCCACTCTCCTACATGTGCAGTTAATGCAATTACCTCAGCAAACCATACCCTGTTAAACCTGAATGCTGTTAAACCTGAATATCCCCACTTCATGTTAAAACTAGACCATTCAGATTAACAAACGCTGAACTCTAGACAAATGGAGTTCAGTGTAGGTGAAGTATCTATACATATGGAGTGCCCATTTTTCTGCGAAGTGGATCAAGCTCTGTCTGTGACTTTCTAGGCTACATCTGAGCCCTACTGTGTGTTTAGTTGTGTTAAGTACATCTTCAAGTGCTAAGAAGAGGGCTTTATGCATTTCATGCACTTGGATACCTGGATCTGATTCCAAAATACAAGTATGCATTAATACAATTATAGATGTTGATGTGTCTTCTTGACAAGGGAGGCAAACACTGAGCGGATGATACAGCTAATTGCCAAACCATCTGTCAGGTAACAATTTTATGAAATTACATAATATTTAGCTTTTGTGCATTTTTTTTTTTTAATTTTTTTTGTTTTATTTTTTATTTTTATTTTTTTTTGTGATAAAAACCTGATGTTGAATTAATATGTGAAAAACAAAAAAAGTTCAGTGTTAAGCACTACAGAATGATGAGTTCTCTATTAAACCTGAATCCAATTAAATGTTTGTCCTTGTGAACTGTTTTTTTGTTTTTGTTTTTTTTTCTTCATTGGAAACAGTTTGAGGACAGTTATCAAACCAAGGACTGATTTTTTTTTTCTCTTTCAAACAAACATGTAGAGCAAAAAATAAATAAATAAATAAATAAATGGTAGTACATTTTGTATCAGAACCTTGAATTTTATCCAAATTGACAGTATGATTAGTCAGATCTGGACATTTTTTATCAACCACACTTTACCTGGTAGTAACCTTCTTTAATATCCCAGTTAAAAAAAAAAAAAAAACGTTAACAGATTGCCACCCATTTACATCATAAGGCCATAAATGTCCTACCCCTTTAAGAACATAACGGTAAGGTCAATTATGTTATTCCCCAGCAGGGAGTTAATCAGAATTTCTACCTCCTGACTGTAATTTCTGTTATCTGCTGTTGTGTTAAGAGTGCAAAATAAATAAATAAATAAAATTTAATTATAAAATAAAATTTAAATAATATAAATAAATAAATCCAACTGTCAAAACCCTTTAACCACTAAAATAGCATTATCTAGGTGTCAGTGTATCAGGATTGAGTTGATTTAATCTTGGCTGCTTTAAATGATGTAGAACAG
The DNA here is from genome assembly GCF_019703515.2 of Myxocyprinus asiaticus. Taxonomy (NCBI): domain Eukaryota; kingdom Metazoa; phylum Chordata; class Actinopteri; order Cypriniformes; family Catostomidae; genus Myxocyprinus; species Myxocyprinus asiaticus. The sequence continues at coordinate 11,841,613 of NC_059361.1, forward strand.
ATGGGATGGAAAGAGATGAGGCCACAGCAGGAGTTTTCTTCACCTTGTCACTAGCTAAAAAAAGAAAACTAATATTTATGTCAGTAAATATCTGTTGTAATTGGATAATTATAAAGAGCCCGAAGAGAATTGCTGTTGTGTTCATGTCTATGGGGTGTTGCAGATGTGAGAGTAACAATTTGGCTTATACTAAAGAAGAGATGTACAGATGGCATTTATGTCCCTTTGGGCATTTTCAAAAATGAAAATTCTGTCATTATTTTCATCCTAGCATATCTCCAAACATGTACAACTTTCTTTCTTCATTGGATTTAAAAAGAAAAAAAAAAAAGAAAAAAAAAAATCGTAAACCACACCATAACATAAAATAGGGGTGTGCAGTGAAGCCATTATCTGTATTTGTATCTGTATCTGTATCTGTTCATTTGACAAATGTATCTGTATCTGTCTCTGTATTCGGATAGTACCGGGTGTGGGCGCTGCTTAAACCGGAAGAGAGTCAAAACTAAATTAAATGCCCATTTTTATATGTTACTCTTACATTTATAGTTTCTATTGATAAATATGCCTTGTATATGCCTTTTCATAATAATAGCCTAATAATAATAATAATAATAATAATTATTATTATTATTATTATAATTACAACTATTATTTAATATATATATATATATATATATATATATATATATATATATATATATATATATATAAATAATAATAATAATAATAATTATTATTATTATTATTATTATTATTATTATTATTAATTTTTCTTACCAGATGAAGCTGGATTTTTAGGCTACATTAACTGTGGAATATGTTGTTAACTGTGGTTTCTCCTGGTATTTCTGATATTAATATCGCCATGAAACAGAATTTGCTTTTGTCTGTGCATGTATAACAACATTATTCTGGAGGCAGGAGGTGTCAAGCAAAATGTGAAATGTCAAGCACACATTTTTCAGTGAATAATAAATTCAAATTAAAACAATAAAAGTAATTAAAATAAAATCAGTATAGCCTACAAACAGGTGGAAGTCCCGTAAATCTATCAGGATTTTTTTTTAATTTTATTTAATTTTATTTATTTTTTTGTTATGATAAGACACCATTATTTAGTTAAATAATAATAATAATAATAATAATAATAATAATAATAATAATAATAATAATAATAAATATAATAATAAAAATAATAATGTTACATTTATATAGCACCTTACTAGAGTTCAAGAACACTTAATATTTTAAAATTTAGCACAGTTTGAAGAAGAAGAAAAAAAAAAGATGGAGCATGTTTCAGTTTCTTCATTTTACATAAGGAGGAATATTCCTAATAGATGAATACTCTATGGAGCATTTACACCTTTATGGAATTTTTTTTTATTTATTTTTTTTCGGAATAAAGTCTTATCCAGATATTTTCCTTAATCGCTGATGTGGACATAAATATGGTCAACTTTAAAAGACGGATAGACGGGCCCCGACAAGAAATCATCACTTTAGGTCAGGAATTTACTCAGGTTTAGGCTATAAATAAATACATGGGAATCACGTGTGAATCGTGTGATACATTAACATAGAAATTTAAAGAAGTGGAAAGTGTATATGTTGTCATATCTTGATGTTACACTTGATATGCTCCAGACACGCACAATTAAGAGACCGCAAATGGAGTTAAGAATGTGCCCATCTGATTTGAAATCACAACGTGTGCATATTCATTCATAATGTTTACACTTTAGAAATATTGGCTCACAGATTTATAAATTCTTTGTAATTTTTGATATATGTCATGTGTATTTTGTTGATTCATGTTTTTCATGTCTTTTATTTTGAAAAGTTTAGTTCCTGTTTCCTGGTCATGTGATGTACTTTTTTCCCCTCCATGTTCATGTGTCTTGTTTTCATTGGTTTATTGGTTGATTATCTTGTTATCAGTTCTGTCTGTTTATTGGTTATCTTTGTCATGTTCTCCCATGTCCATGTATTTAAACCCTCATGTTTTCCATTGTCCTTTGTCAAGTATTGTATGTGTTTGGTATGTTGTTCATGTTAAGTCAAGTTCATGTTTATGTTTAATTCACATTTGTAGTTAGGGTTTTCACGTTTATTAATAAATTGCACTTGGGTTCTTCAATTCATCGTCATCATCTTAATCACTGACAGTGCCAGCAGCGCATCGTTACAATGTATTTATTTAAAATTGTGCTTTATCCTTGTGCCTCTTGGATAATCAGTCATACAAATATTGTTTTACATTATTCGGATGAATCCATTATTTGTTTTGAAGTCATTATTCGTGCCTTTCCAAATAAGGTATATGGCTTCGGGCACATCCCTAACATAAAACCACATTATTATGTAATAAATACTTTGATAACTCCATAAATTAAATATGGCAGCTATGTTGATTATGTCAAACTAATATGGGATCTTGTGACATGTCATTATGTTTGGTCACAAGACCTGATGAAAACCATCGAAGTTTGATGTTATCAATGTAGCAGCCATATTTAATGTAAGTGCTTTATTAATGATTTGATTTTAGAGTGAAGCCAGGGATCATTATAGTCTCTGTAATGTTTTCATCTGACTCATGTGGTTATTTGTTTACCCTCCAATGGCGCTGGCAGTCCACAAACCCACTGTTCTATTTCATCTGGCAATAACAGAGATGTGGCAGCCCAACGATTTCAAAACTCACCCTCTGTGAATCATGGCAAAAATGACTCTCAGGGCAGTATGGCAAAGCCGATTGAGAAGAGTAATCAGTGGTTGTACAGCAACTCAGCTGGAAACAAACACACACAGACACACACACACACACTAATGTTGCAGCCACAGCCCAGGTGTATGTCGCTGCCACTGATATGATGTTGGCATGGTTAAATGAAAGGTTCGCCCAAAACAAAATATATATTTTGCCATCATTCACTCACTCCCATGTCACCCAAACCTGTATTATTTTCTTTCTTCTGTAAAACACACAAGGAGATGCGACTACGAGGCGTAATGTCCAAGCAGCTCTTTTCCATACAACAGTGGATGTTAATTTTTTATGCAACCCTTTAAAAAGGGCAAAATAACGTGAAAAAAGTGGTCAATATACAAATTGTTTTTATATTCTAAGTATTCTGAAGACGACAGCTTTGTGTGAGAAACAGACACAATTTAAGTTGTTTTTTTACTGATAATCTTCACCTCTGCTAAAGTTTTGAAATGGACTACAAAGTGCTGTGGAGTACAATAATGTTCCAAAAGGCCATTAGTTATTGCATGCCTCATGACCAAACATCACATCATAAACATCATATTTGATACAGCGGAGGATATTGCCTAAATTCCAAACAGGATAAATCAGCCTCCGAAGGGCACTTCGAAGTTTAAAAGTTGATGTTGATGCATGATGCAGTGCTTCTGACATAAAGCTTGGCTTCACTTGGAATATAATGCATGAGTCATATGGACCACATATACAGTATATAATACTTTTATAGTGCTTTTTGTCATTTTGGAACTTGGTATTATAAATCACCATCCACTTGCATTGTGTCAGAAAGAACATCATTTTTGTTCCACGGAAGAAAGAAAATAATACTGAGTTGACAAAAAATGAGTGTGAGTAAATTATGCCAAAATCGTCATTTTTGGCATTATTATACTTCAGCGCCCACAGGACATGCTGCACTGGAAGCCTTTGTTATGCCAATGGCACTGTAGTGCTGTGTTTACTACTGGGACAGTCCACCGTATTGCTCCTAGACTAATTAGAAAAGGAGAGGAATGAATAATTATTATTTATAATACTCTTCTCTGTGCAGTCAGAGTGAACCAGGGCTAATAAAAAAATCACCATTCACTACATTTGTAGGCTCAATGTACTTTGACTCAAAGATGAAAAGCCCCTTGTGGAAGACAGACAAATTTGACCAACAGCAGAAATGGTTTCAGCATGTACCTGCTGGCTTAGACAGTTATTTGAAGGCATAATAACAGAGACAGCCATGTTGGAGCTTGGCTGATCCACACCTTGGGACCCAGGCGAATGCAAACAAAAATGGTGTCTGAGCCAAATGCAGCCTAATTGAATTCTGCTGTTTGAACTATAGCTGATGGCCAGATCAGTCAACAATTTGTGTTCCCCTAGCTGCACACAAATGAATCCCGTATTTCTCTAAGCATCATACTCTATGTATCATTCACTTAAAGCTTAAATACCCCTGTGGATGAATTAATGCCTTTAACCAGCAAAACTACTTTCGCTGACCTGTGCCTTGTAAATGTAAACAAACAACTTACCTCAGGCATTATATGAAAATATAATACTTATATAGTAGGCATGTAACAATATACAAATTTCAAGATACAATACAAAGCCTCACGATACAATACGATACAATATGAAAAAACACTGCCCACAAATGTTTTGCTCAAACTTATTCATTCATAAATTACACAACAGTGTCTGACATTGGCAACATAAATTAGAGCGCTATAATAAAGTAACTTAAACAATAGCACTTCATTTATTATGTTTGATTGTAATGAGAAAAACTAATATGAATTCACAATTTTCATGTTTTTCTTGAGAAAAATTAGTTTTCTACACTCAAGTAATTTATATTTGAATATCACTTTACACAATACACATAGTTTCAAAGCAGCTTTATAGAAAATCATGCCTTAATGTCTTAAAGCCCCCAGTGATCAAGCTAAAGTGACTATAGCAAGGAAAAAACCCTAACCCTTCTTTCAGTGTTATTTAGTGGTAATAAATAAATAAATAAATAAGGAAAACAAATTGAGAGGAACCTGACCTCTGGTTTTACAATATATGTACATAATCCAATATTATTTAGCAGCTTTAGCAAAAACCAATTGGCACACGTATTTGTTAACCATAAAGGTATGGTTATGTTACTTTGACACTGTACTCATGATTCCGAATGATTACCATATTCATATATTTTGGATTTACATGGTACTTCCAAATTGAATTTGTACTTTTTCAGTGTATCCAGAAACTGAAATTGTCAACAAATGTCTTGAAAATGTTTTTTTATTTTTTTATTTTATTTTTTTATATAATATAGTGTTTGTGAAATCTTTGTCTGCAGAATATAACCACATTTTCAAGACAGGGTCCAAAAAGTGGGTGTAAAAATTTAAGAATCGGTCAATGAAAAACCAATATCAAGGGGTGCATTTTCCCTAATGTGTGGGCTTGTTTTATAGAGTGAATGAGAAAATACATGAAACAAAAGCAAAGCAGAAATATTACATAACATTCAATACCCAGAATATCCGTGAAGGAAAAAGTATCTTTTGGACCATCAATATAAATTTCTGGTTTCTCGTGGATAAACTTAACCCCTTATTCTCTAAAGAGCCTTCTTGTTTTTCATTACCATCTCAACCTATGTTCCCATCATCCTGTCGTGTATTGTTATTTACAGCCACCCAGCACTTCTTTATTCATCTTTCTTAAATCACTCTCCAGACCTTGACCTGGATGCATTTGTGAGGAAGAGCTTTATTTGACTGACAGGCAAGATTTATGCCCGAGTCCTTTCCCGTGGGGGACAGAGTTGTGCTTCTGGCCTTAGCTGGTACCCGCCAATCACTCATGGCCCTCGCTAATCTGGGCACGGCATTCTGCTCCAAGGTGCGTGCCCTGATTGACGTTCTTAATTATCTGCTGTGCAATCACTAATTGGAAAATGCAGCAGAAGTGTAGGGAGAGGATCAACAATTAATCAGTGCAACTGCGCTTTGAAAGCCTGAGCTATTATTGCCCACAATCAGGCTATATTAAAAATATTTTACTTCTATATTTATTTATATTATTTTTAAGGCTGTCAGAATTAATGCATGCGACTAATTAAAAAAGTTTAACGCTTGAATTTTTCTTAATTGCAATTAATGCATTTACCGTTAATGCAGCATAAACATTGGTGTGAAGGGCGGAACCTTTGTAATGTGTCCACCCGGAGTCATTACACTGATGCACACACCATAGCGCCAGAGCCATTATACCAAGAGAGCCTACAAGCTTAAAATAAAAAATCATGATGCAGTGGTCAGTCCCATAGACATTCTATGGGTGGTACTATTGTACTCTCTCCTATGACAGGAGGTTTTTATCTCGTAAATAAAATAATATCTGACAGCGCTTCCATGTCAGTGATAAAATGTTTAAGAAAGGAGCTATATGATGTACAAAACAAGCCCAGATGGGACTTGTGATAGAAATCAAGTGTTTTTCTGCCTATGTAAGGCACATGGTGAGTTCAAAGTGGCGCTCGATGCTGTGACGTGAAGTATGAATGCAGCTTCACGATTGCTGTAGGAAAGTGGACAGCCACAGTCTACTGGCAGGTTAATATTGTGGAGGATGAGTGTTTAAGAGATTTAATGCCCATTACAATGAAAATGCAACCTATGTGGAGACTAGTCCTTTCAATTATAGTGCACTCCCAATAGTCAAACTCCCACTTAGACTTTTGGAAATGTTTAATGTTACTTCAGCTGGTGATATTTTTAGTGCATTTCTATACTGAGTTTGAGTTGAGTTTATTTTATTTATACAAAAATAAATAAAGCAAATAAAATGTTTTCCTGGCTCAATTCAGAAGATCTGGTTTTAAAATTGCGGAGAAAATGTTAATAAAGCATTATGTTGTTACATATTGTTTTTGTTTTTGTTTTTTTCTTTCCTAAGATGGAAATAAATACATTTTGACCAAAAATATAGTATATATATATATAGTGTCAAATTTCAGCACTTTCAAAATCTGCGATTAACTGTGATTAACTAAAAAATTTTTTAAATGCAATCGTGAAAAAGTTTAATCGGATGACAGCACTAATTATTTTACTTATATCTTGCCATTGCAATCTCTAGGCATGATCATGATTTCAAGATCGATTACACTTCCTTGCATTAGACACATGCATAGAGTGCAAGAATGGTGCTAGGAAGTGTAATTGAGCTTGAAATCATGATAGCAAAGGAGACTGTTGATGTCAAGATTTATAGTGAAAAATTAGTTATATTTTGGACTGTTCTCAACCAAAATCGATTGGATTTCTTCAGAAGACATGGATTAAAAAACTGGAGTTTTATAGATGAACTTTATGCTGCCTTTGGATCCTTTTTGGAGCTTGAAAATGTACTTGCATTTTATGGACAAAAAGACATCATATCTCTATTCAAATATATTTGTTTGTGTTCTGCAGAAGAATTAAAGTCATATAGGTTGGGACTACATAAGGGTGAGTGAGTAAATAATGAGAATATTATAATTTGTTGGTGAACTGTTCCTTTAAGAAAGTTTACTTGGCAGCCATCTTGCTAACACCCCAGGGCAGCTATTTTCTTTGCAGGCAAAAGTCATATAATGCTGCATTCTATTTAACTCGGAAAGTCTGAATATCCAACTTCCTACTTGGAAAAATGCAATGGAATGCCACTTGAAGTTGGACATCGAACATGGAGATGCAGGAGCGTGACATGCAGTATTGTTTCCTGGTATGTCTTCTTCTGAGCATTGGACAATGGAATGCCTTTATGTTCAGAGATCAGAGATTTTAAGTAGGAATATCCCACATCCAAAATCTCTATAACTTTTTATGAGATGAAGTTTCTGTGACGAGTAGGAGGGTGTGGCAGGCCGTAACGATGGACGCCCAGCGTTGAATCAGCCCAATCAGCCGGGAGAGGGATAAAGAGGAGCTGGGGACACCAGTTAGAGAGAGAAAGAGATGCGTGCACTTTTATGTTATGCTGGACAGCAGTTTTATGTTATTTTTTGTTTATTAAAAGTCTTTTTGGTTGTTAATTCGGTTCCTGCTTCTTCCTTTCCCGATGAACAAGAGGCTTGTCTGCCACACTGGTGCCAAATCCTGGGATTGGAGGAAGACAAGCTGTCATGGAGTCCTTGCCACTGTTGTCCTCCAGGGGGTGGAGGAGCCCGCTGCCGTACACCGGAGGGCAAAGCAGCCCATTGCCGTCCGCAAGGGGTTGGAGGAGCCTGCTGCCATCTGCCAGGGAGCGGAGGAGCCCACTGCCATCCGCAAGGGGGCGAAGAAACCTGCGGTCATCTGCCAGGGGGTGGAGGAGCCACTGCCGTCTGCCAGGAAGCAGAGGAGCCCGCTGCTGTCCGCCAGGGGGCAGTGCAGCTGGCTGGGGAACATGTGGCAGCGTGGTCAGGAACCAGAGTTTTTTCAAATGGTAAACGCCCCCAACAATGCCTTAAAAAACATCAAGTTCATCATCCGATTCATTCACTTTCCTGCGTGTTTGGAAGATGGCACGCTACACAGGTGAGGAAGCTCTACAGATGGTACTGGATAGTGACGAAGAGTTCACATTTTCCTCAGAAGAAGAGCGGGAATCCGACGATGAATGTTTACATTTTGAAGAGCAATTTGATCCAGCCGAGGATACAATTCCGGATGAGTAAGTCATTTAGTTTTACTTTCATTAGTTGAGATGCTATTTTATATAAACATGTACATATTTTACTAGCTGGACTATTTCCAGACTCGCTAGCAAGTATTCAGAGTATTGACATTTGAAATATGTCCTAATAGGCAAGTTTTAGTTACATTTAAATGTTGTTTCAGCTAAAGCAGGTATTTAAATTGTATGATGTATGATATCAATATGATATGTAATATGATATAAAAATAATATGAATGTTTATATTATATTTTAACCAGTGTTTATGCTGCCTGATTTTCATCAACGAAGCTTGTGCTTGCAAATATCTGTTCGGGTGTAAATGTGTAAAATGTGCTGTAAATATGCCCATTAGCAAATCAGCATATTAGAATGACTTCTGAAGGATCATGTGACACTGAAGACTGCAGTAATGATGCTGAAAATTCAGCTTTGATCACAGGAATAAATTGCATTTTATAATATATTCAAATAAAAAACAGTTATTTAAAATTGTAAAAATATTTCACAATATCACTGTTTTTGCTGTATTTTGGATCAAATAAATGCAGCCTTGGTGAGCAGAAGAGACTTATTTTAAAAACATTAAAAAATCTTACAGATCTATAAAGTTTTAAACGGTAGTGTAGGTCTAAAGTTTTTAAGTAAAGTCTTTATGTAAAGAAAATGTATAGTCAGAAAATACATTCAATCATTAAGCCTCCTCACATTCATTCTCTCTCAGGGGAGGGGTCTTTGTCTCCTCAGGTGTGAATCACATCAATATTTATGATCATCCACGCCTCCTCGCATATGGCCTTTCTAACACTAAAAGTGTCTTACAAAAGTTAAATGACTATATTGTTTTGTATGAATGAGTGATCAGGATGGTTTCACATAATTTCTGTAGCAAAAACTCTAGGCTGCAAGATCCAGTTCTCAAAAGTCTTGTGAACAAATGTTTAGTATGTGATATATGGCCTTATTTCAGTGACTTACAATTTTCGTTTTTTCAAAAACCACGCATAAACATTATTTTCTCAAAAATACAAACATGTACATACATGTTGTTCATATATTTCTGTAGCCCAGTTTGTGCTGAATACAGTGTTATCAGACTTTAGCCATTAATATGTTTTTAAGCAACTGAAAAAAGCACAAATGTCAAGGCATGTCAAAACTTCTCCAGGGCCCAAAACACCCTCAGACCCCAGAGGGTTAAAGAGGTGTCCATTGTTTACCAGTTACAGGGAATTGTTGTAGACAAGATAGCGCACATTATCACCTCAAAAGGGGAAAGGCACAATGCAAGCTATACACCCGACTGGACGCCCGGCCTACCTGTTGTTAACCCATAACACTCGGGTCAAAACCGGTTCTATGCACAGGTTGTAGAACCTTGCAAAGGTATTTGGTGTAGCCCAACCTGCTGCTCTGCATATGTCTGCTAGAGAGGCGCCCCTCGCCAGTGCCCAGTAGGACGCAACACCTCTGGTGGTGTGTGCCCAGACTCCCAAAGGGCATGGCAGTTCTTGTGATTGGTAAGCCAGAGAAATGGCATCCACAATCCAATGGGACAACCTCTGTTTGGAGACAGCTTTCCCCTTCTGCTGTCCTCCAAAGCAGACAAAGAGCTGCTCTGAGCATCTAAAGCTCTGCGTGCGGTCCAGATAGATGTGCAGGGTGCGAACTGGACACAGCAATGACAAGGCCGGGCCTTCCTCCTCTGAAGGGAGTGCTTGCAGGTTCACCACCTGATCCCGGAAGGGAGTGGTGGAAACTTTGGGCATGTAACCGGGCCGGGGTCTCAAGATCACGTGAGAGTGTGCCGGCCCGAACTCCAGGCATTTGCTGGTGACAGAGAGCACCTTCAGGTCCCCCAACCTCTTGATAGAAGTGAGCGCCACCAGGAGGGCCATCTTCAGGGACAAAGTGCTGAGCTCGGCCTGCTCCTGGGGCTCAAAGGGGGCTCTCTGTTAGGCAAGTAGGACAACAGAGAGATCCCATGAGGGAATCAGGCGTGGTCTGGGGGATTCAATCTCCTCACGTCTTTGAGGAAACTGGTGATCAGGTCATGCTGTCGAGAGGGTCTCCCATCCAGTGTATCATGATACACTGCAATAGCAGCCACGTACACCTTCAGGGTAGAGGGAGACAGCTGTCTCTCCAGTCCCTCTTGTAGAAAGGACAACACTGACCCGACTGCGCATCTCATTGGATCTTCTCTGCGGGAAGAACTCCAATTCGTGAAGAGACACCGCTTCAGAGCATACAGCCGCCTCGTGGAGGGGGCTCTGGCCTGAGTGATCATGTCTACCACTGCTGGCAGAAGGCCTGCTAGGTCCTCCGCATCCCATCCAGGAGCCAGACTGGCCGCTGAAGCGCCCAGTGGAAGCACGACAACCGACCGTGTGAGGGCGACCGCAGATATGCGCCGTAAATTCCAGCATCAAGGAAAAAGGTGACGGGACGAAAACACACACACATGTGCTTGGCTCCGAAGAACAAGTCTGAATAAGTGGTGCACGCCATTTCCTTTTATACCTGTATGTCCAGGGCGGAGAGAGGCATGCAAATTCCACTTGCCAATTTTCATTGACCTTTTCTGAATAAAGCAAAGATGATTGGGGCTCTCAAGAGCAAACCCCTAGTGTCACTACATCGACACAGCATTGAGTGAGTGACAGACAGGGAACTATTTTAATATGCAGCACTTTTTTAACAAAGCCCTTTTGCACCTGCAAGAAATGCACCTGAATATGATTGAAGCAAGCAGCTCAAAAATCCAAATGGTGCTGACAGCAAAGTGCAGATGGTAATTGCTTTCATCTCTATCCATCCTCTGATGTTTCAGAAAAGTGTCAATTACATTTGATGGTGCAGAAGCATTTTTTAAAAGGATGCCCATTAGGGGCCTTTACATAATGGTAAAAATCAGGAGAAATCATTACAGGGGGATTTGTTAAGTGTGGAACAACCTGGGTGAAAGTGTAGGCCTCAATAGTCAAACGGCACAGGCTATGAATTTGTCGCAGATTTAGTCCCTTTGAAATATGGAGGGGTCTCTAAAGTAGGGGGTGGGTGTATTTTATCAGGAGCCTGAATGGATGCAATGAGCCCCTTGTCCTCCTCATACCTCTTCTGGATCATTAGATGAATAGTTCAATAGAATTTCAAACTTCTGGACATATAACTCTCTCCCATAATAACTTTGCATGGTTTGTCACCATGTACACACAAGATCCTTCAGGCTCAGCTGGCTACTACAGATTAATAGTCAAATAAACATTGCATGCTGACAGTGGATAATGTAAGATGAGGTTTCTGTTTGTGTGTGTTCGTGTGTATCTGTTTATGTCGAAGGAGATCGGGAGGGGGATTGTGCTCTTTATCTTTCCCCTAATCTGAATGTACAAACTCATTTCCTGTCGTGCATTCTCGAGTAAAAACAAATAAGCCAACACATGATGGGGCCGGCCTGGTTATGGCGTGATGGCTCCCGTTCTAATGAAGATTTGTCTCCTCCTCCACAAAAGCATAGAGCTGTTGGAATAAACATCAGCTATGCAGGGAGCCAGCATATTTATACCCCAGTTGCACAGGGCATTAGACACATCAGGGCAGCTGCAGGGGTAAAATAAAGATGGATCATCATCTGTGATGATGGGATCTCTAAAAGTTATAAATGGCAGTTAGAAAAGGCCTGGGGGTGTCTTGCTTTTCCTATAAGCCACCAAAAAAGAGAGACAGGGGCATTAGGGGTGGCATAAACTATCATAAGGCTTTATTGAATCTATTTTTTTATTTTTTTTCGGTCTGTGTCTTTCCTCCTGATCTTATCAAATAATTCCATAAAAGTGCTTCCAGGCTTCATAACCACAGAATGGCGTAGTGTCATATGGCATCCGCACTTTTATTAATCCAGGTTTTGTTCACTGTTGATGACATTCTCTTTGAATTTAGTGTTTCTAGCTCCAATGAAATAACTGCCCTTTATTTTTTTTAATTTCTTTTAAGTGGGTCAGTTTCATTTTATTATGATAAATATGGGTTTGTGTGAAAAAGAAACATTTTAAATGACCAGATTAAGTTCCTGCTTGGATATATTAATGAACGGATTTAACTTGTTTGTAGTTTCCAAGGTAACCCCAAGGTTCAAAAAGTGAACTGTGTCATATTGAAAGAATAATGCAACCAGATTCATTAGTCACTAAGCAAGCATAATAAAGATTAGTAAAAATGGCTATATTCCTTTGTCTAATCAATTTGCTATTAAATATAAGTTTTCATGTTGCCATGTTAAAACAAAAGATGTAATGCAAAGGTAACCTGCACACACATGACCTTGGTGCTGATACTCTAACAGTTAACAAGGTAAAAGAGCACATTTGATGTTCACTGAACTGAACTTTGAACAATGTACAGTATTCCCATTGCATTGATGAAGATTAAGTATAAAGATAGAAATAAAGATCAAAGCTGTATGAAATAAAAAGCCCTAAAGCAGTAGTGGTTGTAGCTTGTATGGCACCCTTGGCGAAACCCGCTTCAACAACACGCCCCCAAAAGTTGTTGACCGGGGGGGTGTCTGTGTGGGTGCCTCGTGCCGCCCCGCACCCAAGATGACCCCACTACCCCCCCCCCCCACCCCCAAGATGCAGCCCTGGGCAACTGCCCATGTCGCCCATGCTGAAATCCACCACTGCCCTAAAGGATTGTTACGTGCAGGGGAGGGGAACACATGGCTAAAAAATATCTTCTTTAAAAAAAATAATAAAATAAATCTATGAAATATAAGCAGATGGTATGCTGGAACCCCCGGCATGATGTACATCCAACCAGTGAAAACTAGTGTGCTGTTCACCAGCAATGCTTGTCAAGCTGGTTCACCAGGGGTGTGTTTCCATTACAAAGATCTAACTCGCTGCTCAATCACCATAGTAAAATCTATTGTTGGAAAAATATACTGGATAGTCATGACTGTTTACAGAAACCATAGTAACCATGTCGCACATCCACCATTCAAACCACATTGGTTCAACAATATAGAGCTGTTGTTAATGACGTTACACAGGGGGTGGAGTAATATCTTCTGTGAGAATCAATGGATATCAAATGAAAATAGCTTATTTGCATGTTCATTATGCCGTTTAATGTGAGAAAGCTGCTGAAGACAAGAAAGCAGTGTGCACTGTGTGATGCATTACTCTGCAATAGTGTGGTTTCCCTCTACATCAGACTTTGGGGTTCCCCTGATGCAATTGAGCACGTATGCACATGTGCACTCTTCGGAAACATATAAGAGGGCAGTGGTAGCTCAGCGGTTAAGGCTCTGGGTTACTGATCAGAAGGTCGGGGGTTCAAGCCCCAGCACCGCCAAGATGCCACTGTTGGGCTCTTGAGCAAGGCCCTTAACCCTATCTGCTCCAGGGGTGCCGTATCATGGCTGACCCTGCACTCTGACCCCAGCCTAGCTGGGATATGTGAAAAAGAAGAATTTCACTGTATATGTGCAAATGTATAATGTGTGATAAATAAAGAAAATTATTAATTATTATAGAACTTCACTTATGTGTAAATGTGGTGGAGCGCTGGAGGCGCTAAGGGGCGCTATGGTAAGTTAGAAGAACTTTTCTGTCTGGGGTCCTCAGCTCCTAAAAAATAAAAATAAAACACACAATAAATAACTGAAACACAAGATCTAAACACGAAAAATACGAAGGCTCAAAAAAAAAAAAAAAAGAAAGAAAGAAAAAGAACGACAATTGTACTAGAATGCACACATTGGTTCACACTCGGCCACACACGGAATAACCCCACCTGTGTGGCGGCGTTACAGCCGTCGATCGGAGGGCCGATTGATAAACCAAGTATTCAGCACCCTAAAACGAATAATAAACTATAAATAAAAAAATAAATAATATAACATACAACAAGCCCCTCAACAATTGAAGGGTCAACTCAAAATGAAACAATAACGGAGCAAGACAGCAATGATCCGTATATGCACTTAAATAATGGTCGCGTAGCAACAGGGGGAAATCCCATCAGCCTCGCGAATAAACCTACAAGAGATATGATAAATTACAGACGCATGCAATCACCCACTAATGCCACGACTGCCGAAGACAAAGAGAAGTAAACTTACGCAAAAGATGACACCCAGAGGATGCAATCCTTCAAGGGTAAATACTTCACAGCATATATTCAAATCGGCGATTAACTGCTACACATTACTAAAAACACAAACAAATCACTCAACCCCATAAACATCACTATACCACTGGCAAATACAGGAAACAAACTTATAAACCATACCAGTGGGTTGAGCAGTCGATGTAAGTGCAGGTGAAAGCACGGGGAACTGCAAAATCTAACAGAGCACACAAACTATTGTTAATACTATAGCAAAGGATTTTAGCCAAACCGCTAATGCTATTACACAGCACATACCTTCAGACACGGTCGAGAAACACAGACGTTGTGGGTAAGTCGGATGTGACGCATCCCAGATACCACCAACCTGCACTAAATAGGTGGCAGACGCCGCTGATTGGTGTCACAGCTGTCATTCAACAAGACGACCAAGATTTAACCCATTCTGCCACATTAACATGAACAGATAAGCCGTGTTCTCCCACATAAACTATGTGTGTTAAAGCACTTTCTTAACAGCCTTTGATCTCTAAAACGGTGTAAGGAAGGCTACATTTGCTTTAACATGACACTTCAGAACATCGATTTCTGCGAAACCCCAGAATAAGCTATTTTATTAAGTGCATGTAAACATGGTTAAAGTCTTGACAGAATGAAATAAATACATGGAATAAATGATATAGTAGCCTCTGTGAAGTCAAATGATGTCCACACAGCAAACTAACAAAGACCTATGCTTCTAACCACAGGTGGAGAGATGTAGTTCCAACCGCACAACTTTGCGATGCTGTTTGCAAATGTTTGTTGGAACTTTGATTCGGGAAACACAAAATCATTGAACTATGTTGGTAATGATGGAAATTGTGACCAATGTTGGCTAACGATGTTTTTTGGGAAACACACCCCAGCATGGCTTTTCTGGTGAAGAAGGTTAACAAAAGAAATTGTGCCATAAAGAAATAAAGCTGCAGTATTTAAAGGAACAGTAAGTCATACATGTTTGGAACAAACCTGGGGTGAGTAAATAATGACATAATTTGTCTAAACTATTCCTTTAAGAAGTCCAGTGGGGACACCAGCACACTGGCATCCAAAATGTGAGATAAGTTGGTGACCAGTAATGCTGGTCTTTTTAGCAGGATTGTTTCAGTAAGGTGTGAATCATCAAAGCAAGAGAAAGTTTCATGATTACCATCATCATAACAAAGGGAAATTAACATATGGTGTGTAAACTGGGCTTTGCTGATCCCCAGCCACTCTGAGCAGAGAAGTGCAATCTTTTTTTCGCCTTCATTTAATTGTTACAGTAGAAAAGAAAAGCTGCATAGGGAAATTGGCTAGATGAATTGTGTCAGCAATTAACTGTAAGTGTCGGTGATGGCTCTTAAGTTGCCATTTTGTTTTTACGCCAGGGAGGCCATTTTATTTTCTGAATTAATAAGTTTAAAACATTGATATTTGGAAGTGTCTGAGGTAGAACAACCAGACATGCAAACTCTCAAAACATCTGCTGAGCAAAGAAGGCACGGCCCACAGGTGTGTTGTTTGATTTATAACTTTGGAGGGATTAACTAAGCAGCATGGCATGAATAAATGGGGCCCCGCTTAGGTGGCTCATATATTGAGAATGGCAGAAGATGACAATCCATCTCTCAGCATGGAAGAGGGAAGAAAAATGTGAGAGAAAAAAAAAAGAGTGATTTTCTCACACAAACAATTGGCAGCATTGACAAACAGTGAGATGAAGACAGTAAACATGTCATCTTGTGAGATGATATTGTAACAACAAATTCTTGTCCACAACATAATGACTCCGAATATTGTTCTCTCTCAGGATAGAGTTGAGCATTTTTGGTGCTATAATGCATATATTCTTGTTTTATCAAGTTAACTGTATTTTAGTGCAAAATATTTCTAACAATTTGCAATCCAATTTAACCATTTGCTATCTGCACTGGTATAGAGCTGCACAATGTGTATTTAAATAATTGTGTCATTCTTTTAAGCGTAAACATGCCTCCTTTCTAAGTAAATTAGGCTAATATTAGATTGTGTCTTATTAAAAAAAAAAAAAAAGTCAGCGCTATTTGCCTGGTAAATTTAAAGGAATATTCTGAGTTCAATACAAGGTAAGCCCGATCGACTGCATTTAAGGCATAATGTTGATTACCAAAAAGAATATTTCAACTCATCCCTCCCTTTCTTTAGAAAACAAAACAAGAATCAAGGTTATAGTGAGGCACTTACAATTACAATTTTTAGAGGTATAAAAGCAGAAATTTTATAGTTTATAATTTTATAAATAGTACTGACATTAATGCTTCTGTCAAAAGGGTATTATATGAGCTATAAAGTTGTTTAAATTGTGGAGTGCAAAATGCATTCAGCAATAATTTTTGGCCATGTTTGTGCAGTTACCTGATTCAGTCAATTCCTTTTGTGAACTGGGTGTTAAAAAAAGCAGACAGCATGCAAAAAGAAACAATGCTATCAGTGGGTGCAATTCATTCTCAGTGAATTACACCCTCTGAGTTTATTTTATCTTTCGTTTGTGTAACAATAACGGAACATGGCACCCAAGCTCTTGTCTTCCAGTATTTCAAATGTTTTCAAACACCATTGTGGACAACTCTTCAACAGAATGAAGAAGAAAAACCTGAGGGAGAGAGGGAGGCTCTGCCACTTGATATCAGGGCAATTATTTCACAGATAACTAAAAAGACACTAAAAGAGACAGACAAAGAGAAAAGATAGAACAGAAGAGAGCAATGAGGGAGTGAAGATGGCCATGGAAAAAGTCCATGGAACATTACAAATCAAAATAAATTTCACTCTTTGAGACACCACTTCATAGGAATAAAGCTTACTGGAGAAGATCCGAGTCAATCTATCGTTATGGTCGTATGGAGTACCTCAGGAATGCGTCCATTAAGAACCATGTGAGGAAAGGTAATAAGCTCTTGTGTTGCCGGCTGTATGGTGTCTGACTCCTGTGACTGACTGTCTGGGAAAGCATGTGAACGCTCTGCCGGTAATGTCGGCTAGTGAAATAAAATGACCAATGCGGACAGTGGTGAAAGTAATAGGATTCCAATCCCTGTGTCTTCATTTGATCAAACAACAATAAGGAGGAATAATTGACAATTCATTCCACAAAGAGAACATGAGAAATGGAAAAAAAAAGATGATGATCTGAAGGCGCACACAAATTCCTCAATATAGAAAAGCACTTGGCGCAAGCACGACTCTTGTATTGTCAGTGACATTGCAGACATTGCATTATCAAGCATGTAACCATGCAATCTCCTTACACAAAAAATTTAGGAGAATGGGTCATGCTAAAGAGCTCAATAATTTTTAACATGGCATGGTAAGAGGATGCCACCCATAAAATGGATCACTGAGTCTGGTGGGGAAGAACATGACAGGCCTTGACAAAGTCCAGACCTGAACCCTATTGAAATTCCTTTGGAATGGTGATTGTGAGACCGACAACATCACCCAACATCAGTGCCTGACCTCTCCGATGCTCTTGTGTCTGACTAAGAGCAAATCCTAACAGTTATGTTAACATTTAGTGGAAAGCCTTCCCAGAAGAATAGAAGTTGTTATAGCAGCAAAGGGAAAACCAACTCCCCAGTAATGATTTTGAAATGAAATGTTCGGCAAGAACATATGGGTGTTGGGTCACCATTATTTTACCAAATAAGACATTCCTGGATCAACCACTTTTGTTGGTCCTGGAACAACATTTAAAAAAACAAAAAACAAAGTCATAACCCTAGCCCTACCCATAACTCTTACCATACCCCTAATATTAGACCAAAATGATAGGTGGATGGTGTACAAGAACCCAAAAATCTGATTGGATTATAAGAATGTTGTTCCAGGACCAACGTTCTATTTTCAGTGAAACTGTGCTTGTTTTCGTTTATCATTTATCTGTTCTGTTGTGTACTAAAAGTAACTGTGTGTTTAGATGAGCCCAAGAGTCTCTCAACTTTTCTCCGATGTAGACTAGACCTCTTCAGATCACTCAGACACACATCTGTCTTCTCCTCCCTCCATTGGCTGTTTCTGCCATGATC
Source organism: Myxocyprinus asiaticus (assembly GCF_019703515.2). Lineage (NCBI taxonomy): Eukaryota > Metazoa > Chordata > Actinopteri > Cypriniformes > Catostomidae > Myxocyprinus > Myxocyprinus asiaticus. The sequence continues at coordinate 11,860,306 of NC_059361.1, forward strand.
GGCATGTCGCATTTTAAACTGCCAGTCTGCGGTGACATTGAGAGGTACCTCTAATCAAAACATTTGTCTCTCTTTAAGAAGCATTCAGATCAGTGAATGAGAGTTGACACTGGAGGGAGAGTAGGATTTGTGTTATAAATCTCGGTCAATGCACTCTGACAATTTTTCATTTAAAAAAATACATTAGTTTATGTTGACTAACATTAACCAAAATGAATGCTGTGCTGTAAAAATATTGTTTAAAGTTAACTAGGGGTGTGCAGTGAAGCCATTATCTGTATTTGTATCTGTATCTGTTCATATAACAAAAATCAATATTATCCAAAAACAAATGTTTAGAAATCTTACTGTCTACAGTGTTACACCAAGTGCTTTGATCTCTGAACAGAGATATTATTTTGACAGAAATTGAATTCATGACAATACAGTATTCTTTAACCGAAATATGGCACTTAAATTTAGAACACAGTTCGTTAATACTCAAAAACTGACCATCAGAATTCAATAACTGACCAACTAATAATATATCAGACTCAAACCACTGTCTAAAAAAAAACAGAGATCTATTTTGGTGTGTGATATACTTTTTGTTCCAGATGTAAAAAGACTGAGGAGAAAAAAATATGTTTAAACATCAAACACCACATCCAAAAGGAATTGCCTGTGAAAATTAGATAATTTAAAGCTACACTATGTACCTTTTGGCCTTCTAGTGGTTAAAAAATAAAACTGCATGTGTCTTGCGGAAGGACATTTTTTTTGGTTGTGCTTCGGTTCTGCTCCTCTCCTTGCGGGTGAATGTGGTTCGAAGCACCGGTGAACACATGAAAACAGGACATCTTATCAGAGCGAATGGACAAATAACAAAGAAAGAAAAGACGGATATCTGAAAACATGCCATCTGAGCAGGTAAGTGCCATATCTTATGCTGTTGTTTTGACTTATTGGAAACATTGATGTTTTGAAATAAATGGTGTTATTAAAGTTAGGCAACGTTTGTTAACATTAGACACAATGATTGCTAGTCTGATAAGGTCAAATGTTGTAAAGTTTTTATAACTGCAGGGTATTCTGGCCAAATAGACCACGGTAGTAACTAATTTATAGATTGTCATCGTTACCAACCAGTGGTCAACATCATTTAAAGACTTGCATGTCCTTGGCAAGCCTAAGACTAAAGAATTTTGTAACTTTGTCATTTTGGGCAAGGAGGAAGCTGGGGCCGGCTTGACAAAACACATAGACATTTATTGTTGCACTTTTCAGTCGCACACAATAAGGCCGCTTTTCAGCAGTACACAAAAGTTTTGCTTTTCAGCAACACCACACTGACACACAGATACACACAGACAGCTTCACGTGTCTCTCTCTCTCCTGTCTGCCACTGTCTCCTCTCCTCAAATACTCCCACCGCCCCTCACTGGAACTGCAATCCCTCTGCCCAGACGCCGCTCGGCCCCACCCTGCTCGCCACAGATTTATTTATATAAATTATTGCTGTTATAAAGAAAAATACTCACGTGTGCTAGCAAGTGAAACATTCTGCGCCAATTACAGTATGATTATTGTATTTCACAACACACACACAGACGTGTGTGTGATTACACTACTATACATAAACCATATCAATAAAATATCTTACCTGTTGAGTAAGAAAAAAGCCATCTCTGGGTCACTTTTAAATACTTTCAGATCTCGGAGATGTTGTCACCTCTGAAAAGCCAAGCTGATGTTGATTCTGGTTTTACTACGGACTCTAACACTTTCCCTTTTTGCTTGTAGACTCTGCACTGTTCAGGGTTTCTTTGTTTTTACAAAGTGATTCCCTGGAGGTTTGCCATTTTGAATGATCCATGGTCAATTTTTCTCGTTTGTTGTGACAACAAACTTTCAGTTTCAGCTACTCCCACACACGTGCGCTACAGTAGCCAGATTGTATTTTCTTTGTGAATGGATATGACGTCAGCATGCATAGGTGAATGACATTTGTATGCAATTTCCCGTGAAGTCCGTCCCAACAGCTCTAAAATATTAATAATATAATATCATTATTATAGGTTTATCATAGTGTATTTGGGTAAAGTAAATACATGGTTTGGAAGATGGATTTTTGTTGCACTCTCTTATTAATAACATTTTGTTATTTTTGTTAAAAAAATGTTACATTGTGTAGCTTTAATCAGAATCAGAATCAGAATGAGCTTTATTGCCAAGTATGCTTACACATACAAGGAATTTGTCATGGTGACAGGGGCTTGAGTAAACTGTCATGGTACTGACATCACGGTTCATGGTTCAGAGTCAGTCACAGGCGATCCACTCCAATCCAGAAGGGGGCGCGTGCAGTAATGCAACGCTGTTTGCTAACTGCCACAGCAGGAAAAAGAGCAGAAGAAGAGGAGACCATCTATGCACCAACCCAAAACAAGAATGGTTTCTCCTAATGCACAAGTTTTATTTTTCATTATTCTATTTATTTTGTACTTTTATAACACAAGATATGATTTTCAGTTTTGTAGCTGATTGTGACCAAATACCTTTTGTTTTTTATCAACCCTACAAAAAATATGGCCTATGCAAGAATGCATTCTGTTTACTGCTTAGTGCTTAATACACTAAAGGAGGCTGTACTGTACCAACTACCTCAGGGGGGACTAAATGCCACTAGGTGGAACAAAGTGTAATTTGTAATTTGCACTACTGTCTGTTCAAAATAAATGAAAAGAAACCTAGCATTTGGGATTTGTTGCTTTTTTCTGTTGTACCGAACTCGTATTGAACCGTGACTCCAAAACCGAGGTACGTACCGAACCGTTCCATCCGTGTACCGTTACACCCCTAATACACACATACACACACATATATATGTACACACATATATACAGTTGTGCTCAAAAGTTTGCATACCCTGGCATAAATTGTGAAATTTTGGCATTGATTTTGAAAATATGACTGATCATGCAAAACTGTCTTTTAAGGATAGTGATCATATGAAGCCATTTATTATCACATAGTTGTTTGGCTCCTTTTTAAATCATAATGATAACTGAAATCACCCAAATGGCCCTGATCTAAAGTTGACATACCCTTGAATGTTTGGCCTTGTTACAGACACACAAGGTGACACACAGGTTTAAATGGCAATTAAAGGTTAATTTCCCACACCTGTGGCTTTTTAAATTGCAATTAGTGTCTGTGTATAAATAGTCAATGAGTTTGTTAGCTCTCACGTGGATGCACTGAGCAGGCTAGATACTGAGCCATGGGGAGCAGAAAAGAACTGTCAAAAGACCTGTGTAACAAGGTAATGGATCTTTATAAAGATGGAAAAGGATATAAAAAGATATCCAAAGCCTTGAAAATGCCAGTCAGTACTGTTCAATCACTTATTAACAAGTGGAAAATTCAGGGAACTCTTGATACCAAGCCAAGGTCAGGTAGACCAAGAAAGATTTCAGCCACAACTGCCAGAAGAATTGTTCGGGATACAAAGAAAAACCCACAGGTAACCTCAGGAGAAATACAGGCTGCTCTGGAAAAAGACGGTGTGGTTGTTTCAAGGAGCACAATACTTGTTGACCCCTCTCCAAACATAGCGCTTATGTTTGTGACCATAAAGCTCTATTTTGGTCTCGTCACTCCAAATTAAAGTGTGCCAGAAGCTGTGAGGCATGTAAAGGTGTTGTCGGGCATATTGTAACCGGGCTTTTTTGTGGCATTGGCTTCTTTCTGGCAACTCGACCATGCAGCTCATTTTTGTTCAAGCATCGTCGTATTGTGCTCTTGAAATTACAGAAAGCTGGTAATCCACTGACAGATAGACGTGGGAACAGTATGTAGACGTGGTGTAATTTAGTCCTGAGAATAGCTGGGATGATGGTGTTGAAAGCCGAACTGAAGTTCACAAAAAGGATCCTTGCATATGTCCCTGGTCTGTCCAGATGTTGCAGGATATGATGCAATCCCATGTTGACTGCATCATCCACAGACCTGTTTGCTCGATAAGCAAATTGAAAGAGATCTAGAAAGGGTCTAAGAGGTATTTTGTTAACATCAAAACTGCATATATATATATATATATATATAAAATTATACCACCAAGTTGTTCAAAGAAATGGTTAGGGAAAATATTCCACATAGAGCAACAATTTTTATTAAAATTCTTTAGACAATTTATCTTAAATTTGTTATTCTAAGTTGTGAAATCCAGAACATTCAAACACCCTGATCATGTGGATTGCATATTATATTTTTCTTAATGAGACTTGTTTTTCCACACAAAATCAAATAATAATTTATCAAACTATTTAGTAAATGACTTTGGTACAAATAGAGCCTGGGAGATATATGCAGACCTCGACAAAACTAAATGAAATGCCCATTTTTAAATGTTACTCATACATTTATAGTTTCTATTAATAAAATATGCCTTGTATATGCCTTTTCATAATACTAGACTAATGATGATAATACAATAATAATAATAATAATAATTATAATTATTATTATTATTATTATTATACAACTATTAAAAAACTACTTAAAAAAATATTATTTAATTCTTTTTTTTTCTTCTTTTTTTTTCTTACGAGATGAAGCTGAAATTGTAGGCTACATTAACTATGGAATATGTTGTTAACTGGTTTCTCAGAGGTGTCAAGCAAAATGTGAAATGTTAAGCACACATTTTGCAGAGAATAATCAATACAAATTCAAACATTAAAATAAATAAAAAAAAATCAATATAGCCAAACAGGTGAGTCCTGTAAATCTATCAGGATTTTTTACTATAAGACACCATTATTTAGTAAAATAATAATAATAATAATAATAATAATAATAATAATGTTACATTTATATTGTGCCATAGCACAGTTTAAAGACGAAGAAAAAAAGACGGAGCATGTTTCAGTTTCTTCATTTAACAGGAGGAATATTCCTAATAGATGCATACTCTAGAGCATTTAAATCTTTATGTAGCACTTTAACTTTTTTTTTTTTTTTTTTCAGAATAAAATTTTAACCAGATAATTTCCATAATCGCTGTGGATATAAAAGTGGTCAACTTTAAAAGATGGATAGACGAGCTTCAGGTCAGGAATTTACTCAGGTTTAGGCTATAAATAAATACATAGGGATCACGTGTGAATCGTGTGATGCATTAACATAGACATTTCAAGAAGTGGAAAGTGTATATGATGTTGTGTCTTGATGTTACACTTGACAAGCTCCAGAAGTGCACAATTACAGAGACTGCAAACGGAGTTAAGACCACGCCCACCTGATCTGAAATCACAACGTGCACATAAGGTTTACATTTTAGACATATTGGAAGTAACGTCTGACTTGAAACTGTGGCCATACAATCTCCATCTCGCTGGATGAGTTGAGATTACTCTGTGTTCCACCGAACACTCTAACGGATCCGAAGGAGACCACTGAGCAATCCGCATCTTCATTCGTTTGCCTGCAGAAGTGAAGAGAAAAGATTTCTCTTCCCTCTTCAATCAAGTCAATGTCGCTGATTTCTCCGCCAGCCCGGCAAGAATCAGCAGCCGTACCGCCCGCCAACAGAGCGAGGAAACGGCCTCCTGTTATCACCCGAGCCACGAGGAACCGAGTCTGAGTTAAAGGATGGATGAACACACATTCTGCATCCTAATGCTATTCAAGTAAGAGGTTTACGTCTGGGCAGAGATAGAATATTATAGTGTGTTATTCTTGTGTACCAAGGTTTTTGCTTGTACAGTTTACGGACCGCCATGTCCGTTCATTATTAATACTCAGGGTATTAATTATCACGAATTTGATTTGCTGTATTGTGGTCCAACCACATTGGGCTGTTGTGAATTTCCGCCATCGCGGGTGAGACCGGCAAACTGAGTTTATCCATTAAAGAATCAAAGAACACAGAACGGTTTACGAGCCGTCCACCGCGTCTCTGAGTGATAAACTAAGAGCTGCTTTCTCTCCCACAATCATGAAATTGGCTTTGGGGCCGTCACTTAATTCTCTCTCTCTCTCTCTCGTACTAACCACACACACACGCGACCCCTCACAAACATTCTGGCACACATTTTTGGCTAGTAGATAGCTTCGTGATAAAGCTCAGCTTCGTCCCTAAGCTATCATTGACTGGTTTCTCTCCGCCCACATTCATGGCCATATTCCCTGGCCGGAAGTCTCGTGTGACATACTCTCCACGAGAGTCACGTCCGCCATTTTGTGCGCATCCCTCCTTACACACACACACACACACACACACACACTCTCACACACACACCCTATGTGTTATAGGATTATTTTAGTTTCCATATCTAATCATATCACTGTTTAGTTTGTAGTTGTAAGTCGGAAGTTTATTGACTGCATTGTATTAATTATTAATTGATATTACTGCATAAATAAACTGTTATATTACAAAGAGAAGTGTTTTGGTTTGTTTTGCATACACCTGTGTCATGCTGATGGGATGTCAGTGCTCGGATTCAAGCCTTCATTCATTGTTTTTTTTCCCGAAAATCGATATTCTTCAGATGTCGATTTTCCTAAGAAAATAATCTAATATTGAGACTGTTATACCATCTGGTTATTAGTCCCTGATTCCAGGGTGGTGCCCCATCAATGTTAATCCTTATTAATATGGTACTGATTTTTGATTATTGATAAATATCTTTGATGATTGTTGAATTTGAATGATCAATAAGCTAGTGTTAATTTTAATTCATGTTTCATCGATGTTAACAATTAATGATTATCTTTGATAATTGTTGATTTAAAGGATTAGAAAAGCTAACATTGATTCTCATCAATGTTCTATTGATTTTAATAATTAATAATTATCTTTGATAATTATTAATTATTGCTAATAACCAAACTTGCTCCTAAACGTAGCACACTACATTTACTGTAGCCCCATATGAGGTTTTAATGAGTTAGATTCAATTAATTAATTTCTGATAGTAACACTGATCAAAACAACCAGCAAAGCCCTACAATATGTTTATTTAAAATGTTGCTTTATCCTTTGCCTCTTGGACAATCAGTCATACGAATAAGTTTTATATTATTAGAATGAATCCGTTATTAGTTTTGAAGTTATTATTCATGCCTTTCCGAATAAGGTATTCGGCTTTGGGCACATCCCTAATGTTAACTAATGTAGTTAACTAATGTTGGTCACACTTTATATTAGGCGGCCTTAACTACTATGTACTAACATTAAATACATACAAGACTATGTATTTACTGTGTAACTATATGCTGTTCTGCAAAATTCCCACATTTGCTGCTACTGAGGTTAAGATATGGGTAGGTTTATGAGTAAAGGTAGGGTTAGGATTAGGGGTTAGAGTTAGGTTTTGGGGTAAGGGTTGGGTTGGGGTCAAGTTAACTGTGTAACTACAAATGTAATCAAATGCAAGTACTTTAAATGTAATTACAATGCAACAACATGTATGTACATAATAAGTACATTGTATCAAATGGTTAAGTACATAGTAGTTAAGGCCACTTAATATAAAGTGGGTCCCTAACATTAACTAATGAATACAACCTCAATTCCTTAATTCAAGACATATTCTCTAAAAACAAGTCCTATTATCCAGCACAGTTTTACTTCTCAAGTAAATTACTCTTGTTTGATGGATTGTTTTACATTTGCACAGGAAAACAGTACAAATACTAATTCAGATATATATATATCTTTTTTTCTGTCATTAAATTGACACCTCAGACACACACCCATACACAAAAATGTAACACATTTTTAATAAACAATTGCATTTTTGTCATGATCTGCAGACCCTATCTTGCTTATTTCTTCACAGTCCTGTAAATACACATTTCATATTGTCCAGTTATTTCCCTCTCATTTCGATATTGTGGCATTAGGGTCTCACTGAGGGTTTTATTGCTGTCAGAGGGATAATGTTCCTCAGCACAACATTAAGATAAGGACCGTGTTTAGACTGCGTGCTCTCCTGCCACATCCACCAAAGGGGCGCATTACAAGGTGGCATTTTCAAAGATGGCATACTTTTGCTGACATCCGCCATGTCATCAACCACACAGAGAAGCTGAGCAATGTAAATACCACCCAGTCCTTACTGTATTCACCTTTTATGCCTGTGTCGATCTTGAATAATGGGCAAGACTTTCATGTAATTGGAAAGAACCAATGTATGAGGCTAGGGGTCAATGTCACCTCTTTCATGCTACTCTAATGGGTCTGTCAGAGACAAAAATTAGGAGAAAGTGATAAAGAGTTGTTCTTCCAACATGTGCTGATGCAGTCTCTGAGTTTAATGAAGTGCTGCCCCGAACATGTGTAACAGGAGCCAGCTGGTACGTGATAGCTGTGCGGTATGAGTAAACCTCACTCCCCTGGCTTCAAGAGGTGCACTAGCGACTGACGCTAGAGGCTGTAGCCTTTAGCCTCTTCATTAGCGTGCCTGCCTCCCATGCTGCAGACCCGGTTCGAGTCCCGTTTGGAGTGGGTCAAGCAGGACCGGTTACACATGCACACGTCTACACAACACCTTCTAAAAAAGCCCAGTGCTGAGGACAACTCGCTCTCACAAAAGCATGGTCATCAGTGGCACCCTGCCATGGAGCTTGATGTTATTACAGAGGCAGGAAAGAGAAGAGGCTCTGTCATAGTGGTGTGGGTGACTGAGAACATGAAATTGCTGTTTTAAAGGCAGAAGGGTGTTACAGCACACTTCCAGGGCGAGGTGTCTGTTGAGAAAGATGTGAAGTGAATCCATCTTATGAGACTGAAGAGGTCATTACATTTACTTGGCGCTCCCTGTTCCCTAAGTGCATATGAGGAGGTGATAGGTTACACTCATGAATAGTAAATGTGAAAATATCTGCATGCGTATTCATGAGGGACAGTACAGCCACACTGGGGTCCAAAAGTCTGAGAGCACTAGTGGAAATGTTTCTAATTTAACACTTTTTTTTGTTTTGTTGTTTCATTAAAAAATTATCAGCAGAACAATATGACTGAAAAGTTGAGTTTGACGTCATAACACCCCCCATTTTGACGACTGGCAGGGCCCAGTGAAATGGGAAGCCTCAGGGCCCCAGAGTACCTTAATGCGGCCCTGGCTATAACTAGTCTCTGGTTTTGGTAGAATATTTTAAAGGCTTCACTAGGTGGAGAGGATAGTGCAAGTAATGTACCATTATTAGTACTCTAAATACAGCTCAAAATCGATTGTCTAAAATAATTACCAGCAACCCATTTTAAAAACCAACAAAGCTTGCAGTAAAATTGCCTTGATTCAAACTGCCACAATTGACAAATTACATGCAACGAATCATTACACAAGTTTCCCAAATGCCACTTGATCAAACTTACATTTGCATTTCAAAGTACCACATTTTTTGAGCCTCTTAAAGAACATAAAATCACATCTGCCTTAGGATAAATAATTGCTAGTATAAAAGCATAGGAAAAAGGAGATAGAACAGAGAGCGCAATCTTGCTGAAAATGCAGATATTCATATTTTATGTCATTTACAGTGCATTACCAAACTCTTTAAACAGTGCACGGATGCACAGTATTAAAAACACTGCATATCAGAATGCGGGAAAAAAAAAAAATTATCTCAGTGATTTCGACTGTGGCATGATTGTTGGTGCCAGATGGGCTGGTTTGAGTATTTCTGTAACTGCTGATCTCCTGAAATTTTCATGCACAACAGTCTCTAGAGTTTACTCATAATGGTGCCGAAAACAAAAAAACATCCAGTTCTGTGGACGGAAACGCCTTGTTGATGAGAAAGGTCAACAGAGAATGGGCAGACTGGTTCGAGCTGACAGAGAGGCTATCGTAACTCAGATAACCACTCTGTACAATTGTAGTGAGCAGAATAGCATCACAGAATGCACAACATGATGAACCTTGAGGCTATATATAATTATTTGTAATGTATATTTACTGTATATTACTAATATACTGTATACATCATTTTAAATGATGAAATGTAAAACTAAAAGTGACACTTTGGTAAGTTCAAAGAAACAAACTGGTTTTACCTACTCCTGCTCTTTCTACTCCTGGCCTTACCAATTTTTGCAAGCTTCAATTGCAGTATATGATAAAAAAATAAAATAAAAAAAGGTAGATTTAAAAAATACCCAATGAAGATATCTGAAAATGAACAAAACAACCTAAATATGCCACAGTGGGAACCAGGAAATTGTTATTATGTGTCCAGGTAAAGGCATTTCACTCTTTAACACAGCATGCACCGAGCCATTTATAAATTAAATAATTTGAATGTATGTAACAAGCATTTACTTTTGGTGAAACTTTCACTGATTTCATAAGTGAAACATCTAACAGCTAATAAATGAAGATAGAAAGAAAAGCTAGATTGGGACCAGCAGAGCTCCATGATGTCCATTGCCCTGTAGGACTAAGGCTTCAGGAAATTTCTCTCATTTGGACTTTTCCTTGACCCAATTTCTTTCAGGCTGTTGAACATTTTGTTGCCATGAGCAATGCTCGGGGCTATAATTCTGCTTCAAAAAAAAATTGTGCTTTGAACACCATCTACTGTGTTTTCCTTGTGGCACTGTGCTACGCTATTAACCACTGCTATCCATAGAAATCTGTTATTAGCTATCACTCTTTCAATAACTGAACTTTATACTTGTGCACACACATACCGAGATATTTGGGCTCAACACCTTTCTCACAAATTAGCACTGACTTGTTAGAAATAAACTTTGTATTTGTTGGGGCTTAAATTACTAATTGCTCCATGGAGCTAGCACTAATGTGATGGTGTGAGGCCGCCAAACAGAGGAATTCTGGGTTGTATGGAGATCAGGTTCTACCTCACACAGGCAGAAGGCTTTCCGCGTACCTCCGTGTGCCACAGGGGTGCACCAGCAGTCTCCCTTGGCCACAACTAGCGATAATTAAAGTCTGAACAACAGTCAGAATCCTGTGCAAAAAAAACTCAGCTGCTACAATCTCATTACCACCAGTTCCTCCACGTGACCCCCACGGCATCGCTGTTGATTTGAAGAGTGCTGGGGGTGTGGGGAGCTGCCATTAGAGTGGGAAGCCATGTTTGCAGAATGGCAGGGCTTTAATAAGAGTGTGTTGGGAATACTGGGATGCCAAGAAGGGAAATTAGGTGAGTTGCTTGGTGAAAAACAGATGAAACAATAAACATCATATTTCCTCTCCAGAGAGGTGCCGTACTTCATTATAACAGTGAAGGCTTCGCCTCAAACCACATTACATGAGTTCTGAAACCCCTTCCAACTGCTGTGGTTTTGGTCTATGGAGATAACTAAATTCTTTCATTCTAGGAATCTCTATTATGGTGGAGTTTTAAACCATATATTGACTTCTTAAAGTACAGTAAACTGCAATAAAAAAAAAAAAATCATTTTCTTGAGTAAGACAATATATTTTCAGTGTATATGGTCAAGAATGTGTAAGCATGGTTTGTAAAATGTTGTGTACCAGAGAGATCAGTGACTTTTAACATAGCCCTGTAAGAGGATGCCACAAGTAAACTGGTTTATTGAGTCTGGTGTGGAAGAATTTGACTGGCACGCACAAAGCCCAGACCTGAACCCCACTAAACATTTTTGGAAAGTATTGGAACTGTGACTGTAAGCAAGGCATTATCACCCAATATTATTTCCTGACTTCAATGATGCTCTTGAGCCTAAATGAGAGCAAATCCCAACAGTTATGTTCCAACATCTAGTGAAAAGCCTAAGAGGAAAGATAAGAGGGAACCATTATAGCAGCAAAGGGAGCACCTACTCTCTTTTAATGCCCATGGTTTTGAAATGTCTAGTAAGCACAAGTGTGTTCTGCTAGTTGTAGTGTTCTGGTGTCTACATGCTTTTGGCCATGTAGTGTATAATGCCAGCTGTTTAAGAACCGGAGGCATGACATGGCCTATCTCTTTCCCTTGAGAGTCAGAGAGAAGTGGGTAGTGATTTTTCTCCTGCATTAATGTTCTGTATTAGGACTAACACTAGTCTGTAAAGGTCAGCAGGAGTTGCATCAGGACACGCGTCCCATTCTGACAGCATGACCTTTCTCCAGCACAGCCCTCCAGCCACAGGCTCCATGCTCACACCATCTCAGTCCACTCAATCCTCTTGGCAGCCCAGCACTATGTCCACAGCTCTCCTGACAGTTGACCAGAGTGAGCCAGGCCTGGGTGTAAAAGTGAGTTACCCTGGGAAAGGACAGGACTATACCTGTTACCAAACCGTCACAATGATTTAAGAGAAGGGGACAGGTTGCACATCTCCAGATTTGCCTGCAGGGTTTGTTTAACCTCACCGCACATATGCAGTCCTTCTGCCTGGTTATGTTACTTTTCAGTGTCCTTATAAGTAAAACTAACACCTCTGACCTTAACTGTAACCATTGCTTTTTAAAGTCATCATGAAATCAAAATTGACACTTTTTATTTTATTATTGCATGTTCTGGGTCTTATTTTGAGTGATTCCTCTGTGCAATTTATTCCAAATAAAAATAAACTTAAAAAAATATTTGACATAACATTTTGATAAAAAATTATTACATTTTTATTAAAAAAGTATAAACTTGCATTGCCTCTGAAATTACTTTCATTTTTAGCTAACAGATCCCTCTTAATTTGCCATCCCCTTTCCTCCAACCACTTGGCTTCATTCTGGTATTACAGCCAGTTTTTATGATCTAATCAATTCCCTAAGGCAGGGGTGCAGCTACCCATTTACGGGAGAAGGGTAAAGCTGCAGGCAGTGCTCCAAAAAGGGGCAGGAGCTCCAAACCGCAATTAAAGATAAAGAAAGCCCCTTACCTAACCCTTTCCCTAACCCTAACTGTGAGTGGAAGTGACTCCCCATTTTGGAGTTGCCGCAACCCTCATTTGGAGTAACCACGCCCCCTTAAGGAGTAACCCTACACTCTTTTGAAGATTCCACCCCCATTTGGAGGTCTCCGGTCTGCAGCTATACCTACAGTACCTTGAACCTCCATCCTGCCCCCATTACTTTGGGTTGCGCCCTTATGCATTGTAACTGTTGCATACCCCTTTTCTGCACAACTGCCGATCGATAAAATCTCACCCTACATTATTCCTCATTGAATATCTTTTTTTTTTTTGTTTGTTTTTTTTCACTCTGAATTCTCAAAAATATTCTGACTTTGTGGTTAGCCTATGGTTAACATAATAAGTCAGAATGTGTTTAATAATTTTCATGATGTGTTGAAGTTCAATAGTTTTTTTTAGGGATGGCTTTGGGGCGGTTTTTATTGGACAGATGTTGTAAAGAATAACAGGAAGTAATTGTGGGAGAGGGGGAATCGGATTGGGAAAGGTTGCAGGGCACGTTTGAACCACATTTTTTTTTATTTATTTTTTTTATGTGATTTCATGCCCAGATTACACTACTGTAAGAGCAGTGGACAGGTTGCATGACAATATATCTAAAAGAGCGAGAAGAACACAATCTATAGCAGAACAAAAGCCAAAGGGGAACTATAGAGGTTAAAGAAGACAGATAAATGTAGTGTTCATCACTGTGCTCGCATCTGGTACCAGTGGAGCAGCCTTTCTCTGGTAATTAAGATGTCACAACTTCAACCAACCTGTCCCCACCTTCACTAGTGACCCAACCAGCCCTTGCCAGTCTGACAGGAGGTGACATAACCACACTGCTCAGTCTCCAATTAACACAGCTTACCCTCATCCAACAAGAGCCTGGCACACAGGGATAGAAGTGTAAAATTAAGCTGTCTACCAAATACAACACATTGTAAAAGCAACCTTGGCCTTGTGAAGGGGTAGAATTGTACCTGCATGTGTGTTTTTATGTCTTTGAGAGCATGGAGGAGAAGGAGAGACATTCGGCCAAATCCAAATGATAAGATAAGAGAAAGAGGGAGTTTGTGTGTGTGTGTGTGTGAGGCTTTTATTCCAGCCTCACACTGAAATGTTTCACTCCGTAGTGACGTATACAGTATATTGTAGGCCTGGATGTCTCTTACTTCTGCTCCAAACTTCTCTGTCTGCTCGTATGAATGTAACACTTTATAAGAAAGTGTTTCACCGCTGTTCAAATGCACTTTGGATCGCATCATTTATATGTATAAATGTTTTCCATCTGAAAGGACTAAATATTAAATTAAACAAATGACAATAACATGCAAAGTAATCTTCAGTAATCAAAATACTTTTTGAATGTCATTGTATTCTAATTGCCAATGATTTAAATTGTAACTGTAGTGAAATACGTAATCCCGTTACATTTATTCCTTTACTTCCCAACCCAGTGTATGGATAGTTGACATGTACAGCGTTGTGACAAGCTGTACTCCATCTAAAACTGTTTTAAACATTATTTTGCTAATTCCTTTATAATTATTATGAATGCCATTTTTATTAACAATATTCAATTGAGAAATGCATCCTGCAAGGAGCATTTAACATGAAGTGAAGATAAAAAGAAATAGTGACCAATCACATAAAATAAAATACTGTATATACTTTCCCTTAAACATGCATATACATTTTAACCTAAAATCTTCATGATGATTAAAACAATTTATATTTTATGAGTCAACTACCCATAACGTGCCTTGGTATAACCATCTCATACAATCACTGTACCATGTGTCTATATATCTATATACTGTATATACAGTATATACTGTACATACAGTGTATATATATATATATATATATATATATATATATATATATATATATATATATATATATATATATATAAATAATAATAATTCTTTTTTTTTTTTTAGGTGTATTACAGTATTTTGAAACAAGCTTTAATAAAAAAAGAAAAAAAAAGAAAAAAAAAGATAGCTTTAGTCTGATTGTGCAAAATCGACAAGTGATAATCTATGTTTTATTCTGATCAATGACACAGCACATTCTGTCAACACAATTGCCATGATTATTAGAACAACAGCGTCAGTGCTGTTGTTAATATTGCTAGTATGTCCAGATCTGTTGAACCTTGAAACATGGTGAAAAGAATGGCTCTGGATTCATTAGCACCTGAATCAAATTTCACCTAGTTCACCCAAACCTCTGATCGGGTAAGTAAACCATTCAATTTATTTTACATTATATAGTCTCTGCACTTGGGCAAAATGTTTTGCTTTTAATTACTGTTTCCTGGCTGTGGTCTGTATGCCTAAAAAGGGATGCTCTTGCTCGGAGCAAAGGCTCTGTGATGAAGACAGATAGTCACAGCCTCTATTTTCAGCAGTAGCTGGATGTCGATAAGGCAGCAGTGAAGTGGGGCTCTAATTTCTAATATGCTGCTCTGATGTGCTTCTTTGTATTTTTTTGTGTTTTTTGTTTTGTTTTGTTTTTTCAGCTGAGTGTCCTTACTCTTTATTGCTTGCTAGCACACTTTAGTCGAAACAAACAATTATAAGATATCAGCAAACAAGCTTTAAAAGTTCTATGAACAATTTTATTAGGAATACCATGCATGTATATAAAGTCCCTACATTTGTATAAGTTCATAAAGGGATAGTTCACCCAAAAATAAAAATTCTGTCATCATTTGCTCACCTTAGTGTCTTTTTAAACCCACTTGACTTACTTTCTTATGTGGAGCACAAAAGTAGATGTTAGGCAGAATGACAGCATTAATCATCATCCATGTTCATTGTATGCAGGGCCAAAACCACAATATACATTTAGGAGGACAAGTCCCCCCAATGATCAGATTTGGCCAAATTGTCCAGGAATTTAATGAATGTGGTTATCTGGCTGGCTTTTGAAGGAATTTTTTAGAAAATTCACTTGAGATTGTCTAAGAAAATGACTGATAAAACACAACGTAGAATGCTATCACCATCAGATTAGAACTAGAACATGGTAAGACCTGTGATTTGAGGCTTCCATTGAGTTTTTAGGTTGTAACAAGGACAGTGTCATATATTTTTAGTGCAAATAGTATTAGGTAATAATTAAAAATCAATTTAAGATTTTCTAAATAATTTCTTTATGTCTTTAATTAATTCTGAATTATGTACAGCATCTTGTAAGTGTCTTCTTTTATTTTGAGGATGAGCCACCAGTTAAAGGAGTTAGAGTCCATCTAAAAATGGAAAATATACTTTTACTCACTCATTTACTCACCCTTATGTTGTTCAAAATCCATATGCAGTTACTTTTTCTTGGAACATAAAAATATATATTTTAAGCAGCTCTATTCCATAGAATAAGAGTTTATAGTGAGCAAGAGCTGTCAAGCTTCAAAAAGGACAAATACTATAAAGCGTAATTAAAGGTTCAGTATAAAAACATAACAGTAGTCCAAAAGACTTGTGCACTTTATTCCAAACATTCTGGGGCCATACAACAGCTATGTGTTGTATGGACTACTTTTATGGTATTTTCATGATGATATGGCAAGGTCTTTGGACCTTGAGAGCAGTGATCAATATGAAGTGTTTTTGTATGTAAAAGAGCATCTTTAGGATTCTTGAAGAAAAGATTGTTTTAAGATTCTATGGGTGAAAAAAAACAATGAGGGACAACTTGAGGACAGTAAATAATTGTGCATATTTTCTTTTTTGATAGCCAGCTGATGTCATGCCATTTTACAGATACATCAGTGATGAAAATAAATGCACATTATATTAATCTTTTCTTTGAGACAGCACAAAAAATAAAGAAAAGATGACTGAAACTGGCAAATTACTAGCAATGCAGACACAGTGTTTGTCTTGTACTGTGTGAACTTAAAAAAACAAAACAAAACAACAAAAAAAAAACATATAATTTAAAACCAAAAATTATAAAATTTCTGTCACATTTAAAAAACTTTAATGCATTTAAAGCCTTTATTCAGAAAATGATTGCATTTACTATTTTAAAGGACCGAGGACACCCGTGACCTCCCACCCCCAAAATGGTTAGACCAGCATGGGAATTGCATGCTTGTTCAGCTGGTCTTTGTAGCAGGGACTTGTGTCAAGTATTAGATAGATTCCACAGATTTATATTAAGTTAAGGTTTACTCACCTATTGTGTTCGAAAGATGACCAGTGGACAGACATGAAAGGAAAAAGAGAAGAAACATCACAGTTAGATTATTTACTAAGTTAATTTAAAGTGTAAAAATACATTTACATCCAATCTAAAACAATTTCGGAACTGAATAAGAAGTTTGGAAATAACCATGCCACATGCTCAAAACAATCACAACCACAAACACTTTTATATTTCAAAAAAAGTGCATATTTCGCTCACAAGCATCACTAACCCAGCAGTGCTTCAAAGAAACAGCAGTGATTTAAACCTCTCGCTTTTCCAGGCTATTGAGTCGGAGGCTACAGCCCGCTGTGTAAAGAGTGTGGAAATGAGGATCTCACATCATGTTCCCTGTACATCAGGCCTTGTTTGTTTGTGCACAGCCACGCAGCATTGAATCCTCACAGAGGGAGAAGGGAAGACAGAGTGGGATCTTGTGGGGCAGACACTTTTGTAAGTGGGAGCATATCAACAGCTGGAAACAGCGTGGGCCTCGATAGAATCACATTAGCATGGTCAGACCAGATTGTGAGTTAGAGGAAGCACCCTATGGTTGTTAAGAGCTGTGGCAGAATGTGCAGCAGTGGTAACTCAATCAGTTCTACATAGAGTATTTGTAGTGCTGCTATATTCGCCTGTGGGAGGGAAGTTGCGCTGTACCCTGTCTGCATGCACAGACGTGGCCCCACAGGGGCTGATGGGAAGGCGAGTATGTGTGTTAGATTAATTTGACTGAAGGTTAATGGAGTGACACGCGCCATTGTTGTTGATGGCTGTTTGACACAAAGAGTGCAAGGGGCATCATAGCCCAGCATGCACGCCTATGTGTAAGACACACATACAGCTGTAGCCAATATAAACTAGACTCTGCAGAGCATCAATCCTGAACCTGCCACATCTCTTGGCTGGAGGTGTCAAATGCAGTGGCCAACGTGAAGTGGCTGTTCATCTTATCCAGTGGTCGCCTGTTGGATGTATATTCTCATAATTTATTTATATTTTTGCTCAATCCATACTTTTTCCTCTGACCCTTTCACTTTTTTCTTTCTAAAATGTAATTTAACTCCACACTTCCATTTTCCCCATTAGACCTTTATGACTGATGCATCAATGCATTATGAAATGGCGTTGAAAACTATGCATTTGTCAATAAGAGGGATGTCTGTTTTGTTTTTGTTTTTTGCTGGGCATGAGGCAGCTTTTTTCTCTTTTTATATATATATGTATATATATATATATATATATATATATATATATATATATATATATATATATATATATATATATATATATATACAGTATGGAGGGTTGTAGAGAATCATAACTGACAACAAAAATGAAAATTCCATCCCATTTGACTTTCTTTCATTCGTGGAACACAAAAGGAGATGCCAGGCACAATATTAGCCTCAGACAATGGAAGAGAGATGCAACGAAAGTGAATGGCAAATAAGACTAACATTCTAACGTCTGTCTAACAACACATGGTGAGTAAATGATTAAAGAATTTTCATTTTTGGGTGAACTATCCTTTATTTATTTATTTTTTCTTACTTTAGAGAGTGAGGCAGCATACATAAACACATGTGTGTGTTTCTTTCAAGACTGCTAACCTATGTTCTAAATTTGGAAATTCATATTTATCATCTCAGAAGTTTCACAAA
The DNA here is from genome assembly GCF_019703515.2 of Myxocyprinus asiaticus. Lineage (NCBI taxonomy): Eukaryota > Metazoa > Chordata > Actinopteri > Cypriniformes > Catostomidae > Myxocyprinus > Myxocyprinus asiaticus. The sequence continues at coordinate 11,879,026 of NC_059361.1, forward strand.
GCAACTTACTCAATAATGCACACTCACTTACTGCGACAAGCTAATTGCATCCTATGCCAGACTGTGTTATTTCCAAATAAATGGCTCCTAAAAGGTTTAGAGTGGCGGTGCTGGCAGAGCGTTTTAGTGACATAGAGTTGAGACGGGAGACAGAGCAGCACAGACACATAAGCGCTCCTAAAGTGACAATTTGCTCGGGCATCATGCCAATGATGAAAAGTCTCCATAAATAAAGCATGCCAAAAAAAAAAAAAGACAACAATAAACTGAGAGACTGAGGTAGACAGACAGGAATGCAATGAGACAAAGAGAGACAGAGTGAGTTAGAGAGAATTTAAAATAGAGTAAGGACTAGGAAGATTTTAAGTGGTAGATCACCCCAAAATGAAAATTATGTCATTGTTTACTCACCTTAATGTTGTTATGAACCCATATGATTTTCTTTCTTCCATGGAACACAAAAGGGGATGTTAGGCACAATGTTAACCTGAGTCACAATTAACTTTTATTGAATAAAGAAAAAATAATTCAATTTAAGTGAATTATGATTGAGGATGTCAGTCCCTAATATTCTGCCAAACATCTTCTTTTGTGTTCCACGAAATAAAGTCATACAGGTTTGAAACAACTTGAAGGTGAATATAATGACACTATTTTCATAGAATTCTTATTTAAAGGAGCACTGTTGTAGCATTTCTTTTTTTTTTTTTCAGTTATCATGTTAGTCCAGGTTTATCACAGCAGAAAAAGTAGTAGTAATTAGCTGTGCATGACCACTTTTACCCTTCTGCACAAAAAATAAATAAATAAAAAATAAAAATAGTAGTAATTAGCTCTGCATGACGACTTTCACCCTTCTGGCCCTTTGAATGTACATTTAAGACTTATGTATGTAAATGACCTCTGTTATGATTGGCTAACCACAGCGCACTGGCATAGCTCACACTGACATTCATCAGGGTCAGCCAGGTAGTTAAAAAAAGAAAAGAAAATAGACATTGATACTGTATGCAAATGTGGGGAGTCTTATGGTAATGTCCTCATGGTGCTGACGTCAATACCACCAACACCATTTCAACAGCTTAGTTTCCATAAATGTTCTGGGTGGATTAGGTGGGAGCTTTGTATTGTGAGCGTTAGAGTATATCTGCATAGTACATACAGTTCATAGGAATTCTTTAATTTCCATAATGTATACCTTTAAAATATCTTAACGTAATCAAATGGAGTGGTACAGTACTATTAATAAGGCTGGTACACTGTATAACGGATAACAGTGCAGATAAACACAATTAAAAGAAAGTAAACCTGAAAAAAAAAAAAAAAATCACTTTCACATGACTCTCTCATTCAGAATCATTCAGAAGCCATTGTTGGCAGTGTAAATCAGTAATTAGAAACACAAATGGAGAAATGTCAGCCATTACTGAGGGCATTATAGTTTGCCAGGCTTTGTCAAGGCAAATCTATATTTGGTTAGCTCCTCAGCCAAACGCACATGAAAGGAACAATCAGAACTGACAATTATCTCAAATGAGCCAGACGTGTAGAGTAAAGATCAACAGTATCGCTTCATTGATATAAGATTTAATAACTGCACTGAGGCATTAATAATCTTAGATTGACCTTTGACTTGCTATATTTCTAAGCTGAGGAGAATGCCTTTGGTTTAGATGATGGAAACTACAATGTTTTTTGTTTTTTTTCACCACTGGCATTAACACAGTGGTGTGATTATGCTGAAACAGACTTCCTGTCTCCACCAGCCAACCAGAAAACAGCACGGCAGCCTTTCTACACTCTTTGTGCCATGTGCTGGAGCTAAGAGTACTTTCCTTCATCTGTGTCTCGCTCTCTGTCTCAGAGAAACACACAGGGACAGCTAAACCAAATGATATTGATGCAAGTCTAGAAGCTTCTGAGATTGTTAGAGCGAGTGGAAGGAAAAGAGTATGAATAATTAGACTTTGAAATTGGTGACAGTAGGTGAAAAGATCTTCACCTTAAATCGGTCTGTGCTTACTGAAATTCAAACTACTACCCCCATTGGCCGAAGCTGTAAGTGCTGTTGAACGTTTGGGCACATGCAAGCTCTAGTTTCTGGGTGCAATGTCCACAGAGTGGTGCCAAATGCGAGATGTATTTGTAGCTGTAAATTATGTAATACAGTTAACAGGAAAGCGTATTTTATTAACTACACGCCCTGACCAAAACCACAACACAAACCCTAAACCTAACCGTCAGTGAAATACAAATGTAATCTTAGACTGAAAATGCAACCTCATAATCACACTCCTCACTGATTATGTGAACATGTTTACTTCCTGGTTTCAGTAGCACCACAGGAAAAGGAAAATGACTTTGAATTGATGCAAAGATATATAACGGGAGATAATATTGTACGTAAAAATGGCAAGCATTGGCTGAAATCACCAGTTCCAATCTGATTGGCTGGCTGGCAATTGTTTTTACAAGGTACCATGATTTCCCAAAGGTTAGTGGGATCAAATCAAGATGTTTACGTTTTTTTCTTTTTGATTCTCTTACATTGTAAAACATTAACAACTGGGTACTGTATCTCCATGAGCCAATATATTCTGCTTTGGGAGGTTCTTAACCCGAAAAAGCCTCAGTGTGGCCAGACTTTATGTAGCAAGTCAGAAATCTGGCTACTCAAGTCTAAGTACACAGGAGCCAGCAGCAGGGTCCCACCTTGCGGGGTCATGCTACTGTGGTGGCATAGCTGAGCAAGAATGAGCGGAATTACGCCTAAGCGTAACACACCATTTAACACACAGCACACAGCCCAGGAGGATGTCGGCACCACACAGGGCTGAAGCACATCAATCTGTATTAAACTACACCTACAAATCATCCCTTATGCATATTAGTTAAAGAGATGGAAACATAGATAGATGAGATAGACTAACAGGGCTCAACGGGTGCTGTCAGAAGTCGACAGAAGGATCATGTATTGGTACTCTTATAATGTGAGGATGTGCACGCTTTTGCCCACACAAAACTGGCTAACCTGACCGGGCCTGACCAATTACTGGATAAACAATTGGAGTCTGGCCTTCTGAGTCACAGGTGAGGTGGCACAGATGCGTCTGAGAGAGAAAGAGAGAGAGACGGTGTTCCCCTGAGGAGAGCGGCACTTTACCAGGTCAGCTGGTTGATTTACGCCGATGTTGGCTATGCATGCAACAGGTTTGAGAGTCACAAAAAACTAATGAAGCCTGACTTATGGGAGACACATTAAATGTACTTCTCTAAACACTCCACAGGTCCTTTATTGACACTTCAAATATGGCTATGCCTCTTTAACCTCTTAATGGAATCAGCGGTCTTTGTGAATGTGTGTATAAATAAAGACCAAAAAAAGACTTTCCTTCTCTCATTTTTTTTAACTATTCATCATCTTGGATTGAGTTCTGCTTCCTTTCTTCACCAGATGCTTCTTAATTTACTCACCTCATTTCCAAAGCAACAAATTGTTCATAATTCTTTTCGCAGGTAGCTGTAGTGCATTTCTCTATTTCTCAGTTGCATGTATACTTGGCTGTGAATAAGTTGATGTGTGTAAAAGGGATTGCTGTGACACCTTCACACCGACACCTTCCAAAACAAACTCCAAACCTCCTGTAGTTGAATAATTTGCTTGTCTTGCAGCCAACAGCTAGATCTCCCCTGCTGTGGGAACTTCCTTCATTACTTTTCTCTCTCAAATGCTAAAATACACACATAAACACACTTGAATGCATGTAAACACATCCAGCACCAGTCCATGAGGTTTTGGCATGCTAATGAAATACCTCCGAAAAGCTAGACCAGGCAGAAGAGACTAGATATTAAATGAGGCCATCTGCTGCATTTAAGAATAAAAATAATGGCTTAATGTTGCATAGTGTGTTTTCATAACCCGGGTATGGCTTGGGGGGCCGAGAGACAGTGCTCTATTCATAGTTATTGATGTCTGTTTTATGATGGCATGCCCAGAAACAGACATGGATGCTAATGTCTGCCCCTCGGCATCCTGGGAGGAGGAATGCAAGCAAATGTTCATCTATTTGCATGAGAGAGCCAAAGCATGCAAAGTCTAAATTTGTATACTTTAATAACAGCTTATATACACATATATATATATATATATATAATTTTTTTTTTTCTTTTTCTGTTACGAAGATATGACTGTGTATGTCAGGAATACCAATGGTAGTATATAAACATGACTTCTGTATTTTCTGTATTTGCAAATTTGCATGTGTGCTTTTTTTATTGGACACAAAATTGGAGAGGTATGTGAATCTGGGAAAGCACCTGAAAAATTGCCCTCTTTTTCCCTCCCACTTTTACTTCCTACATTGCACACAACCTTTGCCACTGTGGTGTTCTAGCCTGATTATGTTCTGTGGAAGAAATAGCTGTGACAGTATGTCATGGCACAGGGACTCAGATGGGCACAGACCATTTGCTGCTCCTCTGGCATCATTTTACCTCCATATGCTGGAAACAGCAGGACCAGTGAGGCCCAACGTGGGCCATTCCTCTTAGGGTTGTTAAAAATAATACCTGGCCCTTGAAAAGGAAAGCTGTTTGCTCGTTCATTTCCATGTGCATAGTTTCAGAAGCACCATGAAAGGTGCATACAGCCGTTTATTTGATGTAAACTGCACCTTAAAGGACTATTCCAGGTTAAATTCAAGCTTAATTGACAGCATTTGTGGAAAAATGTTAATTACGAAACAAACTGCGGTTCCGATAAGGCACTTACAATGGAAGTGAATGGGATCAGTCCATAAACATTGAAATGCACACTGTTTGAAAAGTAAAGCTAGAAGATGTAACCATTCTACATGTTAACATGATTTTAGTGTGATAAAATCAGTTATTTACTGTCATTATGGGATTTACCAGATTTACCATTGTAATATATTACAATATATTACATGTTAATAAGTATAATGTTTTACTGTCTCGTGGCTTTACTTTTGAAACAGTGTTTATATAATTGTTTATGGACTGGCCCCATTTACTTTCATTGTAAATAGTGTACCTTACTGTAACCACATTTTTGATATTTTTAAATAAACAAATATCTTTTTTTTAAATTTATTTATTTTAATCAACATTATGCTACAAATGCTGTTGATTGAGCTTAACTTGTATTGAACATGGAACATTCTGGCTGCCCTGTTCCTTCCCCAACAATCCCACAGAGATGAGCCTTAGCTCTTTCTCAAACATATGAAAACATCAGTCAGACAGTGTTTACAGTGCGTGGGTTGCTAAACACCTGTCTAAACACAGCGCACTGAGCCCATCCAAAAAGTCTAAGCAATCTCCTGAAAAAGTTCAGCTTTTATGTTCTCAACCTTTGCCACTTTGTGTGAGTAATACACATTTCTAAAGCTCTCCATCCATTTTAACTTACTGTTGTGGGTGGGCCTGTCTTTCTCTCTGTTCGTTCATGGAAGTTGAAAAGTGGCACAACCGTGACAAATTTCTCAACAAGTGGGTCAAAAAGCCCTAATTGGTTGCCGGGAGCCATAATGCATCCAGTCACCAGCTTTATTACTGACAACCAGTAATGGGGTTAATGAGGTTATAGTGCTGCCATTGTAAAATAATATAGCCATACACACTTGCTGTCATGGTGCCTGATGGATTTTTAATATTTGTTGTCAGAGGTTGTAACAGATGGCTGGAACGGGTCTTTTACCAGCCCACCGTCCTTTGAGCCAACGTGACAATCACAGAAGAGTACGGGGAGCTCGGAGATGGTCAGGATGACAAGGGTAGGCTGGGGGCAGCTGTAACTTAATGACAGACAGCGAGCGGTGTGTCCCGTCTGGGTTTGTACCTATGTCTGGGACAGCAAGACTTTTGAGTACCCCTTGAGGATGAGGGATTTGCTGTAATTAATGGGAGGGGACATGATGACTCTTGAAGTACAGGAAGAGCTATTTGTATCTCAGACAGAGTGTCACAGGGACATGGTGGGATGGAAGGACAACTAAATGTCCAAAGCGTCCCTGACTAAGTGAAAGTGACCCCGACGTCTGAGGCAGACAGACAGGAGGTGAGTGTGATAAAGATGAAATGTCTTGCGTGGCGCCTTGCAGACTCTGACCTTGTGTGAGTCATCAAATGTCATTGTAGTCTAGATCATGTACCATCCATCCACACAACTGTCCTCCTCAGGCCTGCTCGAGCTCTGAAAAAAATAATGTTGCAGTCTAGCTGCGAAACTCTGTCCCCAAGCCTTTCTCTATAAAGAAAACTTTCACAAAATGCTAACAGAGCACGCCCAATAATTTGCAGGTATACCTAATTTGACACCTGTCTCATAATTTACAGTTAGACATTATGAGGTCTAATTGGCCATCTGCTGGTGGCATCTTATGCTCTTGGAGTGCGGCCACATTGGCGTCCAGCTGTTCCGAGAGGCCACACACAACAATTGGACACTCTGTGATGGCCCTGCATAATCACAGTAAAAAAAGAACAGGAAATATGGGAGACATTAGCATACCTAGTTAGTGACAAGACAATCCAAAAAAGAACTTTAAAGGGTGTTTACTCAAGCTGACAACATTTGTATAACAGACTGCCTGTGATACTGTTTAATCACAGGATAAATAAACTCTGTCTGCTTCAAGTGATGGATTCCGACTGCAAAAAAGATTCTGTCAGAACTGACTTTGACAAGGTTAACAGCTGAAAGAGAGTGAGGTGATCAAAATGTGGCAAAAAAAAGATACAAACAGACCAATTACCATACATCCCACCCCCATATTTGTCATTCCTCAACAGTTAATTGTTCTCTCTGCTCTACCAATCAACCTTTGACTCGTCACCGCTTTGTATTTACCATTTGCAGAGATTCCCCAGCGAGGGTCACCATGCTCTTAATGAAAGGAGATGAGACCTTAGCTGGGGATTTCAGACTTTCTCTCTTCCTTGTCTCTTTCTATCTATATATACACTAAAGAAAAAAATTATTTGGCCCTTAGTAAATTGTCATCAAATGTTTCTCTTTGTATTCATTTAAAGTATGTTTTATTTTTATTTTACATTTATATTTGACTCAATAATTATAGGTTCTTTTAAAATATATTCTCTGTGTTTGAACAAACTTTTATTATTTAATTATTTAAAGTAAATCAGATGTTTTAGGTGAGTGGCCATAATTAATTAATAAGGGTTTTAATTGTGTTTACAGTTCTGTTTAGTGTTACCCATCCTGAGTTGTGTTCACTTGGTGTATTTGAAGTCACCATCATGGAGATTAGTGTTTCTTCTAACTGAAGTAAACATTGTTCTCCCCCCTTTAGAGTTATGGTAGCACCATCTTTAATGGGAATGACAACTAGGCTGTGAGGGATTGACTTACCATCTCTTGAATGGCATGCATGGTATAAACTCATGTTGTCTGAACTTTTTTGTCTACTGAATGTTCTTGGAAAGATGTTTTTTGAATGTTTTGTCCATGGAATGATCCAAAAACTCTTTAAACTGCAGTTCAGCCCATTGAAAAGACTGTACGTCTATCCTACACTGCATTGTTTTCATTCCCGTCAAAAATGAAAGATGGCACTGCTGTGAATAATGTCTATGAGTGTGTCTGAAATGTTTTTGTAAAAAATATTGAAGAGAGAGTCCCTGTGAATAATCAGGGCATGAGTCTTTTTAAATAAAGTCTGGTGTCAACTCACAGTCTTTGTCTAATAGTAACATGGCAGCATTTTTTGTTAAGGCAGCTGACCTTGAGGCAAATGTTGCTATCTTTTCCGTATTTTTTTATTTTTTTTATCATGATTTAACAAGCTGTAAAATAAAAAAAAATAAAAAAAAATAAATATTGAAATATAATATGTGGGCCCCAATCTGTTAGACAGTCTCAATTTAATAATTGTTGGAGGAACCTTTACATTTTTTATTTCTTGCGATATCTTCTACATCATTATTTCAATGTCTTTCTTAGACTTTGCAGTGAGTCAGGCCTGAGTTGCAAAATCACCCTTTCTTTGTTGAGGAATGAGAATCAGCAGGGTAGAAGCTCCACTTAAAGTTATACTAAAACCAGACATACATATGTTTATTTCAACAATTAAATGCTCCCCACTCAGGCTTGGCACAGACCCTTAAGCAATGCTGTGGAAAACACTATTGTCATGCTCCCGCTGCATCGAGGAACCAGTGAGTGGTTAGTCCACCTCCACCCTGTGTGCTAGGCCTGTCTCCCCCTGGGATGACCAACATTTACCCCTTAGCATGAGCAACTATTGATCTATTGTTGTGCTTCTCTCAAATGCAGGTTCTCCCCTAAGGTTCTAAGTTGGAAAATGGTTTTCATTTTCACAATTTGCTTTTGTTTTCCTTTTCTTGTCATTTTAAATGGATTTTCATGTCAGACAGACTTTACTCTACAGCCACTCATTATTTGAAGAGCTGTGAAAGAACACAGCAATATGCTGCATTGTTTGTATTTTAATACATCACGATTTCACACTAAAATGAAAAAAAAAAAAAATAAAATAAATAAATAAATAAATAATAATGTTTTGGAGACTAATAGAAAGTTACACCAAGACTCTTGACACTAACAAAATCATTCCATATTTTGATTCTTTGCCTCTATGTGAGGAAGCCAAAATGTGGTTCAGTTAACCAACTACATTTTTTATTGTGCTTTGGCTTTAAGCCTTACCCTGGTTTCTCACTAAAACATTTTCTCATTCCTTTGTAGTCATGCATATTTCTTTACATCTCCAAATCGAATACAATGTTTGCATGCACAGTCAGGTGTGTATTACCCTGAAGCTGTGAGAACTGAAAGGGTAAACATATTCAAGTCCCGTAGGTAACCACGGACTACAATATCATTAGAGACAAAGGGAACGGCTCTAAGCAAAGTGAGAGTAAAATATTATAAACCATAAATTATGAAGTTGTCTTTCTTAATGAAGTTCATTGTTCGCTAGAAAAACAGCAAGCCCGCCACAAAGTTATGCGTAAATCTTTGATGCACAAACACAAAGTTTGTCTCCGCAAGGATTGCACGTGTAAACAGAGCGCTAGAGCAATGCAAACGTGCCTAGGGCACATATCTAGACAAACATACATCAAGCCCTAATGGTTTCAAATAACACAGCCTTATTAGCTCCTATCTGAACCCCTTGTTCATTTTCATCTCTGTGCTGTTTTCGCCCATGGTTGTTTACAGCACATACTAGCTGTTTAATATATATTAAAAATATTGTTCAGAGATGAGAACAACTTTCATTAGTGGACTGGCTCTTTCATTACTATATCAACAAAAACAATGCAGTTTAGCAAAAATAAACTCTTCTGGGTTTTCTTGATTAGGGCTTTGTGCTGCAATGGATTCAGGTTCGATTGTTCCTTGTGACTTTGGCCAAGTTGTTGGGAAACAACAACAAAAAAAAATGATCAGGTTGTATTGATCATACAAACAAATATGCTTCAGAGAAGTTAAATTGCTTTTACTGTGGTAGATATTTATGGGCTTTTGAATTGTAAGCAAAAGCAAAATAAAACGTATTTACAGATGGCTTTTTATATGTGATAACAGTGCAGGCCCTATGCGGTTTACAGGTGTGTATGGTCCTCTGTGAACGAACAGGAAAGGAGGCTGGCAGGTTGTGGTGTCAGTGTGATGGGATGTGATGGATGTGTTTGGACAGTGGACTGCCAACACTGTTCTGTTGCATTACCATTATCCAGTTAGCCAGTTGCACACACAAACACACAGTGGGGTATTCCCATGAACTCATTATACACTCCCAACCAAATTAAGCATGAAACGCTTCTTTAGCTACCTTCTTACACCTAATGTATACCTTTTGGCTTATGACATGTATATTTTATATATTACTTAAAAGTAAAATCTATCTGATCTATCTAAACTTAAAGCCTCATGTTTATTTAAATTAGCTATTTATTTATTTATTTAATATATATTATATATATATATATATATATATATATATATATATATATATATATATATATATATATTTTACTTTTTGATTTGGACATGGTAACATGTTAATACCATGGTATTATTGTACCTTGGAGTACTACAGTATATAATTACCATGGTGATCATTCATAACATGGTATACATCACTGCACAATTTTTATTTATTTTTTTGTAAGGGCTGATAGAACTCCTGTTAATAACTGTTTGATATAGGCTGCACTTAAAACATAATTACACACATCTGAATTCCTGAAATCTATACAAATGTTCCATGAATAATGATATAATGTTAATTAAATATGTGCTTAATTAAACAGAGCGTGTCATTACTTTAAATGCCATTATTCTTCCATGGCTTATTATTTATCATTAATGCTCAGAATCTACCGGGCCAATAGTTAAGACCAGTTGAGGTATGTCAGTTTAACTGAATGCTGTGCATTTGGCAGTCAGGCTTCATTTGACAGTATTTCCTCCTGTTCAGCCAGATTCGAGGAAGAGGAATCTACATCAGAGGCCGGAAATCTAGTAGCAGAAGCATCTCCAAAACACTACTGGTATGTACTGACACGCATATATACTGATATACATAGGGCATTTTGACACTTGCTTTTAGTGCTGACCAGTCCATTTGATATTAGTTTGGGTTACTGAGTTGGTGTGAAAGCAGTGCGCAATAGCATACTTCAACCAAGTCTGCTGGTAAAGGGGGTCTTGGGTGCGGTTCAAGTGGATATCATGGTTCAGACCCAAAAATACAATGTGAAAATACATCTGCAGTGGGGAGGGTTGGAACTGAACTCTGGTTCGGATTAAGCAATCAAACCAAATGTAAAAACAGCCATATACTGTAAAGGTGTGTAGAAGCTTTGCGGCATTCTTAGGCTTGCCAAAATGAGTCACACACAGTTCCCATTTCCAGTCCGAGGCCCTGCACTATTGGGAAAACAGAGGACATAACATTCTGTCCCCATTACTGGATCAGCTGCCAGAGGCTAGCATGTACAATTCAACTATGACTATCAACAGGTAGATGAGAGTGAGATAGCATAAGAAAGAGAAAAAGAGGCACAGAAAAGTGAAGCAGCTAAGAAGACAGGGCACTGAAATAACCTTGGGAAAAAGGGTGCCTGATTATCTTGAAATTAATGTGCACATTTATTGCATAATAGGCTCATAGATGTTTATTGTAGCTGGGGGAAACCTTTGCTCTTTGCTGAGAGGAATATGATTATGTGTGACTTAATTATCATATATGAATTAATATAGCTATGGCTGACTTTTACCATGCTACCTTTAATGCACACACTAAAATACAAAATACACACTGCTTCTCCGTGTACGTTTCCCTTTTTTTCGTCCAATTAGTTTAGCTGTGACCGAGTCTTGCTGTGACACAGAAATGTGACATAAAGTGAGTCAGATGCAATGAGGTCTCTTTTGTCCCCCAAGTCAAAGTCCTCAGAAAAAAAAAAAAAAAAAAAAAAGAAACACTCAGGACATCTAATTAATTAGAGGGGGAAAACAACACTGCAGCAAAGCGTTGCTTGTACTCAGACAGGGACAGGCAAACACATACCCATACAAACACACGTAGCTGATAAATGCAAAGTCTTTGGTAAAAAGCAAAGAAAGTTTGAGGCTTGTGTGAGCATGGCCAGAGAGGTTGAGTTGGGAAGAAAAATACACCTTATCTAAGAGACAATTTGATAACAGCAAATATGTAAGAATAATAGTGGGACTTTAAACTCACTGAGCACGTTATTAGGAACATCTGTACACCAACTTATTCATACAATTATCTATCAGCAAATCATGTGGCAGCAGTGTGATGCATAAAATCATGTATATACGGGTCAGGAGTTTCAGCTGATGTTTATATCAACCATCAGAATGGGGAAAGAAATATGATCTCAGTGATTTCAACCGTGGCATGATTGTTGGTACCAGACAGGCTGGTTTGAGTATTTCTGTAACTGATTTTCACACACCACAGTCTCTAGAGTTTAGTCAGAATGGTGCCAAAAACAAACAACATCCAGTGAGTGGCAGTTCTGCAGACGGAAACTACTTGTTGATGAGAGAGGTCAAAGGAGAATGGCCAGACTGGTTCGAGTTTAACTCAGATAAATACTCTGTACAATTGTAGTGAGCAGAATAGCATCTCAGACTGCACAACATGTCGAACCTTAAGGTGGATATGCTACAACAACAGAAGACCACGTTGGGCACTTTATTAGGACCATAGTGAGTGTATATCGTGTCTTCTTTATCTTCTATTTCTGAGGCTAAAGATGCAAATTTAATTTGGTCATTATGACTTAAACTTGTCCTATTAAAACAAAATGTGCTTTTACAGAGCCAATACATCATCAGTTACCACAACGTAGAGTCTAAAGCAATGTGTTTTAATAATAACCATCTGTAAAAACTTTACTCATGGTCGAACATGTTTGTCTGTCAGTCTATAAACAAGTAAACATAAACATTTATACATTCACTTGCTGCTAAATTTACATTTCAACAATTTCGGTTTCATAAAAAAAATAAATAAAAAAAAACAGGTTTCAGTTTAACATATGGTATGCCATAGAGCCTTACATAGTAAGTCCACTGAGGAAACTGTGATTAAATAGGTCTTTTCAAAGTTTGGAGGACAATTAAATGTGCAAACTCATGCTTGACTCAAGTATGTATTCAACTAGAAATTTTAACACTAACATTGAATTTCTCTGTAGGGTGATTTGGTATGAATATCAAAAAGTGGCCCGGTTTGAATTCAAAGTGAACTGGTACCAGTCAGGGAAATTAAAACACATAAAAGACTATAACAAACATATTGCAATTATATTATATAGACGTATAGAATAAAGAAGAATTACAGCAGACAGCAATGGCATGACTTGGTCTGTTTTATGACTAAGAGGCTCGGATGTCCGCCATTCTCAGTATTCACAGACCTCAGACACGACTGGACAAATAAGCCTGTGAAAATTGGCATGCCGTCTCTGCTCCACTTCTTTCTCTTTATTTGCTAAGTTGAGATGTGCTGAGTACAATAAGGAGAGTATATTTGCCTGTCAAACACTGCTCTTCAACAACTGGGACAGAGAGACTGTAGGTGTCTTTATAGCGAAATAACAGCACATTACTCATTGCTGTCCTGAACAAACCGGTAACACTTCACAATAAGGTTCTATTTGTTAACATTAGTTAACAGGAACTAACCATAAACAATATTTGTTAAGCATTTATTAATCTTAGTTAATTATAATTTCAATATATAGTAATACATTTTTAAAATCAAAAGATGTATTTTTTAACATTTCAGTAGTTAATGCACTATGAACTAACATGAATTAACAATGAACAATAGTATTTTTATTAACTAACATTAACAAAGATTAATAAAAGATGCAAAAAAAAAAATATATATATATATATATATATTGTTAATTGTTCATGATACCTAACCCTTGTGCTGTATTAAAACTGTTTTACCTAATTTGGTGTTCCCAGTCAAGAATGACCGGCCTACAAAAATTGCTTATACATCTCTCATTATGCTATATTATCACCAAATATTGGATTAGATCTTTTTGCCAACTTGTTTTCTTTCAATTATCACAGGTTTTGTGTTTCTTTTTGTAACTTATTGATCGTAGGCCTCATTGACCTGAGCTTATGCACCTCCGCTTATGTGAGCAAAGTCAGTATGTTTTAGTCCAATAGGATAACATTAACTAGCAGTTTCAGGCAAAATAAAATCCTCTTCGGGTCAAAATAACCGGAACACAACATGAGAGCTAATGCATTAACTAATGTTAACAAATGGAACCTTATTGTAAAGTGTTACCAACAAACCTTTGTAATGTGATGGCAATGTGAAACAGCATTATAAATGCAAGGAATAATTTGGGATTTAATTAGATTGTTTGGCGGATTGATGTTATATTATTTTGGTTATATTTTAGCAATATCACATGAGCAAGAGTGCTGTTATTCTGTATATCAGAACTTTCTAATATATGGAACAATATCACAATTCCGGGTAGTTTTACATAACAGTTTAACGAACATGTAAATAATAATAAAAAAACAAAACGTACATTTCAGACAAAAAATGGCCAGTTAGTTTCAAAAGAAGCCAAATCATAAAGCACAACTCCACTCTGTTCACTGCTCTCATATTCTGGTTTTAAAATGATGTATTGTTTGTAAATTAATCAAAATACCCACCAATATTTGGAATGCCACAATCATGGAGAAGCAGAGTGATCCAAACAGTAAAGCTTTCCAGCACTGCTGGACTGTATCAGTACTCTTGGAATGTTGCTCATCCAATCAGATTCAAGGACCACAACTTATATAATTGTTAATGTGTTTTTTTGTTTTGTTTTTCCTCCATCGACTTGGCCCTTTTTACACCAGCTGGAAAATCATGTCAGAGGAGAAGCAAGTTATTACATTTTGATGAAGGTTTATACATTTTTTATTATTTATTTATTTATTTTATTTTTTTGTAGAATTAACATGCACGTATGAATCGTGTACAATGAGACCATATTCATTTTTAAGACAGCAAAGTGAATCATGTTTTTCTTTGACTGCCTCGATAATTTGACTGCAATGCTCCTCTGTTGTAGATTGTGGAGTCAGGTAGTGTCTATTGTCCTGTATTATTAAAATTTCAATAATGCATTGAATTTCCATTAAAAGAAGATTTAAGGGGAGTTAGAGCCAGCCTGCAGCTGTAGGTATCCTCCCTCCAGCTTTGCTCTTCTGTGCTGGAATCTCACCCAAAGTGGCAGAATTAAAAACAGCCATGTCCATTATTTCCATTATTAGGCATCAGGTGCTGCGGCTTGGCTGGACCTATGCTCCATTGCTCACAAACCTCCTACACTGCGCCTTTTAACCCTAATTGACAGTCTTGCATCCTATCCTCCGTTTGCCTGCTGCCCAGGGCATTCACCAGGCACGCGCACACACACACACACACACACACACACACACACGTTTTGTTTTATATCATTGTGGGGACTTTCCATAGACTTCTATGGATTTTATACAGATCTAACGATAATTTCTATCCCCTAACCCTACCCCTAAACCTAACCCTCACAGAAAACTTTTTTGCATTTTTACATTTTCAAAAAAAAAAAAAAAAAAAACATAATTTAGTATGTTTACTAAGCCATTTTCCTTGTGGGGACATTTGGTCCCCACAACGGAGGTTAAACCTGTACACACACACACACACACACACACACACAGAGAGAGAGAGAGAGAGAGAGAGAGAGAGAGAGAGAGAGAGAGAGAGAGAGAGAGAGAGTTATGCACATATGTCTGCTGTCTATGCTAGTGTCTGTGCCTGCTGTGTCTGATATCTCTGAAGGCTACACTGGATGAGAGTAAAAGAGAGTCAGCACCTCTGCAGCTGTGCCAGCTTTCTTCCTCTAATAGATGGAAAAACATGCTGCTTTTCGAGCCTGCTTGCAGTAATGATACGTAGCATTTAAATGAAACAGTAGGAGTGCAGATTTTTGAGCTTGATCTGACCAATAAGACGCACTCAGCATTAAAACCCACATGGGCAAATTCAGAACCCTAGCGATCATACTGTAATTCAGTGTTTGTATCACCATCTGCTGTTTTCAGGTTAGTTAACCCTTAAATGCATACCTCAGGTCTTTAGTGAACCGGGACCTTATTCCACCTCCTTTACCTTATCCATTTTGTGGAGTTATATCCCCTCTTTAGTATTCCTGTCATGAATCCCGCCTTTGTTGTTCCTCCCGCTCACCACCAGAGGGCTCCATCACCTGGGGATTGACTTTAACTCTCTGGACTCCATTTACCATAATCCCCATACCTGTCAATGATTATCTGTTCAGCTGTTTCCAATTCATGCAGCTATTTAAGTCTCATTCTCACTCGCTGTCATTGCAAAGTCTTGTTTTGCCCTGGCTGACATTTCTGAGCATTGTCTGAGGTTATTGTATTATCTGTGTATTATCCTGGACTGTTTCACCCTGTTTTTGATCTGTTGCTGCCTGCCTACTATTACTGCCATGTTTACCTAGGGCGTAGGGCGACGAAAACCCTTTTCCACAAATTGTCAGGGCCCTTGCCTGCCACGGCCACCGAGCCAAGGCCCACACCTGCCACGGCCACCGAGCCGACGCCCACGCCTGCCACGGCCAACGAGCCAACGCCCACGCCTGTCACGGCCAACGAGCTGGAAGCTTTGTCTCTCCCAGAGCCAGCAATGCCAGCCTCATCCGTCCCAGAGCCAGCATTGCCAGCCTCGTCCTTCCCAGAGCCTGCGTTGCCAGCCTCGTCCGTCCCAGAGCCTGCACCACCAACTTCGGCCTCACGGAGGAGGAGGAGGAGGAGGAGGAGGAGGAGGAGAAAGGCTTCTGTTTCCAAGTCTCTGCCCATGTTCATGACCACAGAGGTCGTTTCCAAGTCTCAGCCTATGTTCACAACCACAGAGGTCATTTCCAAGTCTCTGCCCAAGTTCACAACCACAGAGGTCGTTTCCAAGTCTCTGCCCAAGTTCACGACCACAGAGGTCGCCTCCGAGTCTCAATCTATGTTCACGACCACTGAAGTCGTTTCCAAGTCTCTGCCTATGTTCACAACCACAGAGGTCGTCTCCGAGTCTCAGCCTATGTTCAGGACCACAGAGGCCATTTCCAAGTCTCTGTCCAAGTTCACGACCACAAAGGTTGTCTCTGAGTCTCAGCCTATGTTCACGACCACTGAGGTCGTTTCCGAATCTCAGCCTATGTTCACAACCACAGAGGTCATTTCCAAGTCTCTGCCCTTGTTCTCAACCACAGAGGTCGTTCCCGAGTCTCTGTCCATGCCCATGACCATGGAGGTCGTTCTCGAGCCTCTGTCCATATCCACGACCACAGAGGTTACTCCTGAGACTCTGCTCATGTTCGCGACCAATGAGGTCATTTCCCAGTCATCCTGGATTCTTAGCCTCGAGCCTCTCATGGCTCCACCCTCCATGGCTCCAGTCTCCAATCTGGGGTCACCACCCAGGCCTTCTGACCCTGTTTCAGCTCTGTGGTCATCAATCAGGTCTTCTGATCCAGTCCCTACCCTGTGATGGTCTCCTGGGTCTCCTGGCCAGCCACCTGATCCGCTCTGGTCTTCTGGGTCTCCTGGTCATCCACCTGATCTGCTCTGGTCTTCTGGGTTTCCTGGCTGTCTACCTGATCTGCTCTGGTCCCCTTGGTCTCATGGCCATCCACCTGATCCGCTCTGTTCTTCTGGGTTTCCTGGTTGTCCACCTGATCTGCTCGGGTCTTCTGGCTCTGTCATGAATCCCGCCTTTGTTGTTCCTCCCGCTCACCACCAGAGGGCTCTATCACCTGGGATTGACTTTAACTATCTGGACTACATTTCCCATAATCCCCGTACCTGTCAATGATTACCTGTTCAGCTGCTTCCATTTCATGCAGCTATTTAAGTCTCACTCTCACTCGCTGTCATTGTGAAGTCTTGTTTTGCCCTGGCTGACATTTCTGAGCATTTTCTGAGGTTATTGTATTATCCTGGACTGTTTCACCCTGTTTTTGATCCATTGCTACCTGCCTACCATTACTGCCTTGTATACCTGGAAATAACCTGTGATTGTCTGCTGCCTGCCCCGACCTCCTGCTATATATATATATATATATATATATATATATATATATATATATATATATATATTTACAATTATCAAAAGTGTATAGGGTCATTAGTGACCTGAGATATGTTATTTGACGAAGAAGCAAGGTTGAAGTAAATCAACCTCTACAATACTTATGATATGATATGGTAATTGCTATTTGGGTGTACTTATGACTTCTGTAAGTTGTAGGCCTAAATCTGTTCAGACTTAGTAAGTGACTAATTTATGTGTAGCTTATGTGTTATTATGTGTAGCTCATGTGTTTGACAGCCAGTATCGTCTCGTAAACATTTCAGCATGGAAGTAATGAATGCAGCTTTATCATTTGTTAATTTGCATCACGTCTTTGATATAAGAAAAATAAAACATCAAAATATAACAGAATGCATTCTATTCTATTATTTTCTATTTGTTTTGAAAATGCTTAGAACTTTTTACACAGTCTGGGCATTTTGTAGATCCATTTGTAATAGATATACCTGCCAGGTCACTAAAGACCCAAGGTACTGTATGTAATAACGTTTGCCGCAACAAATGCTAGATGTTTAGAGGTAAATTTGAAAGTCGGTGCCCAAGCACTTTTGACCATGTAGTGTAGTGTATTTGATGGAGCTGCTGCAATTAAAAGCTTCATAATCTGAGATACACATTTTCCAGGCTTAAGTCAAACCCAGACACTACTCTAATGTGTGAGCACAGCTGAGTAAAAGCACCACTTATCCAGACTGGAATAACGCATTAAGAAGCCTCAACTCATTAGCAGAGCTTTAAAGTGAGGCCCCTCCTGGACTAATCCCTGTGCTGTGCCACAGTGGGTAATATCACTACACCCGCAAGCACAAAAGCACGTTACCTTCTGCTTTTCTTACAAGCTGTGATTGTGAAAGGAGGGAGGGGTTGTCAGGGTGAATACAGGAGCACATGTTCATGCAACACCACAACACAGATGTGCACGCAAACATCCCTCATCTATTTTGAAACAGACAAAGAGAGCAGCACAGACATGAAATAAAACCTTTACTTGGCTCTAAAGCAGTGCTGCTCAGGCAGTTTGCTTCATTTGTATGTATTCGGTACAAAGTCTCGATTCATCTGCCTCTGTTTATGGATTTTTTACCGACTGAAGAAAATCTATGTGTTCAGAAGGCATGAATGTATAAACATCTTTGATGAAGAATTTCACGCTTCTTTCATGCCTTCTTCGATGCTTTCAGGTAGACTGAAGGACCCTTCATCTCAGGGATAAATGAAGTCCTTTCTGCCTGCTTTTTGGTTACTTTCAGTTACTACTCATTCTCTCTGTCTTCCTCTTGTTTTAGATTAGGCAGGAACAGAGAATTCAAAAGTGGCACACCAGGTTTCATCTCATCTCTCGAACAGGTGTGACATGCAGAATGATTGTAAGTGATGCTTTACGTCTCTCTGAATTTTGATTCAGATGAAGCTTATGATAATATGACCAAAGAACATATTAGACCAAGGATTTGTTAGGATATGACACTATTATGTATCTTCAATTGTACTGTATAGGGCTGGGTGGTATTAAAGCATATACCATACAGCAGTAGAAACAGGTAGAGATTCTTCTTTACCATATATCTGTGGTGCGATTTAAAAAAAAAAAAAAATCCAAAACCAATTCGAAAACTATAGCTTTCTTTCCAAACTGTGCCGCAGAGGGGAGCTTTCAGTGTAGACAGCTTCATTGATTTAGTTTTGACATCGCGCCATGTCCTGCATGTTCATTGTAACTGTATGTTGTTTATGGTTGACAAGTACAGTCACATCGTCATATAGTGTATATATCGACTTAAAGGAATATTCCAGGTGCAAGTTCAACTCAATCTACAGCATTTGTGGCAGAATGTTGATTACCACAAAAATACATTTTGATTTGTCCCTCCTTTTCCTACAAAAAAAAAAAAAAAAAAAAAAAAATGTCTGGGTTATACTGAGGCTCATACAATGGCAGTGAATGAGACCAATCTGTAAATTCTAAAATACTCACTGTTTCAAAAGTAAAGTCACAAGATGTAAACAAAATGCGTTAATATGCGTGTGTGATAAAATCACTTACTAACTTTTCTGTATAAAGTTGACGACATAACGTGACAGGATCAACTCATCACCATAATCATATGCTAGATTTAATTCTGTCATATGGAATTGATGTTGATAAAATAGCAATTCTGCCGTAGAGCGAAGACATCTCAGATCATTACCTCCTCTCTTTTATGCTGCACTTAGCAATGGTCACTCAATCTACACTGCATTATCGATCGGGTAGAGCTATTCTTTCTACCACTAAAGATAGCTTCACTAATAACCTTCCAGATTTGTCTTAAATACTCAGTAAACCAAAAAACTTAGATGAACTTGATGTAATCACAGAAAATATACAGTAGATACAGTCTTCTCTAGCACTCTTGATGGTGTTGCCCCCCTTCGATTAAAGAAAATTAAAGAGAAAATCCCCACACCGTGGTACAATGATCACACTCATGTTCTCCAGAGAGCAGCCTGAAAAATGGAGAGTACAAAATTAGAGGTCTTTCGTGGTGTATGGAATGATAGTTTCTCTAGCTACGGAAAGGCTTATTTTAGCAATCTCATAGAAAATAACCATACTAATCCTAGGTGTTTATTCAGTACTGTGGATAAATTAGTAAGGAATAAAGCTTCAGCTGAACCATATATTCCATTGCAGCACAGTAGTAATGACTTTATGAATTTCTTTACTCATAAAATTGAAATCATCAGAAACAAAATTGGAATCATGCAACCATCTGCAATAGCACCTCAGAAGACAGTGTCTCATATTATTCCCCACGAGCAACTTCAATCCTTTGTTGTCATAGGACAGGAAGAGCTAACCAAACTTATCAAAACATCAAACTCAACAACATGTATATTCAATACCAACCAAGCTATTAAAAGAGGTGTTTCCTGCAATCTCAGAACCTCTTCTTAATATTATTAACTCCTCATTATCCTTAGGGCATGTCCCAAGAAAATGTAAGACAGCAGTTATTAATCCGCTTATCAAGAAACCACAGCTTGATCCTTGAGAGTTGGCTAATTATAGACCGATCTCAAATCTCCCATTTATGTCGAAAATACTAGAAAAGGTAGTATCCTCCCAACTATGTTCATTGAAAAAAAAAATTATATATATATATATATATATATATATATATATATATATATATATATATATATATATATATATAATGAAGAATTTCAATCAGGATTTAGGCCCCATCATATTACAGAGACTGCACTTATCAGAGTTACAAATGGCTTGCTCTTATCATATGATCGCGGCTGCATTTCTCTTCTAGTGCTTTTAGATCTTAGTGCTGCCTTAGACACCATAGATCATGAAATTCTCTTGGATAGGCTTGAGAATTATGTTGGCATTTGTGGATAGGCATTAGCTAGGTTTAGGTCCCATTTATCCGACCACTAACACTTTTTCTGTGTAAAGGAGTAATTGTTAGATCAAACTAAAATTAACCCTTTCACACATATGATCAGACCAGTGTGATTACACTAGGTTAAGCTCAGACGTGTATGATCAACCGGTGTGATATGCATTCATGCTGTTGTTTGCCAGCAAAATCAGTTGTCATAATAACTGAAGCGGTTGTCATAATGAACCAGCTGCTCAAATAGTCTTTTCAACATCACATTATTTTTATTTTTATATGTTATATATTAGGGGTGTAACGGTACACAGAAGTCACGATTCGGTACAAACCTCGGTAGCAATCCCAAATGCTAGGTTTCTTTTCATTTATTTTGAACAGACAGTAGTGCAAATTACAGTTTGTTCCACCTAACGGCATTTAGTCCCCCCTGAGGTAGTTGGTACAATACCGCCTCCTTTAGTGTATTAAGCGCTAAGCAGTAAACAGAATACACTCTTGCATAGGCCATATTTTTTGTAGGGTTGATAAAAAAACTAAAGGTATTTGGTCACAATCAGCTACAAAACTGAAAAGCATCTCTTGTGTTATAAAAGTACAAAATAAATAGAATAATGAAAAATAAAACTTGTGCATTAGGAGATGCCATTCTTGTTTTGGGTTGGTGCATAGATGGTCTCTTCTTCTTCTGCTCTTTTTCCTGTTGTGGTGGTTAGCAAACAGTGTTGCATTATCGTGCGTGCCCCCTTCTGGATTGGAGTGGATCGTCTGTGACTAACTCAGATGTATTCTTCATCTGACTGCACACACCGAACCGTGATGTCAGTACCATGACGGTTTGGGATGAATACATGTACCGTTACACCCCTATTATATATGTAACCCAGGTTAAAAAACTAAGCCTTGAAATATAACACTCTAAATGAGCCCTAAATGTCTAAATGAGAAATAAATAGGTGTGGAAAATAAATAATAGTATTTTGGTCAAAACTGATCAAAAGTTATTAGAATATGTATTAAAATTGATATACAACTAAGCAAGAATTAGGAAAATAAATAAAACTCTGAAATAAAAGATTGTGATGTAGATACGGATGTGATGCAACCTACGTATTACGTAGTCACACAAAGAATGCGGAAGCGGAGAGTGAAATGTTTCGGTGAACACAAGATGAAGCACAAGAAAAACTTTCCATCTACGAGTGTAGAGACAAATTACACTCTCTGAAAGCTCTATTGAACTGAGTATTTCATTTGAGCCTTCTGAGAAGTTCTAATGAACTATTTCATTTGAGCATACTGAGAGGTTCTACTGAACTGAGTATTTTTACTTTGTTGTTTTAACAGTATTTTGTTTTGTCTCTTTTGTTTATTGGGTATATTTGAATTTGAGGTTGATGGGCTATGATTCACTGATGTGAAAAAGGTATTAATTCTTGTTAGAAAAAAAAAAAAAAACAGTTAAGTTGAAACCTGAAAAACCTGATAACTAAAACTAAATCGGAATGTTCAAATAACATCATTAACTAAATAAAATTAGGATGAGCGAATAAAAGTTGAAATCGAAACCTAAATTGAAACTGAAACTAAAACTATATATATATATATATATATATATATATATATATATATATATATATATATATATATATATTATATTATATGACAAAATAATAACAGAGAAAGACACATAGATTGTTTTACTAGTCAGTCCACTCAAGCTATATATATATAATCTGACCTTCAGTGCACCCGCTGTGATATAATCTGTCCTCCAGTGCATCTGCTGTGAAGTGGAACGTAAGGTTTATTTTAATTACAGTGCGCATTAAAAACTCATGCTGGGAGATCTGTCAGTACAGGAGAAACTCACGTGCGAAAAGTTTAAGTATGGCGTGCCACAGGGATCAGTTTTCAGATAGTTTTCACTGTTATGCCGACGACACCCAGCTTTATATATCCTCAAAACCCGACAAAATTTCACAATTCTCAAAGTCAGCAGAGTGAATCAATGATATTTGATGGCTAGAAATTTCCTTCTGCTCAATTCCGACAAAACAGAGGTACTAATTATTATACAAAAACCTCTAAAAATAAGACGCTAAAATATAAATTGACCCTCAATGGATGTAATGTCACGTCATTTTCTACAGCGGAGAACTTAGGTGTTATATTTGATAGCAATCTGTCTTTGAAAACCACATTTCTAATGATTGTAGAACAGCTTCCATCTCAGAAATATTGTTAAGTTATGACACATGCTCTGTTTCTAATGCTGAAAATCTAATTCATACGGTCATGACCTCAAGACTAGATTATTGTCAGAATCAGAATCAGAATCAGAATCAGCTTTATTGCCAAGTATGCTTACACATTCAAGGAATTTGCTTTGGTGACAGGAGCTTCCAGTGCACAACAATACTAAACAGCAACAAGACATAGATAATAATGAAAAGTCATAAAAAATAAATAAAAAAAATGAATAGAAAATAAAGTATATATAGAATACACAATAAGACTATATATATATATATATATATATATATATATATATATATATATATATATATATATATATATATATATATATACACACACACACACACACACACACACACACACACATTGTCTGGTATATGCTGCCGAATGTTCAGCAGTTCGTCCCTGGTAAAACTGATTGGAAAATGAGTACTAAACACAGGAGAAACAAATAAAAACAACAAAAGAATAGGAGCGCTCCACACCGAGGTGGCCATCCGCGGCGCCATCATGATGTATTATCCTATATGTATTATAGTAATGTATTACTGGGAGGATGTCCTGCAGGATCCATAAATAAACTTCGGTTAGTTCAAAATGCAGCAGCTAGAGTGCTGACTAGAACCAAGAAAAATTATCACATCAGCCCAATCTTAGCGTCGCTACATTGGCCTCCTGTTAATTTTTTTCTTAACTTTAAAATACTTCTAACTACTTTCAAAGCTTTGAATGGCCTTGCTCCACAGTACTTATGTGACCTTTTATCACACTATATTCCATCACGTTCACTAAGATCGCAAAATTCTGGCCTGTTAATAATACCTAGAATATCAAAATACACAAAATATAATTGTCCTATTTGGCTCCTAAACTGTGGAATAGTCTTCCGAAGATGGTTCGGGACTGAGACAAACTCTCTCAGTTAAAGTCTAGACTAAAGACTCTTTTCAGCCAGGCATAAACCTAATATATCTATCAACTCATAGTTATGCTGCATTAGTAAGGCCTGCCGGAACCAGAAACACTTCTCATATTCTGTAATCCTGTTTTAAAGTGAATGGGATCTACGCTAATATTATTCTAGACTCCAGTCCTGCCTGATGTCAGACTCACACTACTACGTGTTGCTGAGTGATGACGACTAACTGCAGCCTGTGCCAGCCAGATATCACTTCAGTATACTATGATGGACTTCACAGAGGATGAACTGATGCCAACACCAACCGTCCGACATGGGATACTTCATTGGACACTGGACTTAAGATGGATTCCACTGGAAATGTATCTGCCACAAGTTACGGTCGAACTGCAGTGCACCTTACTGACCTCTGGATGGACTACACTCTTAAAATAGAATACATAGATAATAAATTAATTGCAGCCTTCATCACTTAAATAACAGAGGACAATGCATTTCATGTCAGAGGACAAGACTTAAGTCATTACTCTTGCAGTTAATACAAAAGCTTTTTGTTTAAACATTGGCCACTAACACTTAGTATACTAATTTTAAAAAATGTGACTTGTACTACACATAAATAACTAATATTGGCATTATATTCATCTGTTAGCCACAAACCATTATCTTATGGAGTTTTGTATTTCTTGCCACAGTCGCCTTAAGCTTGCTTACTGGGGGTCTAAACATGAATATAATTATTTTATATTATTTATTTAAAGGCATAATTTACAATTTAAAAAAAAAAAAAAAAATATATATATATATATATATATATATATATATATATATATATATATATATATATATATATATTTTTTTTTTTTTTTTACTACACTAATTAAGTAGTCCACAGCAAAAATGATGATTTAAACAACTTAACTCACTTTACTTTGCTCAAATACAAGTTTTAACAGAAGAATTAGTGTAAGTGCTTGTATAAGCTTTATATATATCTGCTTTTAAACCCATAAAAAATTGTCCCATTAACTTCCATTGTAAGTGCACTGCTGTAACCTTGATTGTTGCTTTTTTGAATAAAAGGAGGGATGAGTTGAAGTATGTGTATATATATATATATATATATATATATATATATATATATATATATATATACGTATATAAATATATAAAAAAATATATTATTTTATTATTATTATTATTATTTTATTTTATTTTATTTGTATTTATTTATTTATTTAT
The DNA here is from genome assembly GCF_019703515.2 of Myxocyprinus asiaticus. Taxonomy (NCBI): domain Eukaryota; kingdom Metazoa; phylum Chordata; class Actinopteri; order Cypriniformes; family Catostomidae; genus Myxocyprinus; species Myxocyprinus asiaticus. The sequence continues at coordinate 11,904,579 of NC_059361.1, forward strand.
TTTGTAAGCAACAGTATGCCACAAATGCTGTTGATTGAGCTTAATTTATATGTAACCCGGAATGTTCCTTTAAAACATGGCTCATCCAGTCATACTGATACCAAATTACTATTTTGAGTTTTATCAAATATATTTTTATTTTTCATTAATTTGGTTTGAAAAATCTTACCTTTATGTTTGCGTTCATCAACTTTTTTTTTTAAAGAATATAATATATACACTATATTGCCAAAAGTATTCGCTCATCTGCCTTTAGACGCATATGAACTTAAGTGACATCCCATTCTTAATCCATAGGGTTTAATATGACGTCGGCCCACCCTTTGCAGCTATAACAGCTTCAACTCTTCTGGGAAGGCTTTCCACAAGGTTTAGGAGTGTGTTTATGGGAATTTTTGACCATTCTTCCAGAAGCGCATTTGTGAGGTCAGACACTGATGTTGGACGAGAAGGCCTGGCTCGCAGTCTTCGCTCTAATTCATCCCAAAGGTGCTCTATCGGGTTGAGGTCAGGACTCTGTGCAGGCCAGTCAAGTTCTTCCACACCAAACTCGCTCATCCATGTCTTTATGGACCTTGCTTTGTGCACTGGTGCGCTGTCATGTTGGAACAGGAAGGGGCCATCCCCAAACTGTTCCCACAAAGTTGGGAGCATGGAATTTGTCCAAAATCTCTTGGTATGCTGAAGCATTCAGAGTTCCTTTCACTGGAACTAAGGGGCCAAGCCCAGCTCCTGAAAAACAACCCCACACCATAATCCCCCCTCCACCAAACTTCACAGTTGGCACAATGCAGTCAGACAAGTACCGTTCTCCTGGCAACCGCCAAACCCAGACTCGTCCATCAGATTGCCAGATGGAGAAGCATGATTCGTCACTCCAGAGAACACATCTCCACTACTCTAGAGTCCAGTGGCGGCGTGCTTTACACCACTGCATCCGACGCTTTGCATTGCACTTGGTGATGTATGGCTTGGATTCAGCTGCTTGGCCATGGAAACCCATTCCATGAAGCTCTCTACGCACTGTTCTTGAGCTAATCTGAAGGCCACATTAACTTTGGAGGTCTGTAGCGATTGACTCTGCAGAAAGTTGGCGACCTCTGCGCGCTATGCGCCTCAGCATCCGCTGACCCCGCTCTGTCATTCTACGTGGCCTACCACTTCGTGGCTGAGTTGCTGTCATTCCCAATCGCTTCCACTTTGTTATAATACCACTGACAGTTGACTGTGGAATATTTAGTAGTGAGGAAATTTCTCGACTGGACTTGTTGCACAGGTGGCATCCTATCACAGTACCACGCTGGAATTCACTGAGCTCCTGAGAGCGGCCCATTCTTTCACAAATGTTTGTAGAAGCAGTTTGCATGCCTAGGTGCTTCATTTTATACACCTGTGGCCATGGAAGTGATTGGAACACCTGAATTCAATTATTTGGATGGGTGAGCGAATACTTTTGGCAATATAGTGTATATATATATAAATCTTCATGGTAGTGTAATATATAAATCCATTTTGGGTTGAATTTCCAGCAGAAACAACTGCATTGTGATATGTTCAGTAATATATATATATATATATATATATATATATATATATATATATATATATATATATATATATATATATATAATTACTATGATATAACTTACTCATACTGCCCACACCTAGTATTGACATATCCCATTCCTCTATTATCGAGACCTTTGCTCGATGTACTGTATGGATTGAGACTATGCACATCTTCAACACACACTGATCTTCAATTGTTACATTTCCACAATTGCCTGAGGTTTTGGGTAGAACACTGAATGTTTTGAAGCCTTTATGATTTGCTCAGTTGGGCATTTCTGTCACAGGTTTCATTCCAGTGTCCTGACCTCAATATACACAAGTTCAGTTCTTCTATACAGACTCTTTTCTTTCCCTCTGGGCAAATGAAAGTGCCTCACAAAGAATGGGTCTGTTTCCTGATACCATTTCCAAATATCATAGGAACAACTAGGGCAGCATTATTCCATAAAACATGGATACTAACACAATCTGCTGTTCACACAACATCAGATTTATTAGGAAATCCCTCTCTGTTTGTTGAAAGTGATCTGCCCAGGGGCACTGAAGCCCTGTGGGCCCCTGTAAATGGCTCTCATTAAATATATTTACAAAATGCCCCTTAGCCCCACAATAGAAAGAGGTGTGTGATGAGGGAAATGTGGCCCAGCTCTCAAAACTCAATTTATTTTGGTCTGATTTGTCATTATGCTTTGCACTAATCTAGCATTTATCGTTTAAGTGGATAAAGAGAGAGGGTGGGCAAGCTTTGGTCTGTATTTTAAAACCATTCATGTACTTACAGACGTAAGCAACCCACTCTGTTGTTGATGTAATCAGTGAACCTTCCTCAACAGCCAGTCTGGGTTTGTTTAATTCCTGCCACAATTTGTCTGTATAAGCACGCTTGCTTAAGCATAAGCTCATATAAGCACTGCATCCTGTCACAAAACATGTCTAAAAATGATGATTGGAGACTCAATGCTGATCTTAATGTGATGAGGACATTTTCCCCAAAGCTGAAGGCACATTTTGCTTATTGTGTCACTCAGTCAATAAGCTTCAAACAGAACAGAAAGTGCAGACTAGGTAACAAAAGAGAGATGTGGATGCAGTTGTGGATATTTTTTGAAGGCTGCATACAAGGCACTGACAATGCTGCACAATGGGATGTGCTAAACCTGTTTTCACTCCGCTAATTGGAAATTTCAGCTGAATAGAAACACAAACCACGTGTTTTGTTGCTGATTGTATTTTCTTTGTTTCGTGTCTATTTAATAATTGTATATTCAGGTAAAATCATGACAAAAACATCTTTAAAAGTCTCAAATCAACACAAGTTTGCACACAGACAGTGTCAGATTAGAAGTCTACTTATTATAATCATAGAGAGTTCTATCTTCTGAGTTCACAGTATATACAAAGGGCACTCATTTACAGTACAAATTAGCCTCATACAGTATATCTGCAAATTTTAAAACCTAAGTGCAGTTTTTGTGTCTGCCAAGTGTTAATTAGTCGGGGGAGGTTAACTGGGTTTTTGTGTGTGTATGGTGGATTTTTTCAGGATTTCTGTGTACCCCACCTAGTTATTATCAGTGCAGAAAGCCAAGAAGTATTTTTTCCTCCAAACCCATTCTCCGAATAACCTTGGGAGCCCTCAGTCTAACAGCAGTATTCAGAGAAGGTTTACTGACTATGACTTACATTCAAAATGCAACCCCATGCCACATTTATTCATACAGGTATTGCATTCTATCAGAAAAACACTTTGTAATGCTCCTATATTTTGCATATTTAGAGGTACTAAGTCAAACATCTCTTATACTATTGGTCATACTTAGGGATTGGGATTGAAACAAAGCATTTTTGCTACAGACATGAATGATACCTCGAATCATGTGGCTTATTGAGGAAAGGCGTACTATTATTTTACTATGCAATGAGACTTTTAGGCTGGTGTACAGTAAAAAGCGTGATGAAATCCCATAGACATACATAGAATGAGCCCATAGAGAGAATTATAGATATCTGCGGACCAATAATGGGTTTTTCCCAATCTGTGGCTGTTTTCAAACTGGAATGGCCGTTTTTCAACTATCCAAAGAAAGTAGGGAATCTCAGTGTATTAGGCAAATCGTGTAAAGTGGTTGAAAATTGCCCATCCCGGTTTGAAAATGCCCACTGATTGGGAAACGGCCATTTATATGTTGTGTCCTATTTTCTTTCTTTTTTTTTTTTTTTTTTTATATCTTACCTTGTTTATATTCTGTGTCTCACTGTAATGTTCTGTGTGCACTTGCTTGTTTCTCCTATCACCAAAAAAATAAATACAAAAAAATAAATAAAAAATAAAAATCATTGTGTACGTGAGCACACTTGGCATTAAAGCTCATTCTGATTCTGATTCTTTTTGTTCTGCAGAGACACAAGTCTTCATACAGAAGTCTGATATAGGCCAATATATGTAAAACAGATATTTGAAATATATGTTCATATATAGGTTTTTCACTTATATAAAAAGTCACACTTGAACACAAATGGAATATGTATTTCAAAATAATACAAAAATGGCAGTTTTCACACAGTATATCTAACATATATGTTCATATATGGCCATATATCAGATATCTGTATGGGAGAGGCCCAAGCCATATCTACAGTAAGGACCACAATATCATAGATGCTTGGGAATAGGCTCTTTTAACATGGGCCAGTAAGCAACCACCCAGAACACCCTACCGGCCACATAGCAATGCCCTGGTAACCACCCTAGTGCCATGCCAGTGAGTTTTGTATGGACAAGCACCACTCTAAAAATCTAGTTCTCTTTTCAGTCCAGTATCTCATCTCTTTCTCTTCTATGTTACCACATACATGCACACACACACACACACACACACACATAAACTCCAGCTGTGAAAAGGTCAGAGTTGTGGGTTGTGATAAGTAGCAGGTTATCTTTTGCATGTTTTCTGTTTGCAGTGCACTAATGAGCCACAGGGTATTCTGGGAATACAACATCTGTCGCACAGCCAGTTTGATTCAGTCACTGCAAGCATAAGTTACCAGTTGTGCTGGCTTAAAAGTGGATGCCACTACCTTTTTTTTTTTTTCAAGCCTCTCACATATGCAGTAATGACCATTAACAAAAAACATAACATTATGTAAATTAAACAATATAAGACCCTGACAAATGTCTGAACAATACCAACATCAACCGCAGCAGCTCAACTATAAATATTCCCCCATCCAATGGTTCTTAATATTAAAAATAATAATAATAATAATTATTATGTAAAGAATTTTTGACAATGGACTGTTGAATTATTTTTCAGCAGGATGTAGCATCTGCATTCTTGTATGGAGCTTTGCAGTTGCTAAATTCACAGTATGCACACCTCTTCAGTCAGCACTACACCACTGCTCGTGAGTGTCCATGTGTGTGTGTATGTGAGAGAGAAAGCACAAGGATGCTTTCTAGACATGATCATTTTTGGATATTATAGACATCGTCATTCTTATCTGATTTACTTATCCAATGTCTTTGTTTAATTTTGTTATTTTGCTGTGGTATAATTAATTATAATTATTTATCACACATTATACATTTTGCACATATACAGTGAAATTCTTTTTTTTTCACATATCCCAGCTAAGCTGGGGTCAGAGTGCAGGGTCAGCCATGATATGGCATCCCTGGAGCAGATACAGTCAAGGGCCTTGCTCAAGGGCCCAACAGCGGCATCTTGGCAGTGCTGGGGCTTGAACCCCCAACCTTCTGGTCAGTAACCCAGAGCCTTAACCACTAAGCCACCATTGCCCCTGATATAATAAAATGAAATAACTGAAATAATGTAGAGAAGTGATATGGAACCATAATGTGGTTAAGGCCTGGAACTACTTCATTATTTGGCGTTTACTGAAAAATAACTGCACACCTTAGAACATCTGTCAGCCAATCATAATCAAGCATTCAACAGCCATGTGGTATAACATAATAATAATAATAATAATAAAAAAAAAAAAAAACAATAATTATTATCATACACTATGCAATATATTATTATTCGCATCATCATTATTCATTTAACTGTTTATTTAATGTTAGTGTCTTTTTTTATTTTACATGGTGTCTGTTATTCATAATAAGTTGTTAAAATTCTTGGCAACTGTAAATAGCCTAAAGTTAGGTATTGAACAATATTACTTGGATGATTTATTTATTTAGATTTCGATGTTTATTATTATTATTATTGGTATTTTTATAATAACAATAATAATTCTTATTATTATTGGAATATTTTTTATTAATATTAAGGCAACTATTTTTTTTTAACATTAGCATCTTTTATCATACACTGCCATTTCTCTCTCTCTCTCTCTCTCTGTGTGTGTGTGTGTGTGTGTGTGTGTGTGTGTGTGTTGGAAGGCCCTCTGCTTTCATAGAGTATATTACAGCAATAAGCCACAAGAGACTGTTACAGTGATTTTAACACAGTATTTACCAAAGTAATATACTCTATGGAAGCAGAGCACCAACACACACACACACACACACACACACACACACACACACACACAAACACTGTCCTCTGTTCGCACATCTATCAAAACGAAAGGCTTCCAGGTTTCATTTGCAAGCACGGCTTTCTTGACAAACGAGCTACCATAAGGATTAGAGAGAGAGAGAGAGAGAGAGAGAGAGAGAGAGAGAGAGCAGTGTTTACACTGGCAAAAAGCAACAGATTGTCCAGTCACTCGTTTTAAGGACAAAACATTCATATACCATGATAGGCCTCTGTCTCTGACCTATCAATAGCTGGCAGACCACCTGTGCTTGTTGCTCAGGTCTAAAAGTGTGACGGGCCTTTCAGCTTTGGTTAGGCTCACTTCACAGTCAGGGCTGTGGGAAGACTAATGGCTTCTCCCTTCACTTTTGAAGGGCTTGCTGCTATGTAGCGGAGGCCTGGCTCTTTTCACCTTGTCTGATGCTTGTCTCCAAAAACCTTTGATGACCTTTAATGAGCAGGCCATGCAGAGCAGCGGGCTAAAATGGAACCTGTCTGCTATTCCTAGCCTTTTGTGTGTTTCCTTCTCTAATAGGCTTTCAGGCAGTCTGCCTTTGTGTGTTCTTTCTCTTTCACTCACACTTTCACTTCCTCTATCGCTATCTCTATTTCATGTGCCTTTTAAACATTCCCCCTCAACAGTGTTTTCCAGGAATTCATCAAAAGCTCTGGAATTGTCTTTAGTATGTCTCTGAACACAACGCGCTAGTGTGTATGTTTATATGAGAATGTGTTTGTGTGTATGTAGCCGTTTAGGCATTAGTGTTAACATTAATGATGAGGTACGCATTTGAGAGAGCTGTTGATGGCACCGGTTGTGGTGGACATGTTTTTAACGTTCCTTAGTGGATTGTTATCTCTTTTCATCCAAACTGGGACTCCATCATTATAGAGAGAAAGAGAGAGAGAAGAGAAGAATGCAAGAGAAGAGAAAGCAATCGTGAGAGATAGCATAGCATTGCTGTCATCACAACTTTGCTCTTCCTGACAGTCGGAGAGCTTGTGTGCTGTTATGATCATCACACACCTTTTCATTTACTTTCATCAACCAGCTTAAATTGGTTTGCGGGTTCTAGCTGGTTTAAGCTGGTCTGGCTGGTCTCCAAGCCTTGCCAAACTGGTGTTTAGCTACTCTGTTTGGTTTTCTAGCCAACCCAAGCCGACAAGTGCCTAAAACCCCTCTAAAACCATCAAACCAGTTCAGCCTGACCAGCTTGGCCAGGCTGGGAGACCAGCAAACCACCTTAGACTGTTTTAAGTTTTTTTTTTTTTTTTTTTTTAATCACTAGGGCTCCCTTCTACATCTCTTTTGTTGCCTTCATGGCAGCGGCATGAAATGGTGGGGCACATTAGTCAGTTGAAGTAGAAATGTGAAGAGGGTTCTGGGAATTTGCAACCTCTATTCTCTCACCTCTATTACTGGGACCCCTGGACGGTAGCTTAATGTCTACTGACACACACTTGAATATCTCATCAAGTGAGTCTGAAGTCTTGAGAGGCTGATTGGAAGACAGAAGGGAAGTTGATCACACTTCTCATTTTTGTCTTGTCTCAGCTCTATATTGTGAGGGGCATTAGCAGCTCAGAAAGAAAGAGGATGTGGCATGTGGGGGCTTTAGGAGATGCACACTGTTCTATTGCCACAAACCAGGGACAAATTATAGAGATAGAGCTGTCATATGAATCTCTGAGTAGAGGATGTGCAGAACACCTGCAGACCCTGCTGAAAAAAAAAGTGGTTGGCTGGTCTTCTAACCTGGTCAAGCTGTGTATGCTGCTTTTTAATGATTTTAGAGGGGTTTTGGCACTTCAGATGGCCAGACTGGGAAACCTGCAGGCTGACCATCTAAACTAGCTAAGCACCAGGTTCACCAGGCTCTGAGACCAGCTAGACCAGCTGAACACCAATTTGGCCAAGCTGGGAGAACAGTTAGACCATCTTAAACCAGCCAAGACCAGTAAATTACCTTAGTAACCAACATGCACATTTATGCACATTATTGTTAATGTCCTGTTCTTGATGTGAACAAATCAAGATGGTGTGGTCAATTTGAGTTGTAAATTGGCCAATTTTAAAATAAAGTAGTTGTTTTTTAAATCCCTTTTAAAATAAAAAACAACACTTTTTTATTGCCTTTGCACAGTTCAGAAGCTAAGTGCTGTTTAAAAATAAAAAAAATAAAGTAAATAAAAATAAATTATCCTACGCATGAGATTAAATCTCTGCATTCCCACTGAGTCCACCAATGGTAAAAATATGTTTTCAATTGCTCCCTGTCTCCTGGTCTCAGAAAGGCTTTGGAAAAGCAATTTTGAGCTCAATATCAGATACTGATCTTAAAGACAGAACTGTTAGAAAAGTCATGATTCTTTTGTATAGCTGTCTCAAGCGCGTACTAATGCATGAAGACAGAAGCCATTGAGCCCTGTAATTTACAATCCACTCACCGGACCCGCTTGCGAATGTGTACATGCACACATGCAGAGTTCATTTCCAGATCTGTAAGGAGATGATAAATGAAACTCACACAAATGAAACATAAAAATAATATATTAAACCTGACACTTAAGCCAGCCGGTAGTTGCCGTCGCAACTATGTGCTATCATGGTTAAGAGAGATACTGGTCACTGGAGCTCCACCTTTCCTTTTTGTTGCATTGAAAGTGACTCCCTCTGACCTAACTCCTCTCTCTCTGTGTGTGTGTGTGTTTCCCATCTCAGGAAGAGCTTACTAAAGGTTAGCTAATCAGCTACATCTGACATCTTTATCAAATGCACCACATTTGGCCGCATGCACACAGACTCAATCACACACACACACACACACACAGACACACACACACACACACACACACACACATACACACACACACATACACACACACACACACACACACACACCTGTCAGATTCTCAGCCAGCAGCACAGATCAACAAGATTAGGGCTCCTTTCTCCACAACACAACACACTACAGCTGTGTGTATGTGTTTGTGTGTGTGTGTGTGTGTGTGTAGTCAGTGAAAGCATGTGAGTCTGAAAGTGGCCCACACCACAAAACCACAGACTATTTCCCTTTTCCAGTCACTTTTCACAGTGATTACTTTGTTCGATAGTGGGGTAACGTGGAATTACTTATTGACTAGAGGTGAGAAAGTTATTTGCGAGGTCGATGGCAAATTCCCCCTAGGCTACTTCATAGGGCTGAGGTGTTTATGCACTGCAGGAGGAGGGACAACACAATAAACCACATCACATGTTAGCCAGGCTCCTGTTGCCCACCCTGCTGATTTCTGGTGTTGTTGAGCATGAAATAGAGCAGGAAATACGTTGAGTGCATTCTAAAATCAGAATGCAGTAGAGTTTGCAGCAGTAAACATTAACTAATTTATATTTTAAGTATAACAATATGATGTCTGCTGTAAAAACCTGCTTAAACCAGCCTAAGGTGGTTAGCTGATATCCTGGCCTGGCCAAGCTGGTTATGCTGGTCTGTTTTGATGGTTTTAGCAGGGTTTGGGGCACTTTTTAGCTAATCAGGTTAGGAGACCAGATGGAAGACTGGCTAATCCAGCTAAACACCATCTTGGCTAGGCTGAGAGACCGTCTTAAACCAGCAAAGACCAGAAAGCAACCTTAGGCTGGCTTAAGCTGTTCTTTTTCAGTAGGGTATTCATGGGAAATTGACACAAGAAGGCTATCATTAGCAAACATAGCTGTTAACCACATAAGTCTGCTAATGATCACTTCTCTTCAGAAGTGTGGCATTTTATTTGAAATAAATAAATAAATAATACATGATCCGTCAGCTGTGCATTAGCCAATCAAAGTCCTGGTGACAGAAAACAGTGATGCCTGGCCCTGGTGGCAATGGTATCCATACATACAGCTTGCAATATTTCTTCAGCGGGAGACCACACTTTGCTCCTGCAATGGCGACATTAGCATAGTGCATACCTCACTAATCCAGTCCAGGGCACAGCCTGTTATAGATCAGCTCTTATGTCCTCTGCCAAGAGAAATTAGGCAAAGGATTGGAAGAGAGAATTATACGCTCAGTGTGTGAAGATGGCCAGAAGTTGAGGGAGGGGTAAACAGCCAGACAAATTAAAGGGGATGTACTGTACAAATCCAAACAGTGTTTTTTCTTTTTTTTTGGGAGAAATGAATAAAATAAAATGGATGTAGTGTAAATAAAATCTGATTCGTGAGGCAGACAGAAAAAATCAGACATTAGAATTGAAAAGAGAATTTCAGCTCTCACCTCTCAGAGTGGTTTGTAAGCCAGGGACCATCTAATGGACATTTGTTCTTGGTGGATACACCATTGAGTTTACATGAATGGATCCTTTTAATACCTCCTTGCACCTTTCATCACCAACACGGTTGTCCTTTTGCTATTCAGTGGTTAAATCCTTGTCCAGACAGTAATGAAAAGTAGCAAAGGTGAAAAGAATGACGATCATCAGAGTTGATATAAAATATTGTTCCCTTACGATTCAGTACACTTGACATTGCATCCTGTTGACGCATATGGGTGTGTCCTTCTAAATGACCAAGTTGAAACCCTTCTACAATAATGCCAATTCTTATATTGGCTATGGTGTTTGAGCCCCGCCCTGCTATAATACGGGCGTGCAAACAACATTCCTCAGTTTTTGAGCAGGCAGGATGAATTTGAGGTGGACCTCATGCCGGCACATGCCCCGTGAGCCCCTCAATCTCCATGTACTGCATCTATACCGATACAGTTTGTGCGTGACGAACTTCGACCCTCTGCAGGAGCGCACATCCTCGTCACATTTGGCGGTTCTGACGCTGGGGATGATTTTATGTCTCTCGCTGCATCTGGCAAGTGGTCAGTGGATGACGCTGCCGCCCCTTCCTCCAGCGAGGGCGAGGGCGAGGAGCATGCACGTGCCACTGACAAGGCGTCCGTTCAAGGGCAGTCGAAGAGTTCGGTCTTGGATAATCTCCAGGGAGACCTGAAAAACCCCACCTTGATGAATGGTTCATGCAGTCCGGACATGTCAAGCAACCGCATTCTGCAGATCTGACCCGCTCTTCCCGGAAGTTCATAACGGACTGGCAAAATCCTGGCGCACACCCTATTCAGCTCACTCGCACACCAATTCCACTCTTCTCAATAAAGTGGACCATGGGGAAGACAAAAGTTAAGCCTAACTAACCTGAAAGAGTAGCGGCACATCTCTGCTCGACGAGTAGCAGGGCATGGAACTCATGCCCCGTTCATCTTTCTAAGACATGTCGACTACTGGAAAAGCATACTCAGCGGCAGGCCAAACTGGTTCAGCACCCCACACGTTGATGGTGCTCCAAGTTTTCCAAGCTAAGATCCTCAAACAAATGTATGAGCAAGGCTACGATCCAGTGACGTTCAAAGAGCTCCACAATGCTACAGACTTAGCGCTGTGAGCCACGAAAGTCACTGCACAGGATTTTGGCAAGTCAATGAGCAACCTGGTGTTTCTGGATCGTCACATCTGGCTGACCCTTATGAAAATGCGTGATGTGGGAAAAGCTGCTCTATTTGATGCTCTGGTGTTTCCAGCTGGCCTTTTCGGAGGCTCTGTGGATAGATTTGCTGAGCACTACATCACGTGACTCAGCAACACTCAGGCTATGAGACATTTTACACAGAACGGAGCAGTACTTCATCACAACTGGCTCGCTCCCGGTCTGTCGGGATAGCCCCGGCTAAAAACCCCATACCAGCTGCCTCAGCACTGCCAAATGTCACTGCCAAGCCGCTGGTAAAGCCACACAAGCCGTGGCCCAAACAAAGCCCCGCGCTGACGGGAAATAATATCATGTAATGAACATACAAAGGTTGCAAAAGAGTACAGCGCTCATTGCACATGCACGAGTCGCTCACGCTTTTTAAATAAAGAGCATCCCATTTCAAAAACCCAAACATTATGCGCAACCACTTCCCAATGGTGAGCAGTGCATTATATCATGTTAACAACATACAAAATTGCCCTCTGTCCTGTTACGCAGACGCACGGCGAGCTATGACTGGCATTGCGACGTCAGCCACCCCTGTTTCAACGGTGATCTGTCTTCCATGGTTCCGCCAGACGCACCAGTGTCAATCATTGTTTTGGGGATTTAAGGCTATACAATGCTTGAAATTGCCAAAAAACTGAAGATTTCGTACAAAGGTGTACACTACAGTCTTCAGAGACAAAGGACAATTGGCTCTAACAAGGACAGAAAGAGATGTGGAAGGCCAGATGTAAAACTAAACAAGAGGATAAGTACATCAGAGTCTCTAGTTTGAGAAATAGATGCCTCACATGCCCTCAGCTGACAGCTTCATTGAATTCTACCCGCTCAACACCAGTTTCATGTACAACAGTAAAGAGAAGACTCAGGGGTGCAGGCCTTATGGGAAGAACTGCAAAGAAAAAGGCACTTTTGAAACAGAAAAACAAAAAGAAAAGGTTAGAGTGGGCAAAGAAACACAGACATTGGAAAACAGATAACTGGAAAAGAGTGTTATGGACCTTAACCCAGTTGAGCTTTTGTGGGATCAGCTAAACTAGACAGCCACATCTATGGCAAGTGCTACAGGAAGCGTGGGGTGAAATGTCACCTGAGTATCTGGACAAACTGACAGCTAGAATGCCAAAGATCTGCAAAGCTGTCATTGCTGCACGTGGAGTATTTTTTGATGAGAACTCTTTGAAGTAGCCAAACCCATCTGTCACAGAACAGATTATAATCTAAGTGACATGATTTCAGTCACAGCTCAATTTTGAAAAACATTTGCAAATACTGCATTTTGCCTTTGCAGGGCAGTATAAAGAGCATTATGAGTACTTTGTGCATTGTAAAAAAGAAAAGTGCGCCACATTATGCCTGACAGGTTGTTAGTTAGCTTAGCAACAAGCTAACGTCAAACAAATTTGCAGTTAGTTGAAGTATGCCATACTTGCTTAGTTCAGCATTTAGATCTAGTTCTTATATCTTGTTGTAAATATTATAAAATAAATAAATAAATAAATAAAATAAATACAGTTCTGAGCTTGTTATTTCACTGTTTTGTAATGCTTTTAGAAGCAGGTTTTAAGGACAAGGTTTCAGACACCAAGAAAAAAGAAGAAAATATACACATTCTGCCACTGATAAATGACAGCCACCACTACACAGCATTACACTGACCTAGGATAATGCTAAAAACATTTTCATACACCATAATGTGGTGATGACAGTGTCGCTCAAAAATACGCTAGTGAACAATCGTAATCAGAAAAAAGCACAATGGCTTTTCCTCACATAGCCAGTGAGGGACTATTGGCAGGAGCAAAAGCACTGGCACTAACCCCAGTGCCGACATTTGACAATGCCAATCCCTCTGTTTCCTTCACCCTGTTCTGGAATGCAACATCACAAAACTCTCTCAATTTCTTTCCCAATCTGTCTCTCCTCAATGGAGTCAGGCACTGTTTTGATGCTCCCAACGTGCATCCGTGACCATTGCTTCCCCATCAGACTCAGGGCTAATCACTTTTTAATGAACTCCAAATGACTTCTTCATATGAAAGCCATTAGTGGCAGAACAATGTGAAGTGCTTTGTGTAAACGAGATATTTTCAATTACAGAGCCCTCCATCAGCAAGGCTGCCTGATCTTTGATGGTGTATTACTGTAGCTTTATCTACCTTTATCCCTCTATATCCTACAGGTCTGTGACTTTGAATTTACCAGTTTAGCTCCTTATCTAACTTACAGTATTTGCACCAACTCTGAGTCTCGCCCAATGATTGGATATTTTCTATATGTCAAGTCACCCTGTGTTGTGCTCCACAAATATACGGGCCTATGGGAGGCAGAAAAGCATCCACTTCTTCAGAAAGTGAAATTGGTTTTCTTTTTGTACTAGAAAGTAAATGAAAATTAGCATTCTGTGGGTTTTAGATCAGCTGGAATAACCTTTCTCTATCTTGCTCTTGCAATAGACGCAAGAAGTAATTTAGGAAGAGCACGTAATTAGACATGGATGAATTGATTGCACGTGTGGAGTATGTTGCTTGACTGATCTACCAACTGCTGGACTAGAGAGCCATGATCTACAGCATCTGTCTCATTAAGACATTATATGTATAAGGCGATATGGCCTGATAACTTATTCTCCCATCCCCTCTCTCTCTTTCTGACTCTCTTTTTCTCCCTACTACACTGCCTCTCTTCATCTTTTTGTGTCTACTCTGCCGCTCTTTAGCTATCGATGGCTCTTTAGCGCCTGTCAGGAGCTGCGCTGAGTGCATCCCAAGCATATTGTGCTTTTTCACATAATTAGGCAGGAGGGATTTCATTAACAGGCTTCCATTCTTCTGCCAGTGCGTTTGTGCCGTCAGTAGCACTGGGTGTCCCAAAAGGGTTTTAGCTCTCTGCCTCTCCTGCTCTAAAACATTTTTAAATACCCCAAAAATCTGTCATATATATTTTTATTTGTGTGTATATGTTTGTGTGTGCATGAGTATGTTCTTATGTTTACACTGATATGTGGCTTTACGGTTAAAAGTGTGGTGTGCAATGCTGTGACAGGGGAAACCTGAATCCAATAAATACACAATTGCAACAATATACAGTATAGTTTATCAGTGTGTTGTTTTTGTGGTTTGGGTATTTTTACAAGAATAAAGGAAGTTTATATGATCAGTTCTAACCAATATATCCTTTAGCATCATAGAAAGCTACAAATAATAATAACAACTTGTATTCTGTAGTTAAATAAATTTAAGAATTAATGCTCTCAACCCAAATTACCACTTTGCTACTAATAAAGAAAGTGTCTATCGGCTACCCTCAGCTGAATTAAAACCTGCAACGTGTCTGTTAGCAGCCCACATAGTGTACATGACCAGCTGCATGTGGATGGTTTTAAAACTTTAACTTTTGTTATTTGGATATTTACACAAAATACTTCTAGAGCTACAGCAGTAGAGGACACTCTTTCGGGTTAAGTTATAGTGTGTTTGGGATGCCTCAGAGAGTCAGACAGAGGTTGCAAAGGTTGCATTTGAGATAAATACTGTATGTGGAATAGTTCACAGGCCAAAAGAATTAGAGAATATTAATTGACCATTGCCAAAAATGTGAGTTAAAAAACCCCCAAAACAATGCAATGCCAGAGTTGTGTGTTCAATTGTGCAAACTAATATGTAGGTTGACATATAGGGTTCCAGCACACATATGCACAGACAACCGCACATCCTTGATCCTTGGGACAAGCGACAGCTGTGTTTAGTGCAAGTGGAAGAGCAGCTAATGAACCAAACACAAGGCTTGACAATTCACATCTGCTACTACTCTCCTGTCTCTGCCAGACCCAGCAACACCCACCCAGTCTCACTGGGCAGCAACAGCAGCCAGCGTCTCACCTGGGACAAAAACGCACTTATAGACACTTAAACACACACACAAACCAACATTCACATGGAACACACATGGCCAGACTCCAGTCTGTCTGTGTATGCACGCACTAAAGCAGACGTGTGTGTCTGTACTCCCAGTGATATGCACAGACGCAAGGCATGCATGCACAAATAAACAAAACTCACACCTGGATATTGATGGTGGCTGCAGCAGGTGTAACATCTAGCAAGCTTCGCTTAAGTCCCCACAGAAAATGAAGGCAATTATTCAATGGAAAATGAAAATACTTTCATTGTTTAAACCACCCTCATGTAGTTTTAAGTATGTTCCTTCACAAAGCTATTGTATAACTTCAGAAGACTTGGAATATAATGCATGAATGGTATGGAACACAATTTTTATGGGTGCTTTTTCATTCATTTTGGAGCTTTGGACCGGTCCTCATTCACTTGCATTATATGGAAAAGAGTGGCCATGCAGGGAATTCTTAAAAAAAAAAAAAAAATTGCAATCAAAATGAGGGTGAGTAAATAAATGCAGACTTTGCATGCATTTGGCAGACACTTTTATCCAAAGTGACTTACAATACATTCAAGATACATTTTATCAGTCCATGCATCCTATGCTCATTAAACCCATAATCTTGGCATTGCTTGTGCCATGCTCTTCCAGTTGAGCAACAGGAATATTTTTTCACCAAATTTTTGGTTTTAGTCAAGATAACAGAGCTCAAACAGCTTCTTCTTAACTTTTTTAAGAGGCTTAGGGGAGAGAGGTTGGCAGCAGCTGGAGATCCCTTGCTGAGCTTACCCATTCCTCTCACCTTTAAAGTTTCCTCCACGCTTACAGTGTGACCAGTCTTTATAACTTCACAGCAGGGTAATAATAAAGAGAAATAGATAGAGAAAGAGATGGAAATTTTCTAGAGAGTTGTTGGACGTGGCCATAAATCCATAACTGGCTAAGCACCAGGCCTCCCTTCCTACTCAGCCATCTGCTAATGCAGGGGTGGCTCCCCCACATGAGGCTGTATGCGAATATGTGTGTTTATTTGGGTATATGTGAAACATTAATGCTATCTGTGCAAACTAGGGCTTGGGCTACTCATTTTGAACTGTCCACTGCATGATTGGTGAATCTGTGCTTACCATATGTAAATGACTCACGGCTCGCCCCACGTCATGCAGTGACAGAGGTCTGATGATCAGCTAGAGAACAAAAGCTTGCATATTTCCATTGATACTTGCATTATCATGAGTGGTGCAAAAACAGTAATGTCCCATGGCCACTTGTTTATATTTTCAGCCTCTGGATGACTAGTTTCAGGGGTCTTAGAGTTGTTTGACTTTTTTTCTTTCTTTCTAGAGATGCACCAATTTATCGGCCAAACATCTGTGTCAGATAAAAGCAATTATCTGCACTATTGGACATCGATTGATTATTTAAAAACAGCCAATGGTCAGGGCACATTATTTCCAGTCAAAAGGGGGTGGAAAAAAATGTTTGCCAATTAGCCTACAACTTACTTTGAATTGGGTGACAATGACAGCCGAGTTGCAGTTTGTAAGCTTTGCACTGCTAGAATAAGGTGATACTACATTTAAACTTTTAAAAACTCCAGTTTGATTGCTCACCTTAAAGCTCGATCTAGGAAGGAATATGATTAATTTGTTAAAGATAAATTCAGTTCATTTGAACTCAGTTAATGTGAGGTAAGAACGTAAAAAAATGAAGAAACAAATGAAGAAAATTGTGAGCCTAACAAGAGGCTATTCAGAATTGTTAATGTAAGTTTAGAAATTTAATGTGAGTTAATAATGTGCTTTTTGTTTCAGTGTTTATTTTTTTTTATAACTGAGACCAGTTACTCTGAAACTGTAAGATCCGAGGTTGTTACCCCTCCTACCAACCACCAGAGGGAGCCCTCTCCCGAATACTAACTCTGTACCGTTTCTTCTTATGTGACTTCCTGTTTAAACTATATAAATACCATGCTGTTCCATTTTGACTTTGTGAAGTATTGCCAGTTTACTCTGCCTTACCAAGCGGTTTTCCATTGCCTTTGCTGATTGTTTTCATGTTATGACCATTGCCTGTTTTCCTGGATTTACTGCCTTTTGGACACCCCTTTGTTTTGTTTGCCTTGTTGGACTGTCTTTTTGGTTTATTGGATTATACCGCTTGCTTTACGACTACCTCTATTTGCCTGCCGATTTGGATTGTTTGCTTGTGTTCATAATAAACTTCCAGCACATGGATCCTAACACCGTCTCCATGGCCAGTTCATTACAGAAACATGGATGAGATGTAGAGACACAGAGAATTAATGTATTATTTAAATTTCCTTTGAAGTTGTGTAATTATTAGTGATTTGAATCAAGGTAGCAAAACCACCAAACTATCGGTATCGGTAGATGTTGTTCTAAATCGTATATCGTATCGGCACACAAATGTTGTATCAGTGCATATTTACTCTGAATGAACTCTGATCTTAGAAATCCACTGTGCGGTTCATCTTTAACTTGTTTGTGAACTCAAAGTGCTCCGTTTTCACTTCATTCTCATATCCTTGTAATTTAAAATGTGACAATTACAGTTCACCATACAAAATAAATTGCACTGTTTGTAGACAGAGGAATTTGTTTGCTGCTGTTACTATATAGAGCAAGCCTACCTGAAGTCATGTGATCCACAAGTGGTATTCTACCAGTCTACTAGTTTGTACAACCTCTAAATCCAAAAAAAATAAATAAATAAATAAATAATTGATCATTGACCAGGGGGTAACACCTCTAAATATCAATTCTACACCTGAATGAAAATGCTAACAGCATATACACCCAAGCCAGCACACACTCTAAGCTCTCCACAGGTGTGGAAGCACACATTTGCACATATGCTATTCTCAGAGCTAGCCTGGGGTTCTTCTTCGTCTCTGAAAAACCTGCCTGTCTTCCTCTAATTGCGTTTGATAATTTTGTCAAGACTCCACACTATGCTCCCATCAGCAGCTGCTGCTAATTAGCTACTATCACTTGGCTCTTCTGGCACACTCCCTGCTGATCCCTCTGGCCCCTTACATGCTAAGTATAAATAATTGGATTGTCGAGAAAAACATAGTGCAAAGGTAGAATGTTGATGATGGTGGGGTGACATAATGCTCCTTATATAAATGCTGCAAAGTCAATGTGAAACACCATTCGCAACCCATTTCACTTCTGTAATCTTTTTATTTTTATTTTTTTTCTCCCCAATTTGGAATGCCCAATTCCTAATCTGCTCTAAATCCTCATGGTTGCGTAGTGACTCACCTCAATCCGGGTGGCGGAGGATGACTCTCAGTGTGTGCGACCGTCAGTCTGCGCATCTTATCACGTGGCTTGTTTAGCGCGTTACGGCGGAGACATAACACATGTGGAGGCCCACAGTATTCTCCATGGCATCCACGCACAACTCACACCGCGCCCCACCGTGAGCGAGAACCACACATTATAGCGACCACGAGGAGGTTACCCCATGTGACTCTACCCTCCCTAGCAACTGGGCTAATCTGAACAACAACAACAAAAAAAAAAAAAAAAACATCCAGGTCTCATAGAATCACATAACTATACCTATAGTTCTGCCAAATTATTTTAACATTGTGCATTGTACATATCGTGGCAGTTTCCTGGTGAAATGAACACTTTTATTCACAACTTTAATTTATTTTAACAGATATCACAGGTAAAAGGGCAGACTATCAGCGAGTGACATCACATCACGCCGCAATGGTTTGAGGCTGTCTACATGCTTGGAAACCAAAGTTCTAAACCATTTATTTGTCTTGTTGGCATGAGTAGCACCAGCGCAATGATATCTTATGACATCAAAACACTTTTACTATAGCTCATAACTTTTAAGTCAATACATTTAAACATGTTTATTTATTAATAAACTATATTTAGAAGCTTGTTCCTGTGCAATCATTTTTCACTTGTGATACAAATGACCGGGGTACAAGTCCTGAAGAGTATGAGTTGAAGCATCACAAATTATGTGGTTGCTTCAGCAATTGCATTTTTCATCTCACATTTGTTTGTTTTTTTCTAACCATTTAGGTTTAACATTTTGGGTAGGGAGTTAGGTTTTGTTGATTTAAAACTCGATAGCATTAACATTGGAAATTTACCTACGGAATTGTCGTGATACGTGTAAGACACCACATAATATCATTTTGCAAAAATGTTGCTACAGTCATTTAATTTTCATGAAGTTAGGCTGAGGAAAAATGTAGATTGGGACTTGATTTTATCCATGAATTGATTGAAACATGACAAGTGGGCATTGTCTACAACAAGTTTTTAAGTGGGCGTTGCCAGACTGGAGCCAGGTGGTTGGAGGTGGGGTAAAAAAAGTAAAAGCTATGTGTGATATCAGCCAAAAAACGAAGTTGTTAAGGCAAAAATATGTTTCTTGTTTTTATATATATGATTTTATCAGATTGTGTGTTCCCTGGGAATCAAACCCATGATCTTGGCATTGCTAGGGCCATGTACTAGTTGAGCTACAAGAACCCTGTCATGATCAGTTGTGTTTCCATGGTGCTTATAAGCAGCTGGATGTCAATGAGTGTGTGATACACCCAGTCTTTTTTCCATCTCTGCTAATGTTTCAAGTGAGGTTAACCTTAGAGTTCTTTTACAGCTTTTTGCCCTTGATTGGCCTGAGGCAATCTCAGTGCAAAATCAGGGCAGCCCATTCACCCAAACTGGTAATCATAAAGTTATGGTTCCTCTAATGGTGAACAGAGGTTGAAGGCAAGAGGGCAAAGCAACAGGGAATGTCTCTCCTGCTTAATAAGTGTTATTTTTATCAGCGCTCCTGTGTCCACAGAGACATTCACACCTGTCTACGGAGCTTGGCATCTTTCAGTTTGTTCCTTAACATATACACACCTGTGGACATATTCCAATCCCAAAGCAATCAACCTAACAACAACATTAAACATTCATAGAACAGTTCACAAAAAAAAAAAAAAAAAAAAAAAAAGAAATCTATCACCATGTACCTCATGCTGTTCCAAATCTATATGCCTTACTTTTTTTTTCTTTGAAACACAATAGGATTTGTTAGGCAGAATGTTAGCCTCAGTCACAATTCAATTTCATTTTATGGAAAAGGTTGTCAATCATTCTGCTAAACATATAATTTGTGTTCCACTTAAGAAAGAACATAATAGAGGGTTGAAACAACATGAGTAAAAGATGACATAATTTTCAGTTTTGGGTGAACTGTCCCAGTAACACATTACATCAATGTTCCTTTTGTTAAGGGATTATAAAGGGGATTGTTAATGACTAGTAGGTCATTTACAAATGAATTATAAATCATTTATATACAATTATAACAATGTGCATAACTAGACATTTGACTGTACCTCGTCTGTTATAAATGCTTATTAACACTTATTCAACATTAGTAACTTGTGAAAATGTACCCTAAAATAAAGTGGATGGATACTGAGCATGTATTAAGGAGTTGCCAGCATTTAAAACCGATGTACATCAAGTTCAGTATTGTAAAATGATGATCAGGCTTTATAATATGATATACAGTATGTTGTGAATGAGCATGAAGATATAAAATGTGTTTTTACAGATGGTTTAGGTAACTTCAACTAGGTACAGTACGTTGGGAACCACTCAGAGTAGCACCATTTTTTTTACATCAGTTCTTCTGACAAGTAAAGTGACAACACAAGTGAGTCAAGACATTACAGTAATGATTATAAATACAAAGCAGATTGTAGCAAAATGACATTATCCCCTTCTTTTAATCTCACTATAATAGCCTATTTTTGCTTTTGATGAAAGTAAGTATGAATCAGGGTCAGAAATTAACTGTTCCATTAAGGGACAGTATTTGCCAGGGAATGATTTGAAGGGCCATTTTTTTCTAACATTACACAATGACTCAGTGTGTTATGTGTTACAATGTGTTATCATTTAATGTCAAATACTTCAATTTAATCAATTAATCCAATTTGAATAATGAGATACTGTAAGCCATTACCAATCAAATTAAATCAACAACAACTAATATTTGTAGGGCAGGGTGTTCGCATTGATTTCTCAATTGAATTTGATTCAATTAGATTCCAATTTTCATTTTATTCAATATCAGTTAATTTGGGAATATTTCAGTTACAATGTCATCAGTGATGCTTCAGTAATTATATTTCGCCTGATCTCTACACTGCATAATGTGCATTGTGACTGAAACACATTCCAGGATACCTTTTCTTCTTCTTTTTTTTTTTTTTTTTGCTCATTCACATATTTCCAAATATTTTGGTCATGGAATTTAATGCGGGAGCCCGAAACCAAACTGATGCGGAATGAGAGAACAAAATGTCTGTCTGTGTGTGTTGATGGTGCGATAATCCGCCACTAGACTCGGCAGACTCAGCAACATCAGCACAAAGGACGGTGCGCTGCAAATAATGTTCAGCAAAAATTCAAATGAAGATTGCGATGTATATATTTGTAACATATCAGATGTTTTAAATACAATGATAGGAACTCGTCGTGGGGACATTTATTTTGAATTTCGGGGAAATTTTTTGACAATTTCGTTGGTATTTTTGCCCCAAGCCCCACTTAATTTCCATCCATGGTATGAATAAGTGTCTCTACGAAGCATTTATAATATGTATGTTAAAATGGCCACTAGTTAGCAAGTATTGGATGAAAGTTGCCCTTTTCTGCATGTTGTTATAACTGCGTATAAATGATTTATAATGCATCTGTAAACTACTTTTTAGTCATTAGAAAACCCCTTTTATAAACATTTAGAAAAGGGAACATTAATATAAAATGCTACATATTATTGTCAGTTTCCGTCTCCATGCTGGAGGTGTTGGCATTGACTAAGGAGCTGCTCCAGTAATGGTTTAATGGGCCGTGCAGAGGACTGGCACAGAACACATGTTTCTGGACAAATGGATTCAAACAGGTTTCGAGCCCAGCCTCAAGGGACTGCCACATTTGCCTGGGAAGCACTCTTGTTAATTAAATAGCTGCCTATGAGTAAATGCCAAGTCAGTGAGGGGTAAAGTGAAGCCATATCAAACAAAAATTGCCTTTCAAATTAAACTGCATCATGTTTCACAAATTGTTTTTGTGAAACTCCTGCATAGCTGAGGATAAAACAAAACAAAACAACAAAAAAACAAAAAAAAAAAAAAAACAGCCATGTAGTCCCTAATTTTAATAACAACACTTGGAGGCATACATTACTGAAGTATTCCCCAATGCGCCAGTGCTGTTTGTCACTGAGCAAATTAGGGATGTAAGGCTGACTTAAAAATGCGGTTTTAGTGGTCACCCTTTCCAGTCTACTTAAAAGCCTTGTGTGACTCAAACTGAACTGGCCCTCTAGTGGACATTTGCGATACTATAACCAGGAAAGTTTTGTAATCAATTTCATATAATACACTGCAGGTCTGTCACAATCAATTATCCAAAAAAAAAAAAAAATCTCTCAAAGCATTGAGGAATTGCTCTGGGGCTGAAAGCTGAGCAAAACAGACTAACCTGTCATTATACACAATGTATGCAGGGTAGCTAATGCTATGTCATATACAATAATTTATTCTGTGTTTTGCTTTTGTTATGTTACTAGCTCAAGATCATAACCATAACATAAATACACATACAGCAATTTTAGTCTGTGCAGTTTGGCACACTTTCATATCTGTGTTAAATCTGCCCTGTTTTCTGCATTAATACCAACTGTCCTGATCAGTGAAGAGCCACAGCACTTGGACCTGATCCATCCCACAGTAGAAACGGCAGTGAATCTGACAGGATAAAGCTTGGGGAGCTAACAGGTGTGTTACTATGCTGTGAAAAGATTCCAGCTAAGAGAGGGATGCATGCTGAGGGTGTCAGAGGGTAGCAGATAAGTGAGGGAGATAGCAATAAAAAAAATAAATAAAAAAAACAAGATGGATGATTTGAATGTGTGAGGCTGTAGCATCTGTTGGCACCTCTTCTAGACACTCACACTTACACCCCTCTGCAATGCCAGCCAGAATGTGTGTGTGTGTGTGTGTGTGTGTGTTTGTGTTTGTGCATAGTGGTTCACCTGAGGCTTGACAGGAGAAGAAATGCATAAAAATTGGACACATCACTCACTGCACTTCCTGAGAACATTTGCATTTGCACTGAGTTTGCATTTGAGCATTTGAGTATGTTAAATATACTTGCTGAAGCCCTTAACGCACAGAAACAAGGGAAAAAAGATGACTGTGTTGACTTTGTTGAAATGTTGATCTTGTCAGAATTAGAATTACATAATTTGCGTATTTTAAGTATACATCGGAATTTAAGTTGATAATCGAGTGTATTCATGAGGGACAACACTTTGAACATACAATAAGCTCATTGCAAGACAAGCTGAAATTATATGTACATGATGGGCCTCATTCATGCAACACTAGCAGAGCAAATTTCCATAATTCATCTGTAAAATAATTTTTTGCAGTGAGAATAGTTTTATGTAAGAATGGTGTTTCATAAATGAGTCCCGTCTGTACACAAGAACAAAAAAATGTGGCAAGTTGCGTAAGGATAATTTTTATGAACGATTTACACAGAAATTTGTTCTACACGTATTTCATGAATGATACCTTATGTACGTACAAAGAATGCCACAATTTATGCAAGAATATTTTCTTGAACAAATATGCAGATATTCGTTTTGTAAGTGTTTCTTGTAAGAGCCCTTATGTACAGTCAAAGAACGTGACAATTTACACAAGAAAATTGCTTCATGAACGATTTACACAGAATTTTTTTTTTGTGCATATTTCATGTATGAGGGTCTGTTTACGTTAAAATAATAATAATAAAAAAATAACGTTTATAAAGCTCTTAGATGGATGGTAGGTGACAGAGATCTCTCTCTGCTACCTGGTTTTGGAGTGGGAAGAGGCTATAGGGTACTAAACTGTGATGAAGGAAGTGAGGATGCTTTCGAAGGTTGCTCTGTAAAACAGGACCATAATGGGAAGGATTAGTGATGGGAAGTCTGATTCTTTTCTGCAAACCAGTTCTTTCGGATGGTTCGTTTCAATGAAACGGTTAAAAAAAAAGGATTCACCAGTTCATTTACATCATCGCACAATGACGTCACTATACATAATGCTAATATGCCGGCGTCATAGAATATATGCACAAACACATTCAATAAAGCCATATGTAAGCGCATACTGCTGATTATTACACTTTATTTAATTAAGTTATAATAAATAAGGGTGTTTATTGTCATTCAGTGATTTTACAACACACCCCACATTAAAGGTTTGCACCTAAAGCTCCCAATACTGACACTATATACAAACACGGATGTTCTACACAAGTCTAAAGACTATAAAGTGTTTAAAGTAGTCGTAATCAACTCACCCTTTTTATAGAAACCATGATCCAGCTCATCATAACTTCAGATATAATCTGCATGCACAATACTCAATAGTAAAATTTGTTTACATCTCTCGACTGAAACGTTTGCCCCCTCATTAAAGTCCTCTGTTCACGCATGCTCATAAGCTGCTCACTGATTAGCAGTTCTCAGTATTATGTCTTGAAAGAGACGATTCTCTGTTCAGTGTACTGATGACTCGTGAACTGATGTGATCAACTCAATGTTCTGTTGACATGAGAGCTGCTGTCCTCGGATCAGTGTACTGTTGACTCGAGAACTGTAGACTGGATCATCATCATACATTGATAAAACAGTAGTACAATCAAGTCATAAACATGTTTCCAGTATGTTTTATTTGTTACACTTTCTGTTGTTCAGCAAAATACACCTGAAACATACATTTCACCTTAATCAAATGCATGCTCAATATCAGCAGGTCATCGGTTCTCAGTATGTTGGACACCTCCAAAAGAGGCGATTCTCAGTTCAGTGTAACATTGACTCAAGAACTGCTGTGAGTGACTCAATGTACTGTTGACTCGAGAGCTGCTGTGCTGTCCCTGAATCAGAAAGTGTACTGTTGACTTGAGAACTGTTGTGATCATCATCATACGTTGATAAAATGGTAATATAATCAAGTCATAAACATATTTCCAGTATGTTTTATTTGTTATATTTTCTGCTGTTCAGCAAAATACACCAGAAACAGACATTTTGCCCCTTAATCACACACATGCTCAATGTCAGCAGCTCATCGGTTCTCAGTCTACGAAAGAGGCGATTCTCAGTTCAGTGTACTGTTGACTCGAGGACTGTTACGAGCGACTCTTACGAGTGACTCTTACTGTTGACTCGAGAACTATTTCAACCCAAGCATTCAGTCCGATTTGTGAACTAGCTGGAGTGGTTCATTGCAAAGAAGAGTTGGCAAAAGCAGATATCACCAGTTCTAAGATCATATTACTCCTGGTTATCGGCTAATTTTGAGTCGGAGTGTCAGGCACATCCGAGAGACAGGTTAAGACAGGTTAAGAACTTGTGGATCAGTGTTGACTCGAGACGCAAACTGTTTCAAATGATTCAGTCGATTTGGTGAACTGGTTCAACTCGTTCACTAAAAAGAACCGGTTCAAAAGAATGATTTGTTCACGAACTGGACATCACTAGGAAGGATCAGTTCTTTCCTGATCTAAGTATGTGTGCCACATTGATTATTTTACTCTCTTTAATAAAACATCACTCAACATTCTTTCTGTCCATCATACTCTGCTCTGATCCAGATGCTGTAGTATTGCAGACTGTGATCTTCGGACACCTGTCAATGCCAAACAGCCCCACTCTGTGACACTTTCTATAAATCAGACAAACAATGGCACATGGCCCTGCTCCCCAGCTGACGGACAGGTGATAGATTGTCAGCACAGCGGGGGAAAACAAAATGATGCACCCCATTATCTCAATGCTTGGCTTATTCAAATCGATAAGCCTCTCTCACAAAACACCCTTCTTTTCCCATGTTTTCTCCTCTTTCTGTCCTTTTACTAGGTGCAGGTCTACGCATAAACAATGTGTATTGTGATGTTTTCAAATGTCTCTCAACCCTGCCCAGGCACCTAAAACAACTCGGATGTGATGATATTTACTGAGCCCATAAATCACATGGAGTCTTACTCAATTGCGAGCAGGTACAGATGGAAACTGGTGGCTTTTTTCACATTGTACATGCTTTTTTTTTTTTTTTTTTGCAAAGCAATAGTTACACGCTTTTTTACACGCTTTTTTAAGGGAAAATCCAGGGAATACACCAGAATGGATGCTCTTATACAAAGATGCATAATTGTAAAAAAAAAAAAAAAATTCAACTCTTAATTAAAATCTGTTTGGATATTGCTGGCTTTTCACAAAAAATAAATAAATAAAATAAAAGATCAAAAATATGTTGGACAAAAGTACACCATAGAGGAAAGGTTCCTGTCCAAGAGGCAGGTCATAGCTGAACAATAATTTAGCATGCTGTGCTAACATCTCTGTATGTCCACTCCCATTCAGAGGAAGGCATATTTAATCCGTCATGACAGAGAGAGACGAGGGGTAGTAGGAAAGGCCTGACCCTCAGGCGGGCCACACTGCTGCTGCTTTAGTGGGATAAACCTTTCCTGAAATCTGCAGCTGTGTCAAGTGTCATCAGTCTCAAGAATGTAACGCTGACTCCTGCCATCCCAACAACGCAACATCAGCTAACACGTCTCAAATCGGCTGGTTAAATGTCCCCATATCTCAGGGTCACTGTTATTAGGTCCTTGTTACTATTAACGCGATTGAGCAGAACTATGCGGTGATGATTGCTTGAAGACTGCATGAGACTCACGGCTTCTCCTAAAATTTCTTCTGAAATGCGGCAAAGACATGATCAGTTTAAGTATTAATAATTCATCCATCCATCTATTCATCCATTTTATTCATTCATCCATTTTATTCATCCATCCATTTTTTTCCATCCATCCATCCATCCATCCATCAGTGTTACATTATACTCTTGGTGCCTTTCAATAATTTAACAAATACAAGTGTGTAAAATACCTACCATTACATTTCAATGGAGTAAAGATTAATGCTCATTAAATGAGAGGCTCTAAACCAGAGATGCCCAAAGCTGGCCCATGATGAACTTTGTTTTGGCTTGCCTTACTATTTATGACAAGAGAATGTTTTTTTAATTATTATTATTTTTATTTTTTTTTAAATGCCATTGATGCATCTCTTCAATGCATTAGTTAGTTAAGCAGATTGCAGATTATTTTTACTTTTATTTTATTTTTTTCTTTCTTATTTATTTATTTATTTATTATGAAATCATAAAGGAGTGCAACCAGGGCAACTTTTATATTTTAATATAATACACTGGTGCTATGGCATGAGATGAGTTCTTCATCAGTTCACATGACTCAAAAAATATCACTTGATATTGTATTCTGTTAAAACACAGCAGGCATTGGGCTCTAAGATGAATATGATACTGGTCCTTCACATGGTTTGGCTATCTGAAGAATATGATCTGATGATGAGTGACGTTGGATACTCTCTTGGGATCTGTTGGGTCTTGTTTTTTTTCTGTGGGATGTGCTGAGTAAAGAGTCCTTCTTTTCTAGATGTGAAGCCTTTTCTTCTGACATGAACAATTTTCATACAGTCATTTTTTTCTCTTGTACTTTTTGTCTATCACTGCACTTTGTCTCTTTCTCAGTATAGATCCTGTTAAGATACTGTGAAATTACAAAGAACTTCTAAGGGAAATTAAAATAATTCAGCTGCTTACACATACATAAGGGTCCAAAACTTTAAGACCGCTAGTTAAAATGCATCTATTTTTTATTTTTCTAATGTACTAGAAAATTCATCTTGTATTACAAATTATATTATCTGCATAGCACTTTACAGTAAGTTGAGAAGTGAGATCAAAAAATGTATATGGCCAAAAGTACAGGTAGGTGGAAACCCCTTCTAATTAACATGTTTGGCTTGTGATTCTAGTGGTTAAATCTTAATGCTACATCATACATTCTAGATAAGAATCTCTAGTGACACCCTAGATAATTATGTGACTCTAACTTTGTTTCATCATTTTGAGGAGGGCCCTTCTCTGTTCCAGCATGACAATATTCCTATGCACAAAGTGAGGACCATGTAGAAAGGAATTAATGAGTCTGGTGTGGAAGAACCTGACTGGCCTGCTCAAAGCCCAGATCTGAACTCCACTGAACACCTTTGGCATGAATTGGAACACCGAATTCGAGCCCGGCTATACATTAGTACCTGATCTCACTGATGCTCCAACTTCCAGCATCTAGTGGAAAGCCATCTCAGAAGAGTGGAAGTTGTTAGGGAGTACCAACTCACTATTCATACCAATGATCTTGAACTTAAATTCTCAACAAGAACATATGGTTGTTTTATGGGTGTCCATATTTTTTGGCCATACAGTGTACATGAATTTCAGAATTTATTAGTGTTTGGTAAACACCTCCACCCCTTTTGCTTCAGTGACAGCGTACATTAGAGCGTGCATTGATCAAAAAAAGTTTGATCAAACCTGATGGTCCATACTGTCCAGCATGATTTTAGAATGTTCCAAAAAACATATTGTGTGCTTCATAATGGTGGTAGAGTTCCAAGGTCAATGTTGCCAGAGACAGATGCTTCTTAACAGCACCATACTGGGTCAGCAACAGTTGGCCAACATAACCAATAAATTTTATGAGAATAATAGAGTTTAGCGGGGTAAAACTAGGAGGTGGAAAGATGCATGAGAGACAGAGAGCAAAGAATAGGCAACAGCGCCAAAGATCTTTTATCAAGCACCACCGAATCCAAGGTTTGAACAGGGGGCATGCAAGAATAATGAATTAATTAAAAAAGAGAATAGATAGGGATTGGAGAGGCGCACCTTGCTCTCCATGTCCAGGCAAAAAAAAGCCAATCATTGTGCACTGAGGTGTGAGTACCATCCATTATGTGGCAACTGACAAGTTAGAAGCAGTCAGAGACAGAGCTGCACTTAATAAATCAAATTTGACACCTCCTTCCCAGTACCCTTCTCAACTACTCTTCCTTCTTTGTCTTCTTCCTCCTCCTCTTCATATCTCATCCCTCAATCCTTTCACTCAAAGGCTTCAGGATATACTGTAGGTCTGTTCACACCTCAACTCTCCACTGAACACACACTGCAAATGTTTTAACGAGCCCTCTGTGATAAACAGCCTGCAGTGATTGTGCCGTTGTTCACAGAGGAAGCTGTTCAGAAATAGCACTAATACCATTCATCAGTATGTCACAATCTATGGGCAAATTTCTTGCGTTACTCACATAATGGGAAAAATATTTCCTTGATACCTACATTTTAATTAGGTACAGTATGAGCATCTGACGATGTAGTGTTTTTATCATGTACAAGAAGAAGAAAAAATCCCTCCATGTGCACAGTTAACACCTATTAGAGAGGCATAAATACACACAAATAACACATAAACAAAATTGTTGAGAATTTAGAGTGCTTTTTCACACACTTACATTTCACACAATAAATAAAACACGCCATAAAGCTCTGTCTCAAAGTTTTAATCAATTAGTTGATTTTTTTTTTTTTTTTTTTTTCCTTCTCCCTTATTTTTCAGGTAGGCTGTGCTTGGTTAAACCACAAAAAACAAAAATACAGATGCTTGACAAATTAAGCTTGCTTGACTTAACAGTCAAATCAGATGAAACATAACATTTTGTGATTAACTAAACACTTTTTATATTGAGAGGGAGATAGAGATAGAGGTGACTTATACTGTAAATGCTTGAGTGTGTGTTTATGTGTGTTAGGTCAAAAGTGGGACAATTCTGTTTGCCTACGACTAAACAAATCTGCCTTGAAATGTGTGTGGCTTCCTCATTTGATGTCCTGATTAAAAATGGATATCAAGACGATGGTCAAAATAAGCAGAGGAATCTTTGAACTTCTAAAGGTTGAGGAATGGACAATTTTCCAAGCTTCCATCACGAGCAGTATGCAACAGCAAATTATTTGTTTCCCTGCACCCTATTTCTTGAAAATGATAGAGGGTGACTTCGAAAGGACACACATACATGTACGTTCACACTGCAATGCACACAATCCTGTTTTTTAGCCTCACAGCTCCAAATTCAAATGAGATCTTCTCCCTCTAATCATATGTATCCCCTATGGCATTCTCACTCCGAGCCATCTTATATTTCATCTGCCAAAGCTATTTCAAGAAATATGTAACAGAGCAAACTACCTCCATAACTCACGCCACCATGCAGCTACCCCCCACAGTACCACTGACACAATTCCATAATGCCACCTTTTCAAACGCAAGCAAATATTTAAACAGATATTAATAAATAAATGTGGACCATGTACTGCTGTTCTCTGCGGAGTTTCACATAATTTCAATCATACCTCTATGGATTTTGTTGGAGTCAGGTAATTGGGTTGCGTGTTGCAGGGCCTGAGTGTGGGAAGGGTTATGGGGATGTGGATGTGGATGCAGCATGGTATTGGTGTAGTGCCAGTAGGTAGGCCTCTCCCGGAGCCGGCTTGATGAGGTCCCGTGAGCACTCTGCATCTGTTTGCCCTGATAAGCCGACCCAAGACTAGGGAGGGAAAAATTCCCTCGTTCCACAAGTCCCCCTTTGAATCGTTGAGGAATGAAAGAAGTTATCCTGGACTAATACATGGAAATCTAGCAGCAGTGCTGCCCCAACTCTGCCCAATCCCTACCCACACTACACCAACCAGGAGATGTCTGGTTAAGACTAGGAGAAAGAAATGAGCACAGAAGCCTTAATCCCGCTCTCTCTTTCCTCTTCACAGAGTTTCAGGGATTTCCTTTGTCTGTGCAGAGAGTTATGCGTTCGGTGCGGCTCAGGCTGAGACCATGAAAATAGAAATCCGGAAAAAATAGCAAAAGTAGGAACTGAAAGAACCGATATGAATAAAATGTAAATCCCCTTAGAAAGCAGGAAAAAGTTACAATGCATTAGATCTGTGTGTCTACATCTCAAAGAGATCTTTCTTGTCTCTGTGTTTTCTGTGTACCATATGTTAAATAACAAACGGAGAGGCATGGGATCCATCTCTGATTTATGTGCACAATATACACCTCACATAAAACTCTTTTCTCAGTATTTCTAATATTTTATTTGCAGATTTTACTTATTTATTATACTTATAAGTCTCTTCTGTGGTATTTCAGTTTATGACCTTCTCTGCAATGCACTGCAGTTCCTAGCAGTTCAAAGTCCTCTGTGGGCATGTATATGCATGCAAATGTTTGTTTTGGCACACATATCTATGTATCTGTGTAAGTGATGCCTAGAATACAGAGTATTGACTCAATTTGGTACCTGCACGCTGTTCAACAGACAGGCAGTTGCTTTCGAACACTCACATGTGTATTTTCAAACATGCTATGTGGAGAAATGCACTTCTTGGTCAAAATGCCTGTTAGTTATTTGTATATGTATAGTCACAACACACAATTTTCACAAAACACATAGTTTCAAAGTAGCTCACAGAAAATTATGCTGTAATGTCTTAAATATCTGTATTGGTGGGGTATTAACCTGTTAACCTGTGCCACCTAGTTTTGACCACAAGCCAAAAATTCCAACTTAAAATTCAAGGGCTGTAGTTCATCACTCCTTTGTATTACAAACATAATTGTGGTCTTTTTTCCTTCTTCGACTTCTTCCTCCTCCTCTTCATATCTCATCCCTCTATCCTTTCACTCAAAGGCTTCAAGATATACTGTAGGTCTGTTTACACCTCAACCCTCCACTGAACACACACTGCAAATGTTTTAACGAGCATGAAAGACACATGAAAGTTTGTTGTCCAGAAGTCAGAATTAATAAAAGTCATGAGGAAAAATAGTTAGAATAGCTATTGAGTTATTTCCATAACATATTTATATAAAATAATAGCCTAAATAATACTGATCTTCTTTGAGCATAGAAACACAATGGAGCTAAAGCCACAAGTCTGATAATGTTCTATTTATTAAATTTTAGGATGATAACTTTAAAACTCTTAGTTATATGAAACATTTTCCAAGACCATGTCTTGATTATGACCGCATGTAGCATTAGCGCCTATATGCAGAATGGTAAACAGGACAAAATACATATTATCTAGTGCATATTTATTACTTCCAATCATAATCGATTTGTTAGAGCAGTGTATTTTACTGATGTCATGGATTCCATTCATATAATTAGGCAGAAAGCAGATTATTTATAGACTACAGCTGATAGCAGATCTGCAGCTCTTCTGCACTGACAGATACAGAACTGTCAATAAACATATACAACATTTCAGAGACTGCATGGAAATAATAGAACAAAACTATATATTTTTGAATTAGTCTATATATTTACAACAAGTCTCAACAGTTAATTCATTAGTTGTATGCTTTATATGTAATTTATCCTATATGGCACGGTATGAGGAAGTCCCTTTTCATGTGGGCACAAGTTAGTTTTTCCCCACCCGTATTCTGGCAACTCCTGTGATTTATATATTTAGACGTCAAATGATTGAATGAAAGTTATCTATATGTCACCAGCTTGACGACGACTTCTGACTGGATGGCTATTGATTCTGTAACTTCTGACGCTTTGTCGTTCCGACAGTAGAAAACTATTTGTGTTTTTATTTACATTAAAAGTAAATGGCTAAATAAATGTACTGGAAGGAAAATAGTTAGTTAAATGTGACATATCACTTGATATGAATACGGTATTTATTTTTTTATTTTATTTTTTTCGACAAACCAATTTTGCCTGGCTCCCTCATCTATGGTTTCACTGTATGCCAAATATAAGAATATAAAATATCAAGGTAACCACCATTTCCCATGAGAGAATATGTTTTTTTTATTTTTTTTTTTTTTATTAACTATTTCATACTGTTCTGAGAATGCTGTGGAAAAGAAATACATTATTGCGTAGATATAGAATTTGAAGAAATTCAGTTTTAGATAGAAAGAAGACCATATGGAATTTTTTTATTTTTATACAAAAAAAAACAAAACAAAAAAAAAAAAATTATCAGGTCAAGTGCCTATAGTTACAGAATCACCAATTTATCTAAAAAAACAAAAAAAAAAAAAACAAAAAAAAAAGTATTTGTAAAAGTGAAATTAAACAGTTGTTCATTTCCATGGTGGAATAAGCTTAAATTTGAATCTAGGCAGCAGTAATGTAGATAGGTTTCTGTTTTTTTGTCAAAGTCCTGACTACAATATTGCTAAGGACAGTGAATTGATGGTAAGCACTAGCCACCCTTGAAACTGAAAATATTTCAAGGTAATTTTATTCAATTTAAAGCAGAACTTGAATTGACTGAATAATATATGGAGACAGATGCATTATTATAATTTTAAGACAGCAAGGTTGGAAAACAAAATTTTTAATTCACAGTTGACAGTGTATTTCTTACTTTTCTGTAAGATAAGAAATATAAAAACTTCAATTATTTCTTACCATATTCCTAAAAACAGAAAGTAATAAAATGATTTTACATCATTCAAAAGGTACATGTTTCATAATAACAGTTTAATTTTCATAACGCTTACTTACATATTTTGACATATCAAGGTTATTATAGTTTGGGGTTTTTAATTTAGTTAAAATTATTATTTCGTTTTCAGTTTCAAATTATTATTTAGTTTAGTTTCAGTTATTTTACCAACTGTGTTTGTTAGTTTTAGTTTTTCATTTAATTTTAGTTTTAGTTTTTATTTTAGTCTATCAATATATTTTAGGTTTTATTTTTATTATTATTTTGTTTCTATTTCAGTTAACACAGATGAGGAAATGACTTTGCAGGGGACAACTTTGTGTAATTGTCTTTAATTCCCTATCCAGTCCAGATTACACATAGGTAGGGACTGACTGGCCGTCGGGCGAACCAGCCATTTTCCCGGTGGGCCACTGGGTAATTTAGGCTGGCCCGTTGCTGCACAAGTACCGGCCTGTCCTACAGGCAATATAGACAGTCTGGGAACATCGAAGCACTTACCTGGCTCCAGATACCCACCATAGGGCCAGTCAGGGAGGGGGGAGGAGGAAAGTCGTCCCCTTCGGGCATGCGGTGAATCAAAGAAAAGGCAAAGGATTCTCCTCCCGGCCCTCCACTGGGGGATGGAGTGGTCTGCTTACCATCTCTAGGCCTGCAGCAGGTCTCCGCGTGCCTGGGTCGCCCATCTCAGGGGCACTTCGAAGCCTTCCTCGGGTTCTTGGCAGCCGGCCGTGAGATGGGTGGTGTCTGCTTCCTGCGGGTGGCTCCACGCCGGAGCTGGGCCACGACGCGGGCTGCGGCGGAGCTGGTGTTGTTGCGGCAGGAGGACACCCGTGGCGACGAGTAGACGAGGTGCGAGGTCTTGAACCGCGCCGATGCAGGATGTGCTGAATAGCCTCTGTCTGCTTTTTCAGCGCTGAGAACTGCTGGGCGAAGTCCTCGACGGTGTCGCCGAACTGGCTGACCTGGGAGACGGGGGCGTCAAGGAACCGTACCTTGTCAGCTTCCCACATCTCGACCAAGTTGAGCCATAGGTGGCGCTCTTGGACCACCAGGGTGGACATCGCCTGCCCAAGAGTCTGCGCCATGACCTTCGTCGCCCGGAGAGCAAGGTCGGTTGCCGAGCGCAGCTCCTGCATCAATCCCGGGTCAGAACTACCCTCGTGCAGTTCTCTTAGCGCCTTGGCTTGGTGCACTTGCAGGAGAGCCATGGAATGCAGGGCGGAGGCAGCCTGTCCAGCGGCACCACAGACCTTAGTCGCCAGAGACGATGTAACCCTACAGGCGCTGGATGGGTGTCTCCGGTGGACCCGCCAGGTGCCGGCGTTTTGCGGGTACAGGTGCACTGCAACTGCCTTATCCACATGGGGAATCGCTGAGGACCCCCTGGAAGCCCCACCATCGAAGGTAATGTGAGCAGAGGAGCTCAGAGACCGGGTCCAGGCAGTGAAAGGTGCCCGCCATGACATTGTGAGCTCCTCATGCACCTCCGGGAAGAAAGGGACCAGGGCGGGGTGCGGCCGTGAGCAGCGCTCCGGGCCCAGGATCCAATCGTCAGGCTGCGAGGGTTCGGGGGGGTGGAGGGTTCCACTCCAGCCTGACACATGCAGCCACCCGGGCAAGCATGGCTGCCAACTGCGCCCGAAGGTGGGAGAGCAGTTGAGTCCTCAGCATCAGACTGGACAGCCCACTCTCCGATGCTGCAATCGAGAGCCCATCCACTTCGCAAGCACCGAAACGAGATTGCGAACTCACCCTGAGACGAGCCGGCGGTCTCATCCCAATGGGGCAAACGAGCGTACTGGGGAATGGAAGGTCCGTGGGGAGTTACCCAGCGGAGTGGCTCCCACTGGGGTCTCCAAATATCCCCCAGTGCTAACTGACACAGCCTCAAACCCGTAGGTAGAAGGACCGAGGCGGGGAGCCGCTGGGGTAGTCTTTCCCTCCAACGAAGGAAAAACTGCGACCGCAACGTTGCCATGGTCACGCTCTCACAGTGAGAACATGATCCATCCACGAACGCTGTCTCCACGTGGGCAGCGCCCAAGCATGTAAGACCACAATCGTGGCCATCGGAAACGGAGAGGTAACGACCGCAACCAGGAAATACACACAAACGGAGAGGCATCTTTAAAAAGACGCTCTCCATTAATGCCACTCTTTTAGAAGGGAAAATATACTCTTTCAGTAGGAAGAATATATTCTTTTAGCTGCTGAAGTGCCCAGGGGCGTTCTCTGCACTTCACCATTGCAAGAGGGGGAGAAGCCACTGTAATGCATCGTAAATCCAGCAGCTTTTCGAGGTGAATGGATCGGCAGTGTAATTCAGCTCGCTGAACACAACCGCTCGGCTCCGAAGAGAAAATCTGAATGAGTGGTTGCGAGCCAGCTCCTTTTATACCCTTATGTCCGGGGGAGTGGCATGCAAATACTACTTGCCAATTCCCATTGGCCTTTTTTCAAATATCAGAGGTTTTCGGGGCTCCCAAGAGTGACCTCTAGTGTCACTACATCGACACAATGTCGAGTGAGTGACAGATAGGGAAACATAGTTATGTGAGTAATTGACATGAAATTGTAAGCATTGTCATCATTGTCCTGCTGTGTGACACTTTCTTCATCTAAATATTTTAAACAACATTTTATGATCTTGTATAGCTACATATATACTGTATTCATATATAATATATTATTATTATACTTGTTTCCACAACCTCATATTAACTAAGATAATAGTTTATTTGCACTTCTACAAAAAAGTTGAAAGGTGATTAAGATCTTTAAAAACTTTAAAGAAATGCTGACTTGTCACACACGTTCCCTTGTACTTTCATGTACATTTTAACCTAACATCTGTATGTTGGGAAAAAAAGTTTTCGTACATGAGGTATAAAGTGCTTATTTTAGTGCTTTCTCTAAAAAACTCCACTCATCACATTTACAGTGGTTTTATATGTTTTAAAGTGATGACAATGTTTGCACTGTGGGGCCCGTTTTCATGACCAGCAGTCAATAAAAATGTATTTTTTTTTTTTCAACACAAAAATTTAAAATTGAGCCACAAAATGAAATCAATGAGCCGGTATGTTATGGTGTGGTGTGTTGCGGGCCGGGTTTGATGGGCTGTTCTGTGCCAGAAAGTCCAGGGCCACTTTTTAGCTCCAGTCCACCCCTGCACATAGGTCTACATAGTGCATACAGTTGAAATCAGAAGTTTACTTACACTTAGGTTGAAGTCATTAAAACACCACGCCACAGATTTCATATTAGCAAACTATAGTTTTGGCAAGTCGTTTAGGACATCTACTTTATGCATGACACATGTAATTTTTCCAACAATTGTTTACAGACAGATTGTTTCACTTTTAATTGACTATATCACAATTCCAGTGGGTCAGAAGTTTACATACACTAAATTAACTGTGCCTTTAAGCAGCTTGGAAAATTCCAGAAAATTATGTCAAGCCTTTAGGCAATTAGCCAATTAGCTTCTAATTGGCTAATTGGAGTCAACTGGATGTGTACATGTGGATGTATTTTAAGGCCTACTTTCAAACTCAGTGCCTCTTTGCTTGACATCATGGGAAAATCAAAAGAAATCAGCCAAGACTTCAGAAAAAATGTTTTGACCTCTACAAGTCTGATTAATCCTTGGGAGCAATTTCAAAATGCCTGAAGGTACCACGTTCATCTGTACAAACAATAGTACGCAAGTATAAACACCATGGGACCACACAGCCATCATACTGCTCAGGAAGGAGACGCATTCTGTTTCCTAGAGATGAACCTAGTTTGGTGCGAAAAGTGCAAATCAATCCCAGAACAACAGCAAAGGACCTTGTGAAGATGCTGGAGGAAACAGGAAGACAAGTATCTGTATCCACAGTAAAAACGAGTCCTATATCAACCTAACCTGAAAGGCTGCTCAGGAAGGAAGAAGCCACTGTTCCAAAACCGCCATAAAAAAGCCAGACTACAGTTTGCAAGTGCACATGGGGACAAATATCTTACTTTATGGAGAAATGTCCTCTGGTCTGATGAAACGTAAATTGAACTGTTTGGCCATAATGACCATCCTTATGTTTGGAGGAAAAAATGGTGAGGCTTGCAAGCCAGAGAACACTATCCCAACCATGAAGCATGGGGGTGGCAGCATCATGTTGTGGGGGTGATTTGCTGCAGGAGAGACTGGTGCACTTAAAAAAATAGATGGCATCACGAGGAAGGAAAATTATGTGGATATATTGAAGCAAAATCTCAAGACATCAGCCAGGAAGTTAAAGCTTGGTCGCAAATGGGTCTTCCAAATGACCCAAGCATACCTCCACAGTTGTGGCATAATGGCTTAAGAACAACAAGGTCAAGGTATTGGAGTGGCCATCACAAAGCCCTGACCTTGATCCGATAGAAAATTCGTGGGCAGAACTGAAAAAGCGTGTGCGAGCAAGGAGGCCTACAAACCTGACTCAGTTACACCAGTTCTGTCTGGAGGAATGGGCCAAAATTCCAGCAATTATTGTGGAAGGCTACCCAAAACAATTTAAGTTAAACAATTTAAAGGCAGTGCTACCAAATACTAACAAAGTGTATGTAAACTTCTGACCCACTGGGAATATTATGAAAGTAATAAAAGCTGAAATAAATCATTCTCTCTACTATTATTCTGACATTTCATAATCTTAAAATAAAGTAGTGATCCTAACTGACCTAAGACAGGGAATTTTTTCTACAATTAAATGTCAGGAATTGTGAAAAACTGAGTTTAAATGTATTTGGCTAAGGTGTATGTAAATTTCTGACTTCAACTGTAGCTAGGCTGACATACAACATGATAAAAACAGCCAAGAAAGATTAACAAATGTGGAGATACACTCACTGACCACTTTATGCTCTTAATGAAGTGCCCAATGTGGTTCGTCGTGTTATGCATTCTGAGATGCTATTCTGCTCACTACAATTGTACAGAGTGGTTATCTGAGTTACCGTAGCCTTTCTGTCAGCTTGAACCAGTCTGAGCTTCGTTTCCCAAAAGTATTGCAAGCTTAAGTTGATCAATCAATTTATGCTTTCGATGCTTTTGGGAAATACAGCCCCGGCCATTTTCCGTTGACCTTTCTCATTAACAAGGTGTTTCCATCTACAGAATTGCCGCTCACTGGATGTTTTTTTTTTTTTTTTTTTTTTTGGCACCATTCTGAGCAAACACTAGAGACTGTTCTGCGTGAAAATCCCAGGAGATCAGCAGTTACAGAAATACTCAAACCAGCCCATCTGGCATCTACAATCATGCCACGGTAAAAATCACTGAGATCTTTTTTTCCATTCTTATGGTTGATGAAATATTAATTTAACCTCCTGACCCATACCTGCATAATTATATGCATTTCACTGCTGCCACACGATTGGCTGATTAGATAATCACATGAATAAGTAGATGTATAGGTGTACCTAATAAAGTGGTCAGTGAGTGTATGTATCCCTTTATTTTTTGAACAGCAATGGATGACGTGATTTAAAAAAAATAAAAAAAATAAATTTATCATGAAACACTGAGCACATAACCAAATGTGGACACATGCACATAAAACTCATGGTCAGTATATGTCATGTTTGCCATGCAACTGGTGCTAAAAGAAACAAAAACGATTTTGTAACATGTACTAAGTCGAAGTATTTAAACGAAAACTGAATATATTTTATGATCATTTCTATTTTGTTTTAGTTAGTTATAAAGCAATGCATGATAGTTTCAGTTTAGTTTAAGTTTTTTTGGAAAAAAAATATAATTTTAATTAAGTTTTTCTAGGTTATTTTTTAGAATTTCGTT
The DNA here is from genome assembly GCF_019703515.2 of Myxocyprinus asiaticus. Taxonomy (NCBI): domain Eukaryota; kingdom Metazoa; phylum Chordata; class Actinopteri; order Cypriniformes; family Catostomidae; genus Myxocyprinus; species Myxocyprinus asiaticus. The sequence continues at coordinate 11,944,484 of NC_059361.1, forward strand.
TCAGTTTTAGTTTCAGCTAACTATAATAACCTTGTGACATATTGACATAAATTAAGAAATTACTCTGGCAGTAACATTTATACTGTAAAACAGTGGTCTTACATCGATGCCTGAGGCTTACAACTTGTTAATGATATATAGTTTGTCAAGATTAATTACATTCTTTACATTAAAACTATAGAGTAACTGTGAACAAAAGTAAACAAATGTGTTTATGTATGACTTTCTTTCTTCTGCAGAACACAAACAAAGATTTTTGAAAATAATATATTGGTTCTTTCAATGCAAGTGAATGGTGGCCAGAAATCTGAAGGTCCAAAAAGTATATAAAAGCGGCATAAAAGTAATCCAAAGACTCCAGTGGTTAAATCCTTATCTTCAAATGCAATATGATAGGTGTGGGTAAGAAACAGATCAATATTTAAATCATTTTTTTACTATAAATGTCCACTTTCAGACGTGAACTCCATTTAGTAATGCCCTAGCAAACACCTAGCAATACCCTAACAATGCCCTAGTAATCACCCAAAACACCAAATGACATTGCATAAATATAAACAAGTATCATAAAAAATATTATTATTTATTAATTGGTGTGGAGAATACAAAGGCATTTTGATCAATAACATTAGGGTTAAATAAAGTTCAATAAAATGTCTTCAATAGCAAATTCAGTTTTGCTGTGGTATTGGAATTGATATTGAGTATCAAAAAATACTGGTATAACTACTGAAATTAGTATTACATAATCAATATTATATCCTTCTTCTACATTTGATCTCTTGTTTTATAGTACAGACACATTCCCGCATGTTCATTCAAAGAGGCAGTATCTCCAAGCAAGGGAAGCCGAGAGATCAGTGCATTTAATATCTTCTGCATACATGTCCAGTTATACAGCTCCCCCAGAGTTAGCCTTGTTTTTCCTTTCTCTCACTCTCTTTCCCTCATTCTTCCTCTCCTTTGAGGCACCATCTCCTATTTAGCCCCAGGGTTAACATAATGCTGATTAGTTTCTTCTCCTCTGGTCATGGGCGGTATGGACATTAAAGAAGAAAGTAAGATGATGGGACCTTTAGCAACATGCTAATGGGAAACTCTGTAGGGGCAATACTAACGATGACTATGGTCTGATGTGAGGTCCTCACACACCCCCACAAGGATGTGCATCAGACTAAGAAACGTACTTGCCTGAAGGATCAGACAAATACCTACTTGAAATGTGTCTATGCAGATTAGAATGCATGTGGCTTGGTTCTTTCTTTGTTGAAAAGCTACTTTGGCTATGTACACACTACAGCTAACTCTGATTGTCACTTTTCTGAGTGATTTTTTATTTTTATTTTTTTTACTCACAAGGAATAAAGTTGGAATTATATATACAGTACTTAAAGAACTTAAAACCAATCTAGGGACCCCCAAGCTAGACTCTCAGCCAACCCAAGGTCCCCCAGTAAAAAAAAAAAAAAAAAAATTAAACATTAACAATCCAATATTATCTATGCATTCTATAATATGATAATAGTGGATCGTTAATGTTTTAATAATATTTTTTTTATTTATTTTTTTTTTCAGAACTTTGTAGTTGGTACATGGCCTTTGCTGAACTATTGTTGGTTTATATGGATCTTGTGTTGTTGCTTTTTTGTGCTTGTATTAACTGTACTTATAAACAGGCCTTTTTTGCACTTGTATTAACTGTACTTATAAGCTTTAAAGCATGCCTCCTTGTCACTTTTAATTGGGCTTATTCTTTAAAAGTTAAATTGAGGATTTTAAAGCAATGGCTTGTATCCTGGACTGCAGTCATAACACTGCACAATTCATTTGGACAAAGGGGAAAAGGAGATGGGTGTGTGAAAAGAAATAAACCTTCATTACTAGACCAGATGCTACATCCATAATAACGAAGCTGCATTCAAAACTATTCATTCTACATGGGGTGACAATGTGCTTAATTTGCGATATGGCACAGTCTGCAAAAATGGTGGGACAGAGAGCAAGAGCTCAGACTGAAGTCTCTAGTTTTATGGTGAAAGTCATTCTCTCTCTATCTGATAGAGAGAGAATGACTTTCTCCATAAAACTAGAGACTTCATTTCACGTTTTGGGCTATGGGAGACTGCAAGCACACACGCAGACATCTTTTACTCTCATTGGCAGTGATGGTATGGATCAATCTAGCACGGTTGTGGTAAAATGGTCGGAGAGAGACAATCATTACAGCCAAGGTCAACCACCACAAGCGCAGCACATCAGGCTGCTGTAATCGACAACAAATTTAGCCTTTCCGTCCCAACACAACAGAAGCTATATTACCAAAATCTTATTTTCATTGTGTGGACTATTTCAGATTGTTTACTAATTGAATACATCAGCAATGCTGTCCTTTAGCTGAACTCCCAGCATTATCAAAGTTATTAAAAAGTTATTTTCACTTTGTTTTCCCAATGGTGAGCTATGAGAGCTGACCTACTAAATTGTGATTACATCCTTAATTCAGTTCAAATTAAAAATAAATAAATAAATATATAAATAATAATAATAATAATAATAATAATAATAATAATAATAATAATAATAATAATAATAATAAAATGGTTTGGCATTTCAAGAAAATATTATAGAGAACTGCAGGCATTATTTTGATATTGTAAGAGCAGTGATTCAATTATCAACTCACTAGACTTGAAAACCCTTCAAGAATCTCAGCATGTAGTCTTCATACAATGCCAATTCATAAAAAATAAAAAATAAAAAAAATTATATCATAGCCCTCCATCATCTCTTTTAGATATTTCTAAGTTCTTTAGAAATAATTTTTAGAAAATAATCATTATATTTCATTTCAGAAATCATAAATTTTATTTTTGCTTGAACAAAACTAATTCAGACTGATCACAGTGTGATAGTAGGTCAAAAGTTTTGCTGAAATTGTGCGCACTGATTTTCGAACCACTGCCCCCAGTGGCCAAAGCTGGAAGTGTTGTTGAATATTTGGCCACGCGAGAGAAATGTCCACAGAGTGGAACCAAAAGCATGTTTTTTTTTTTGTGTTTTTTTTACCTGTAAACTACCTAACACAGTCAACAGGAATTAATATTTTATTAACTCTACCCCCTAACCCTAACCCAAACCCCAACCCTAACCTAACCAGTGGAGTAAACATGTGATTTTAAAGCAAATATGCAACCTCCGAATCGCTCTCAGCATTGTTTATGTGAACGTGATTATTTCCTGGTTTCCATAGGACCAGAACCCATGTTTCTGTGGCATCAGTAAAGCCAAATAGAAAAGTGAACACAGTTGAATTCATGCAAAAAATGTCTTGTGTATTGGCGCTTGTCAATAATTTGTCAGAATGGGGTTGATTTCAGTTTAAATGAACATTTTGAGGCTTGTCGATTTCCTTTGTGATCATGTTGAAAAAATTATAACCAGCCACAGTGATCATAAGACCAATAGAAGCAGTGGACTTAACAAACACTCGCCAACTTACTGTACCTGCCTTTCAGCAACTAAGTTAGGGCTACTGAGTTAACATTTCATCACCTAATTAATATTCATGTGAAAACTTGAAGGTTTATAATGTGTCCCCCACACTTTTCAGATTGTTCCTAAGCTCTTGTGTATAGTAAAATAGCCCTGCCTTCTTCCTCATCTCTCTATCCCTGACCCCTCTATTACAGAAATGTCAAAGCTTTGAGTGACAGCAGCAGTGGATCTTAACCTGCTTTAATCAACCTGTCAGACCACATCACCCTAAAAAACACAAACTGCCCGCTGCATGTAAACCATCCACATGTGACTGTAAACGTAGACGTGGTCTCCTTGAGAAGGCAGGCAGATTCATCACTCTAATGGAGTGAGAGAGAGTGTGGGCTTAAGAAAAAGATAAAGAAAAAGAAAAAGAAGGGGGGGTGGGGGGTTGGGGGCGGATGGATACTAATTATAGACTGAGAGAGAGAAACCAACAGACCCACTATGGGATGGGATGCTAGTATGGGATGGGATACATGGGATGCTAGTATGCTGGTGTGCCCATCAGGGTTTTTAACAAAGCAAAACTTCCTTGGTTAACCAGCTTAATCAGGCTAAGTTTTGCGCTGATATGTTGGTTCCCCCGACTAGACCAGCACTAATGTCCTGGTTACTTTCGTAACCTCCATTCCCTGATGGAGGGAACGAGACGTTGTGTTGATGTAGTGACACTAGGGGTTCCCCTTGGGAGCCCCAAACACCTCTGATCTTTGAGAAAAGCAAAAGGAAAAATCGTTCGGCTGGGGGCCATATAGCGTCCGTGTCGGGGGGGTGTCACTCCCAAGGGGAAGACACCGCGGAGACCACACCCTACCCGAGGGGGAGGAAATTATGTGGAAATACGTCACATGGTCTTACCGAGTCTTGTCGGCAGTGTCTCATGTGGAGAAGCCCCTGTGGTAGGTCCTACCCGTGGGGGTAGGAGCTCTACAAACATGGCGACCAGGGACAGAGGGGCCTCTGCCCAAGGAAGACACGGGTTCACCAACGGGGGAAATGTCTCGCAGAAGATACATCACACGGGGTTACATATGGGCAACCAGCTCATGTGGAGCACCTACCCAAGTACAGGGCCAAGTTAGCACACGTACTGGGCCAGCAACGAGTTTCTCCGCAAACTCGCCTGCCACAGGGCTAAGGAGGAAGGACATCCAGGGTCCACGACTTCGTGAACATGACTGGGGGTAAAAAGCATACGTCTTTGCCTCCGGGAGGGGAAAGGAGCTATATGCAAGCGGTACACCCGGTCAGCTGTCCCGCAACTTACCTGCTCGTACCTAACAACACACGGGACGAGACCAGCTCAACCCGGAGATTGTAGAACGAGATCGGTCACCATGCGCAGCTCCTGCATCAACCCTGGGTCTGAACTACCCTCGTGCAGTTCTCTCAGCACTTTGGCTTGGTGCACTTGCAGAAGAGCCATGGTGTGCAGGGCGGAGGCGGCCTGTCCAGTGGCACCGTAGGCCTTAGTTGCCAGTGACGATGTAAGCCTACAGGCCCTAGACGGGAGTCTCGGACAGTTCTGCCAGGCGGTGGCGTTTTGCACCGCAACTGTCTTATCCACCTGGGGAATCGCCGAGTACCCCCTGGCAGCCCCACCGTCGAGGATAGTGAGGGCGGAGGTGCCCATAAGTCGGGTCCGGGCAACGAAAGGTGCCTGCCACAATCTCGTGAGCTCATCATGCACCTCCGGGAAGAAAGGAACCGGGGCATGGCGGGGCGTGGCCGTGAGCGGCGCTTTGAGCCCAAGAACCAATCGTCGAGCCGCGAGGGTTCAGGGGGGAGTGGAGGGTTCCACTCCAGCCCGACGCTCGCAGCTGCCCGGGCAAGCATGGCCACCAGCTCTGCGTCGGCCTGTGATTGGGTGACCACACCCGAAGGTGGGAGCCCAGCTGAGTCCTCAGCATCAGACTGGACGAGCCCGCTCTCCGATGCTGCAATTAACAGCTCATCCTTTTCGCGAACCCTGAATGAGACCGCGAACCAGCGGTCTCATCCCAGAACTCGACCGGGGTGATCGAGCGTGCTGGGGAATGGGAGGTCCGTGGGGGCATACCCGGTGGAGCGGCTCCCATTGGGGTCCCCAAATCGCCCCCATTGCTAACTGACATGGCCTCAAACCCATAGGTAGAAGGACCGTGGCGGGGAGCTGCTGGGGTGGCTTTCCCTCTGAGGAAGGAAAGCCGCGACCACAATGTTGCCATGGTCATGTTCTCGCAGTGAGGACATGACCCATCCACGAATGCTGTCTCCGCGTGGGCTGCGCTCAAGCACGAAAGACAGCGATCGTGGCCGTCGGAAGCGGAGAGGTAACGGCCGCAACCAGGAATTATACACAAACTGAAAGACATCTTTAAAAAGATGCTCTCCGTGAATGCCACTCTTTTAGTAGGGAAATGTACTCTTTTATTAGGAAGAATATACTCTTTTAGCTGCTGAAGCACCCAGGGGTGTTCTCTGCACACCACTGGTGCAAGAGGGGGAGAAACCATTGTAATGTGCCATAATTCCAACAGCTTTCGAGGTGAATGGATCGGCGGAGGAATTCAACTCGCTGAAACACAACCGCTCGGCTCCGAAGAAAAAATCTGAATGATGAATGGTTGCAAGCCAGCTCCTTTTATACCCGTATGTCCTGGGGAGTGGCATGCAAATTCCACTCGCCAATTCCCATTGGCCTTTTCTCAAAGATCACAACGTTGAGTGAGTGACAGATAGTGAACCAGTATTAACCGTCCTGGACCAGCATGGAAATTCATCGTAGGCTTTTCAACAAGATTTCAATGAAACAGTTTGCTCACCTTCCAAAAAGAAGCAAAGGAGGTCCATAAGCACTGTTTGTTTATTCTAGCACATATGTGTGTAGTTGTGTTTAAAACCTTTCTCTATGGCCTGTGTTTAAGGAGAGACCGATCAATAGTGTGGTGAAGAAATGTGTTTACTGGTGATCTAAACTGAATCTTTGTGCTCTGCTCAGCATGGCTGTTATCAATGTATTGATGAGTTCTTCAGCTTCACCATCCCAAAAGCAGAGTGTACCATCAGCAAAATTGATAACGTACAAATGCCCTATCAGGTATACATCAGTAAACTATCAAAAATATTGAAAATGTTACCTCTGCTACCCAGAGACATGCCAAAGCCAGTAATGCATGGCCAACTGGCTAATTAAACTTCTGAGATTACTTTAATGAAGTTTAAACATTAATTACACTTTGCCTTCTATGTATGTTACTGTATAATAGTTAAGCATATACTAAATATTACATAATAATTAAGCAATAAGGTACAACAGGCCGTGTTATATTGCGAGCATTAGCCTAACAGCTAAAGGGAATTGCTAGGCATGACATGCCTTGAGTGCCTTATTACTTTTATTAAACATTTCAATATATATATTATTCAAAATAAATATTAAGGACATACAGTATTTTCACTAGAATATTCATTACATTTTTTACTAAGAAAATTAAGCATCAAATCCATGGTTCCCAACCCTGTTCATCGAGGGCCCCCCAGCACTGCACATTTTGTTTATCTCCCTTTACTGACATAACCAGTTCAGGTCTTGGAGTCTCCACTAACGAGCTGTTGAGTTGAATCAGGTGTGTTTGATTAGGGAGATATTCAAAATATGTAGTGTTTGGGGGCCTCCAGGAACAGGGTTGGGAACCACTCCACTAGAAGATATAGTCCCTGACAAGTAAACAATAACAGAACATTATTCTATTGGTGCTGCACAGTGATATACACTGTATCATGGTAAACAGGTGCATCATAGCTGTTACTATATTGTGTGTTTTTGCACTGCTGGAATGCTGTGTTGACCAATCATCATGCTGGAACGGATCTGTTTTATAATAACTTGTAAATGTCAGAGTGAAAAGTGCTAGAATGTTCTAGTCACGGTCTCTAACCCTGCCAACGAACAACAAAGAAAAAAAGTAGCCAAATGGAAAATGGATGAGAGATATGTCTAGTTTTACTGTGTGTGTGCGTCTTTGTCTGTATTTGTGTGAATCCGAGGATTCGTAATGTAGAAACTGCTCTTTCGATTCCTGCCCTGTGATCCAGAAATAAGAATATAAATATGAATACTGAAGATGGCTTGGCTTTTAAAAAGCTTTCTGCCAAAACATGTATCTGAATGAGTCATTCTCTGACAACACACACACATACTGTACACTTACACCTCACTCATGCAAGTGATTTGCAGCAATTAGGATGAAATCTGTACCTCAGTGCATTTGAATGGCTTAGGGTATGGACATAAGATTGAACCCTTGTGCCATCTTAAACTCAAACTTTCTTTCTTCTGCGTAACAATCAAAGATATAATAGTCAAGCTTGTAATCGAGCTAGAAATGATGATTTTGCCTAGAGACTGCAATGGCAAGATTTATAATGAAAAAGCAGTAACATTTTGGTCTGTTCTCACCCAAAACCAATTGGATCGCTTCAAAAGACATGGATTAAACCAATGGAGTCTTATGGATTACATTTATGCTGCCTTGATGTCCTTTTTGGAGCTTGACAATTTGGTGACCATTCACTTGCTTTGTATGGTCAAACAGACATCATATCTCCATCAAAACATCTGCATTTGTGTTCCGTCATACGAGTTTGAGAGAACATAAGGGTGAGTAAATGATGAGAGAATTATCATTTTTAGGTAAACTATTCCTTTAAGTTTATCAAGAGAGACTTGTCATTAAGAAATCACTTTTTCTCTCCTGCTCTCTCAATCCTTTTTTTCTCCCCCCATTTCTTTTATTAAAAATGAAATAGAATTTTCTTAATTTGGCAGCATGAATTAGGCTTTATTGTGTGCTAACTTACAATTTGGAAATGGGAGACAAGAGCTCACAGGAAATAAAAAAAATAAATAAATAAAAAATGAAATTAAATACATTGGACACTAATGGACATCTTTAAGAAGGAATACACACACACACACACAAATTAAAGAAATAGTCCATCCAAAAATTACAATTATATAATTGTTGAGTCATGGAACAGATTCAGGAAATTTAGATTCTTTTTCACTAAAAATCCCTCCGCTGCATCTCATTGGCGTTTCACTGGAGTATATTTAGATATTTAATGCAAAGATATTTCGCACCAAGTTTGATATAGATAATGCCAAACACCATTAGATATCAAGTGTTTCATAACCAATCGTATTGCGCCAAATTTTAAATTGTTGAAGCGCAAATTCGTTATGAGAACTATGAAGTGACATATTATCAGTGAATAACTTCAGTCTGTTCATCACACAAAGCTATGATATAGCTTTAAAAGGCTTGGAATATAGTGTTCAAGTCATTTGGACTACTTTTACAATGTTTTGAATTTTTTTTAGAGCCAGACCAGTGTCCGTCTCCATGCACTTTGGAAAAGAGCTACACTTCATGAGGGTGAGTAAATTATAAAAATGTTTTTTTTTTTTTTTTTTTTTTGGTGAAGGCATGCCTGTGAGAAAATGGGAGATGAAGAGTGGGCAAAGTGCAGGCCCAGGCGAGGCTCGATGTGGGTAATTTTGGGGCAGACAGACAAAGGAGCAGGCTATATACACTATAAGCACACAGGCACCGTCTATTGGCAGACATAGCCACTCTATGTCTCTGCCAGCTCAGTAATCCAGGTCAGAGTACAGCAGGAGAGGTGTTTAAGAACACAGCCAAGTTTGGCTCAGGGACACCTGATGCCCTACTTGCCAAAGGTGTTGAATCTTTTTTCAGGCATACTGAGGTGTTTAAATTGAGAGTCCCTCAGCCACTGGGGGTTCCGTCAGAAAGGGCATCTGGAGTAAAAACCTGAGCTAAGTCATATATGCGGATCACGGATGGTCCGCTGTGGCGACCCCTAACGGGAGCAGCCGAAAGAAGAAGAAGAATTAGATTGAGGTGTTTAAATTGGGTGTGCAACTCTGACAAACATCAATTCTGTGGAAAGGGACCATAAACTTATAAAGACTGTAGATATTTTATGTTTTTAATTGCCCTCAGGGGCTTCATCTACTCCCACAAACCCACACACACTCTTTGAATCCGATTCAAAACTGTGATTATCTCTCGACACTGCTTCTGCTCCTGCTAGAGGTGCCTATACTCACAGGACCTGCACAATTCAAAGGCTATGAATCAATTGCTAGCTATTAAACACAGAAAATGCATTTCTAAGGGATTCAGCTCCTTTTTGGGATATTTCCTACTGATTAATTACCTCTGGCTTGGTTTTAGCTTGTGCCAGCATGTATCCTTTATCTCTCACTCTTTCACTATTTTTTTCAAACACTATTTTCTTTCTCTCTCCAACTCTCTCTCTCTCTCTCTCTCTCTCTCTCTCTCTCTCTCTAATTAAATCAGCTTGAGCTTCATTTTGTCAATTCCCAGTTCTTCCAAACACCATCATCATCTCCCAGAGTACTCATCAACAAACAGCGGACACTTGTTCTTCTTTCCTTCCCTCATTCTACTTTTACTGCTTTAAGAGCGATGCTGTAAAGGAAGCACACACGCGGGGCACATCAATGGCTGCTTTTAGCTGATGCACACCAAGATCTCATGGTCTGAATCCTGCCCAATATTGAACTGCAAAAGCGGAGGTGACAGCTGGCCTCGTGTTTTGAGTATTTAAAGAGACAAGAGGCCATTTCTGTAAGACGAGGGAGACAGGCAAAAAGAAAAAAGACTAACATGCCAGCAGGAAGCCACAGGAAGGTTAAATAATTGAATGCTTGTTCTGAATGAAAGGTCCTAAAAGTGACTGGGTATCACAGAGTATCTCATTCTTTAACCTGAATGCACACCTACACAGGGGCGGACTAGGAAAAGAAATCGGCCCTGGATTTTACATAGAAACTGGCCCAAAACTGTCCTTTTCTGCATATTGCCACCCCCTTTGGCATATCGTGGCACCATTTTGCAGCCCTCTTCAGCCTGTCACGGCCCGTTCGGCATTAAGCGGCAGCCCGTTTGAGCTTATTGCGGCCAGCCCACCGGTTCACCCTATGGCCAGTCCGCCCCTGCACCTACATCACCTAGTTGTCTGTTTGATGTGTTTCTTTACATCTGGAAGATTTTTTTATTATTTTTTTTTTTCAGGTTATAAGACATTTCTTCTAAGATTAATTCAGAAGATGTCTTTGAGACAACTGTGATTTAATATGAAGGAATTTTAAGATGTTTATCAAATGTTAATTAAAATGTGATGCTTTACAGGTGAAAGGCTCTTAAACAGACATCTCAGAGATGTGTGTGTGCCATGGGTTCCCTTCTGCCATGAGTCTCAGATGGCAGCTTCATGGACCTTCTACAGTCTGTTTACTCACAATTTTAGGCATATTGCACACAACATTAAAAAGTACTTTGTCAGTCTAGCAAGCTGTAATCTGACTACCTGACTTTATGTATTTTACCACAGTATTTTATTGTAGTATAATCTACACTATATTGCCAAAAGTATTCGCTCATCTGCCTTTAGACGCATATGAATTTAAGTGACATCCCATTCTTAATCCATAGGGTTTAATATGACGTCGGCCCACCCTTTGCAGCTATAACAGCTTCAACTCTTCTGGGAAGGATTTCCACAAGGTTTAGGAGTGTGTTTATGGGAATTTTTGACCATTCTTCCAGAAGCGCATTTGTGAGGTCAGACACTGATGTTGGACAAGAAGACCTGGCTCGCAGTCTTCGCTCTAATTCATCCCAAAGGTGCTCTATCGGGTTGAGGTCAGGACTCTGTGCAGGCCAGTCAAGTTCTTCCACACCAAACTCGCTCATCCATGTCTTTATGGACCTTGCTTTGTGCACTGGTGCGCAGTCATGTTGGAACAGGAAGGGGCAATCCCCAAACTGTTCCCACAAAGTTGGGAGCATGGAATTGTCCAAAATCTCTTGGTATGCTGAAGCATTCAGAGTTCCTTTCACTGGAACTAAGGGGCCAAGCCCAGCTCCTGAAAAACAACCCCACACCATAATCCCCCCTCCAGCAAACTTCACAGTTGGCACAATGCAGTTAGACAAGTACCGTTCTCCTGGCAACCGCTAAACCCAGACTCGTCCATCAGATTGCCAGATGGAGAAGCGTGATTCGTCACTCCAGAGAACGCATCTCCACTGCTCTAGAGTCCAGTGGCGGCGTCCTTTACACCACTGCATCCGACACTTTGCATTGCACTTGGTGATGTATGGCTTGGATGCAGCTGCTCGGCCATGGAAACCCATTCCATGAAGCTCTCTACGCACTGTTCTTGAGCTAATCTGAAGGCCACATGAACTTTGGAGGTCTGTAGCGATTGACTCTGCAGAAAGTTGGCGACCTCTGCGCACTATGCGCCTCAGCATCCGCTGACCCCGCTCTGTCATTTTACGTGGTTACGAGTTGCTGTCATTCCCAATCGCTTCCACTTTGTTATAATACCACTGACAGTTGACTGTGGAATATTTAGTAGCGAGGAAATTACACGACTGGACTTGTTGCACAGGTGGCATCCTATCACAGTACCACGCTGGAATTCACTGAGCTCCTGAGAGCGGCCCATTCTTTCATAAATGTTTGTAGAAGCAGTCTGCATGCCTAGGTGCTTCATTTTATACACCTGTGGCCATGGAAGTGATTGGAACACCTGAATTCAATTATTTGGATGGGTGAGCGAATACTTTTGGCAATATAGTGTATTTCAGATAAATCTGCCCATAAACGGCATGTAAAAACAAAATGGACTGTGGTAGGTCGCTTTATATGTCAGTCAGACAGTCTCTTCCTGTCTAAATGGGCAGTTTTTGGCAAGAGTAAGCTGCAATGATGATCAGATCTCATTGGGAGACTAGCCATGAGTGGCCAGAGCCTCATCCATTAGACATTTAACTGTGGCGGCCCTGTTTGTCGAAAGAAAACACAGCTTGCATTCAGATAGCACACCAAGAGTAGATAGTGTTGACCACCTTTGATTTACACATTATGGGCTCCTTGAAAGGCTGAACAACCGCCTTTGTGTAGAGCAGTTCACCGTGAGCAATCCCTCAGGACAACAGACTGCCTGTCAGGCTAATGTACAGTACTTCATGTTGCCTTGATGTGAAAGAGTTGGAGGTAAAGAATGGAATATCCCCGGAAAGGTGGATGGATGAAGGAAGAGATTTCAGAGGACTGTGGGGATACGAGCGAGAAGGAAGAGAGCTGACTCTAAGCAGAAAAATGATAAGCACACACACAGAAACTCAAACAGTGCCGGACAGTCACCTCTCCTCTGAGGTTCAATATTGTTCCATTTCACCGCATTGTACTTTTTTCTTTTTTAGAAAAAAACTGTAAGCTGACTCCTCCTGCTTTGCTTGCAACTTTTTCGTCCATCTTTTTGTTAGCTTAATTCTCTCAGCAGGGCCGTAAGATACAGGTAGCCATGCTGACGCCAGGATATTTGCCACATCATAAATGCTAATGGAGAAGGATATGGAGCTGTTGTCTTGTGTCTATTCTTGCATACAGATGCACAAACCACTAGTGCGAGGTACTGGGCAGAGTAGAGATGTGGGTATTTGAGTCAGTCACCTTTCTGATGCATCGTGGGTCATCCATTCTACATTTAAACCACATGGAAGTAAAAAGCATGCTATCCGCAACCATTCCCCTTCGGAAGTATATGATTGAAATCTGCCTTCTTTGCTCATGGCATGGGAACCATGGACATTTTTGAGTCATAAATGCCATCTGACTAATCACTACTCCACTGATGGTTAGGTTAAGGGTTGATGTTTGGTTTAGAGGTAGACCCAATAAAATATGCATTCTTATTGACTGTATTACATCATTTACAGCTACAAACTCTGTGGACATTTCACCCAGAATCTGGAGCTCACACGTGATCATAGGTTCAACAACACTTCCATCTTCGGCCTCTAGGGGCAGTGTTTTGAATTTTGGTAGGCAAAGACCAATTCCAGTAGCAGAAATTTTGACCCTAAACCTTACCCTTGCAAAAACATTATTAGCCGTCAATGCATGGTTACTTTTTAACCTCTTTGCACGTAAGATCAAACCGGTTTGATAACACTAGTCTGGGCTCAGAGGCGTACAATTAAACTGGTGTGATCTGCATTTGTGCTGCTGTTTACCAGCAGAGAGAGACTGAAGCAGTTGTCATAATGAATCAGTGTCTCAAATAGTCTTATCAACATCACAAAATCTTTTTTTTTTTAATGTTACAATCAATAAAATAATCACAAAATCAAATGCCGTTTCCATCGGAGCTGACTGTTTTGATGCAGCGATGCGGCCATGTTTTCTGACTTCAAATAAAGAATGTATAAAATAGTTAGTCTACTTGAACCTTCTCCTGCACTGTCCATCACTCATTCTCACCACTTATGGCACAACAAGTGGAAGGGTTAGGATTTTAGAACCTTCTATGCTTAACAAACTCAGAATCCCATGCTGCATTGCAATGTAAACAACATGGTGGCTCACATACCTGGCATTTGCATATGTGATCGCATCTTATCTAACATGAACAATCATTATAAACATTAAAAAAATCACATTATATGTTTAATCTGTTTATAATATAATATAGGCCAGTCTGTCCACTACTGCATCTGCTGTGAACTGTAAGATGACATTTTTTAATTACACCGCACATTAAAGAACTCACGCTGGGGGATTTGTCAGTACAGGAAAAACTCACATGCGAAAGGTTTAATGGCTGTCAAAGGAGATGCGTAGGTGCTTTTACATCTTTGTTTAGATTGTGTAGTTACAGCATCAACCAGTAGGGGCTAACTCGCCCATTCTGATCAGACAAACCTTGACCCCTTGGTAAAAACCCATAAAATAACACTTTAGGATGAGGGTACTTTTCAGTCCTTAACATGTCCTGAAGGTCTTGTGTTGTAAAGTTCACAATATAACTTCTAAGTGATTAGCATTAGTTGGTTAGAGCTTCATTCAGTGCAGTCATTATCAAGATGAGTTTCACTTCAACAGCTGACATTGAGTGTTTTTACTCTGAAAAGATGCAATGCAGATGATTCTCATAGTCACCGAACTTCATTAACTTATTCAGCCCATTATCACCAATAGTAAATTATATCAGTGCCAATAATAGAAATTTAATTTTAGCTGTACGGGCTTCAGTGACTCCTTTAAACTCCTTTTTATGCGCATTGAGATTACCTTTATGACGCATCTTGAGAATCCATTTACCCAAGGCCCCAGCACACTGGTTCTTTCTCACTATCTCAGTGGTATTTCCTGGTTTTGAATACGCTTTTATTTCCTTCTCCTCTGCGCATCGCTACGTTTTATATCTCGGGCTCTGTGCATTTTCAGAAACTCTTTTTCTCTTTGAAAAGCAAAACAGTTGGCTGGGTTTACGGTCTCTGAAATAGAAGCGCGCTAAGCAGAACTGAATGTGTAACAAGAAAGCCAAGAAAGGGTGCTCACTTTATTAAAAGTATCAGTCACACTAAGGCAGGTTGCATTCCTTTAAATAACATACAAATTGAACTCATAGAATTATAATCAGATACTTTAATATACATGTATATGGCATCATACTTGGAGGGGGGCAGATATGCTTAACTGCATGAATCCATTTGGAAAAAGAAAGAGCAAATGTTCAGGCTGTTGGTTAAGAAAAAGTAAAACAAATAAAACAAAAAAAGTTCACCCATTCACACATGTGTAGAAACATATCACAAACACTCACGCAAATGCGTATGCGCATACAGTACTCCTTCCTCTTTGAGACAGCAGAATGATGGTGTGTAATTATTTTTTCAATGATGAAACATGTTTATCGGAATGTTAATGTTCGTATAATAACAGGCTCCGCCGCACAACTGAGAATGTCAAGCCTGTCCAGCTGTCAATCACTGCTCAAAATAGCAGGGCAAATAAGCATGTGCTGCTGTCACGGCAACTGACAGACAGAATCCGCTGCAGCCTTTAAGCTGACAAATATCAGGGCCATGCACGGGAGGAATTATTCTATCAAGCAAAAAACAGAAAGAGGGTGGCCATTCCATTCCGAGAGAGACCGCAGGGCCTTTCGATACCACTCTCGAGTTTGACTAGATGGTGAAAGGCTATGAGAAGGAGAGAGAGAGAGAGAAAAGAGTGTGACAATGTGATAAAAAAAGAGAGGGAGACAGTAAGATAGCCCACAGTGTCAGGAAATACAATGGGGTTTTACATAACGGCAAAAATAATGAACATTTTCTGTTTGGGCAACTTCTGATTGGTCTTCCCTTTGTCATAAATGACAAGTAAAAGAGTATAGCAGGAAGCAACCCACTAGCATGCCATTTGAGCTTTCTCTATGTGTCTCATTGAAAACAGTGTGGAGCTGGAAGAGTGGCTAAGAAGAATGTTGGCCATGGGGTGAACTCTGTTGGGCAGTGAGTGTAGGAAAAGAGAGTGTGAGATTTGTGTAGAGCTTGTCTCCAGGTCTATTTGCATGTTGCATGATGAAGATCACTTCATAAATGTGATCCTACAAAGATCTAAACCATTCCAGCCAATCTATAAATAAATGAATATGGAGTATTCTAACACAAATTGAATAGTTAAAGGTGGAGTAAGTCATTTTAATTCAACACACTTTTTGTCAAATTCCACGAATATCTCTTCACGGTCCACTAGCTGTCTGTTCTGTGTGTGCGCTGCAAAAATATCTGGTGTTTGCACACAGCCCTGGCTCTGTAAACGGGAAAATAAACAAAGTGGATCGGACCGATCCACACAACACTATTCCATTGTGCATGAATTTGGGGGGCTGAGCTTCTGAAGGAGCACTGAAGGGAGAGGTGTGTTTGTTTGGCTGTTGAGTTGAAATATCAACAGTCTTTCTCAGGAATCACTAACTCCACCTTTAAGAATCTGTATGTATCCCCACACAATCAAGGCTGCCATTGAATGGCACCATGTTAAAGGGATAGTTAACTCAAAAATGAAAATTCAGTCATTATTTACTTTGGAAAACGATGATGTTAGGAAAATGAAGTGTTTTTAACTGACCCTAAAGGAGGAGAAAATACACGCACAGTACATCTCAACCAACCTAGGGTGGAGTGTCTTGCTCAAGGGCACAATATTAATAGCTCAGATCTTGCCCCTTGTGTGATTCAAATTGCAATCCCCCCCCCCCCCCCCAATAAAGGTCGTAAGCTGATTATCACCATCCCAAATGCTGGCTTTGCTTTTCTGAGCAGTTTTGGCTCTTTTTACCTTTTCCGATCTTTTCCAGGATAGGACTTAGAATGCCCCCTCTCCACTTTACACTTTATCTCCCAGGCTTCCTCACAGGGGCTGGCTGCTTCAGGCTGCTCTTCCTTTACATGGTGTTAATTAGAGCAGTTCTTGTCCAAAGAGAGATGAAATTCATTTTCAAGAGGCTTGGCCACACTTTCCACACTACAGGTGCATCTCAATAAATTAGAATGTCGTGGAAAAGTTAATTTATTTCAGTAATTCAACTCAAATTGTGAAACTCGTGTATTAAATAAATTCAATGCACACAGACTGAAGTAGTTTAAGTCTTTGGTTCTTTTAATTGTGATGATTTTGGCTCACATTTAACAAAAACCCACCAATTCACTATCTCAAAAAATTAGAATACATCATAAGACCAATAAAAAAAACATTTTTAGTGAATTGTTGGCCTTCTGGAAAGTATGTTCATTTACTGTATATGTACTCAATACTTGGTAGGGGCTCCTTTTGCTTTAATTACTGCCTCAATTCGGCGTGGCATGGAGGTGATCAGTTTGTGGCACTGCTGAGGTGGTATGGAAGCCCAGGTTTCTTTGACAGTGGCCTTCAGCTCATCTGCATTTTTTGGTCTCTTGTTTCTCATTTTCCTCTTGACAATACCCCATAGATTCTCTATGGGGTTCAGGTCTGGTGAGTTTGCTGGCCAGTCAAGCACACCAACACCATGGTCATTTAACCAACTTTTGGTGCTTTTGGCAGTGTGGGCAGGTGCCAAATCCTGCTGGAAAATGAAATCAGCATCTTTAAAAAGCTGGTCAGCAGAAGGAAGCATGAAGTGCTCCAAAATTTCTTGGTAAACGGGTACAGTGACTTTGCTTTTCAAAAAACACAATGGACCAACACCAGCAGATGACATTGCACCCCAAATCATCACAGACTGTGGAAACTTAACACTGGACTTCAAGCAACTTGGGCTATGAGCTTCTCCACCCTTCCTCCAGACTCTAGGACCTTGGTTTCCAAATGAAATACAAAACTTGCTCTCATCTGAAAAGAGGACTTTGGACCACTGGACAACAGTCCAGTTCTTCTTCTCCTTAGCCCAGGTAAGACGCCTCTGACATTGTCTGTGGTTCAGGAGTGGCTTAACAAGAGGAATACGACAACTGTAGCCAAATTCCTTGACATGTCTGTGTGTGGTGGCTCTTGATGCCTTGACCCCAGCCTCAGTCCATTCCTTGTGAAGTTCACCCAAATTCTTGAATCGATTTTGCTGGACAATCATAAGGCTGCGGTTCTCTCGGTTGGTTGTACATCTTTTTCTTCAACACTTTTTCCTTCCACTCAACTTTCTGTTAACATGCTTGGATACAGCACTCTGTGAACAGCCAGCTTCTTTGGCAATGAATGTTTGTGGCTTACCCTCCTTGTGAAGGGTGTCAATGATTGTCTTCTGGACAACTGTCAGATCAGCAGTCTTCCCCATGATTGTGTAGCCTAGTGAACCAAACTGAGAGACCATTTTGAAGGCTCAGGAAACCTTTGCAGGTGTTTTGAGTTGATTAGCTGATTGGCATGTCAAAACATTCTAATTTTTTGAGATAGTGAATTGGTGGGTTTTTGTTAAATGTGAGCCAAAATCATCACAATTAAAAGAACCAAAGACTTAAACTACTTCAGTCTGTGTGCATTGAATTTATTTAATACACGAGTTTCACAATTTGAGTTGAATTACTGAAATAAATGAACTTTCCCACGACATTCTAATTTATTGAGATGCACCTGTAAATCTCCATGAATCCCCTTCCTTTCTCTCTCCTTTATTCGTTACAGCTTATTTTCTCCTCCCTCAGGGTCATTTCAAAGACTCCACTTATTGTAAAGTATATTGGCTCTGTGCCACACAGTGTTGTGTCTGAAGCCAGAGAAAACGCTTTGAAGTTGAAAATAGCTTGACGTGTTAAGAATGTGCATTGCCCTGCAACATTAGAAATGAAAAAGTGGCAGACACGGGTTGAGGTATCACATACACTACTTAAATGCTGAACCAAAGAATGAGTGAGAATGAGTGTCTCACAGGCTGTTATCGCAGATTACAGCAACACCTTAAATGTTTTTATATACTGTATATATATATATATATATATATATATATATATATATATATATATATATATATATATATATAGCAGGTGTGCATTTAGAAGAGAATATTTTGTGATTCCACTTACCATGCCCATATTTGGGTTCTCTCTCTCTCTCTCTTGCCACCATGCTAATTTGGGGAGTTTGCACACTTTGCTCCTTCCCAGTCTACATGAGCTTTCTCAGCAGTAGGTCACAAGAGTTTAAGTGGTGTTTCAATTAGCCTCATATTTCGTGTAACAGTTGATTTCACTCTCTCTCTCTCTCTATATATATATATCTGTGTATTTGTGATTATAAGCCCTTCTGTGATGTACACATATGCATTTTGTTGATTGTTTTTCTTTCCTTAATCAGTTTTATTATCATTTTTAATCTGATCCATTTGTATCCTCCTCAGCACATCGTGCATTGCTGCCGCACGCTGTTTAATTGCTGCATGATTCCTCAAATGCCTGTTTTTGTGTTGTCCAGGTACATATGTTTTTGTTATATGTTTTTAAATTTAGTTTCTGTGAAAACGTATTGTCCCCAGTCTGCATGAACTTTCTCAGCACGTCATGCGTTGCTACCGTACGCTGTTTAATTGCTGCATGAGTCCTCAAATGCCTGTTTATGTGTTGTCCAGATTCCATAAATGAGGACCTGTCGGCAAGGATTTTGGAGTTCTGATAGTTTATTGTCAACAAAACTCAACGCAGATAACACACCGCTACAACTGGTGCTTCACTCTTCGTGGGACTGTCTGGGCAGTGGAGGAGTGACTGGGTTTATATGTATATGAGTGTGCGCTGCTGCAACGTACGTAACTGAGTGGATGAGAGTTTTGACATTTGAGCATATGATTGTGAACTAAAATAACTTTGAGATCGAGGTGAATAATTGTTAGTTAAGGATTTTAAACACTATGTTCAATTACTGAGAACTTCTAAAGTGTTTAATGGACTGAAATACCTTTGTAATTGAATTGAATTAATTATCTCGAACTTCAAATTCTTGTTTTGGGATATTCTAAAGTGTTGCCTTTTTCATGAACTCTGAATTATATTGTTGATTTTATTTTATTTAACTGCAAAAAAAAAAAAAAAAAAAAAAAAATACCACTTGCTTGCAAGTGGTATTTTGATTTTTGAAACATTGATACTGATATGGATGGTTCTGATAGTCAGATGAATATAGGTAGAGGGAGAGGTGTACTAAGATTCATGCAGGAACATCAGATAGGTGGGGCTGATAAAAATGGTCCACTTTCTTCAACCCCTATCCACACAAGAAGGGTTAATGTGCAGACACCTACTATGTCTCAGTCTTGTGCTGTTTCTGATGATTCTGTACAATTCCCTGATCTAAATGCTGTGCCAGTGCACCTGATTAATGACATAGTGAAACAGATAGGCAGCAGTATTGACCAGAAAATTGTCACCTGTCTTGAGTCTGGGTTTTTTGGTCAAAACAAACAAAGGGATTCGACTGTTAATATGAGTGAACTGTCAAAAGTTAACTTACTTGTTAAGCAAGATGTTACTGATCCTCCATACTTTAGGAGTGATAGGGAAGAGAACATTTACATTTTACATTTACATTTATTCATTTGGCAGACGCTTTTATCCAAAGCGACTTACAAAAGAGGAAGACATAAGCGAATCATCTTAAGGAGACAGTGGTATGAAAAGTGCCATATTACAAAGTTTCACTAGCATCAGAATAGTATTCAAAACAGATGCGCAACAAGATTTTTATTTTATTTTTATTTTATTTTTTTAATGACTGGTTAAGTGCTCATGGAAAAGATGTGTTTTTAGTCATTTTTTGAAGACAGAGAGTGAGTCAGCTTCACGGATGGAGTTGGGAAGGTCATTCCACCAACGTGGTATGATGAAGCTGAAAGTCCGGGAAAGTGTTTTGGTGCCTCTTTGTGTTGGTACAACAAGGCGACATTCCTTAGCCGACCGCAGGCTTCTAGTACGCGCGTAACTCTGCATAAATGATTTTAGGTATGCTGGAGCAGAACAGTGACTGTTCTGTATGCCAGCATCAAAGCCTTGATTTGATACATGCATCAACCGGCAGCCAGTGGAGAGAGATGAGGAGTGGTGTAACATGCGCTCTCTTTGGTTCATTAAAGACCAGAAGTGCTGCTGCATTCTGGATCATTTGCAGGGGTCTAATTGCACATGCAGGAAGGCCTGCAATGAGAGCGTTACAATAGTCCAGTCTAGTTATGACAAGTGACTGGACAAGCAGTTGTGTGGCATGTTCAGAGAGGAAGGGTCTTATCTTCCTGATATTGTAGAGTGTAAATCTACATGATCTTGTCGTCTTTGAGATGTGGTCTGTAAAATTTAGTTTGTTGTCGATGGTTACCCCTAGATTTCTGACCGTTTTGGAAGGTGTTACTGTAGTTCCACCCAGCTGCACGGTGATGTTGTGTTCAACAGCAGGGTTGGCTGGAAAGACAAGGAGTTCAGTCTTGGCTGAGTTGAGTTGCAGGTGGTGTTCCTTCATCCAGGCCGAGATGTCTGCCAGGCAGGCAGAAATTCGAGCAGTCACTGTGGTGTCGTTGGGTTGGAAAGACAAGTAGAACTGCGTGTCATCAGCCATGTGCCTGAATGATGGGTCCCAGTGATGTTATGTGTATAGAGAAGAGAAGTGGCCCAAGCACTGATCCCTGAGGTACCCCAGTAAGCAGCAGGTGTGGCTTGGATACCTCACCTCTCCAGGCTACCTTGAAGGACCTACCTGAGAGATTGGAATTAAACCAGTCAAGCACAGTTCCTGTGATGCCCAGCGAGGAGAGGGTAGAGAGTAAGATCTGATGGTTGACTGTGTCAAAGGCTGCAGAAAGGTCCAGCAGAATCAGGATGGATGATCTGGATTTAGCTTTTGCCTGTCTCAGCGACTCTTTTGAAGCCTGACTGACTGTCATCCAGCAGCTTGTTCTGTGAGAGATAGGCAGAAATTTGATTGTAAACTGCCCTTTCAAGTGTTTTTGCCATGAATGGGATGAGAGAGACTGGTCTGTAGTGTTCTATTTGTGTGGGGTTAAGTGCGGGTTTCTTCAGCAGTGGGGTTACTAGAGCCTGCTTAAATGTAGTGGGAAAAGTGCCTGTAAGTAGAGATGTGTTAATTATGTGTGTGAGTGCAGGTAGGATGGACGGAGAGATGGCCTAGAGAAGGTGAGAAGGAATGGGGTCAAGGGAACAGGTGGTGGGGTGGTTGGAGAGGAGGAGTTTAGAGACCTGTTGATGAGTGGATGGAGACAGTAAATGTGTACTTAAGAAAGTGAGAAATGCCTCTAAAAGACCAAGCTGATGAAGTACTGACAAAGTTGCAGGGCAGAGCATGTAATGTAGTGAAGGTGGGACTGAGGATTAATCCACTGATTAACCTCAGTGAGGGTCCAAAACCAGTTTTTGACCTGCTGAAACAACACTGTAGTGACAA
Source organism: Myxocyprinus asiaticus (assembly GCF_019703515.2). NCBI lineage: Eukaryota > Metazoa > Chordata > Actinopteri > Cypriniformes > Catostomidae > Myxocyprinus > Myxocyprinus asiaticus. The sequence goes on from NC_059361.1 coordinate 11,966,834, forward strand.
TGTGTATTCATGCATGCCTTTGGCAGATTTCTATGCCACTTTGCCCTTACAAAATGAGAAGCCATTCGACTACTGGATTAGGCTGCACAAAGCTATTGATATTGCTGAGGAAGGCCTGAAAAGACACTTGATGACCCTTTTCGTGAAGTTACTGTAATGTTCAATCAAAACTGTTCTGTTCCCGAGCTGGCTCTCATATTCAAGTGTAAATCATTGTATGAATGGACTGCAGCTGATGTGCAGGTTAGACTGAATGAGTATCAGAGAGAGTTTTGGAACAAGGTTCTTGACAGCACGCAACATGATCATACAGACCTCAGCAGAAAGTAAGGAGTGGTGGAACTACACAAAATGTAGCATGTGAAGTATGTGGCGATATGAATCATGATACTGTTTCACACTGTCGTATAAACCGTCTGTGCTTTAATTGTCATTCCTCAGGCCACAGAGCATCAGCTTGTTCTGCTGGTACTGCCCAGAAAGCACATGTCCAGGAAAGTAGTACTGGCTCTGGTCAGCAGGAAAATTAGATGGCCCACATGAGGAGCGGACTAGTGGAGGTCCATATGTAATGTCCACTAGTTGTGATGATATTGATGTGGCATCTGTTTATTCAGAGTTTTGTGACACTGTTGCTGACAAGATGAGAGTGATTTTTCAGAATGTGCAGACACAGATGATGATCAGTTCTTTACTGATGTTTTAGTACAGGATATGGTTTTGCTTCGAGGTATGCTTGAGAGCGGGTCTATGGCCTGTACTATGAGTACACAAGGCCTGTCCAAACTCATAGAGACAAAAGTACTTGCCCCAGATTATGTGTTTCCAACAATGCTCACAATGATTGGTTGTGGTCATCTAAAAACAAGCCCACTGGGAGTGTGATCTACAGATGAATGTGTCTGATTACTGTTTCTCTGTAGCTGCTCTAATTGTTGATGGACAGAGCTCAGACTAGAAGTAATGTCATTAAACATCTCATTCATGACATGAAAATATCAGATGACTTCTGGGGAGAGTATCAGGCTCAGAAGGCAGTGATTCTCATACAGGAGCTTTGATTCAACTTTTGTGCAATGTCAGATCTTGGAAATGGACAGATCTGCCTACTAAAGTAAGGACTGTAAAACTAAAAAATGCTGTAACTCTGGAGCCCATGTAAGAACATATAGTGTGGGGAAAACTAGTTAGTGACAAATATCTATCCACTGGCGGTACAGTTGTCATGGAGCCCAGCACAACACACACAGCACCGAGAAATGTATTGGTAGGCATGATAGTTGCGTCTTTTTGGGGGATGGCTGTACACCGGTCAAAGTTATTAACCCATAAAACAAGCCTGTCTGTCTCAAACACTACTGCTAGTTTATTGCCGTGTACACTTGCATGGCACTAGAAGATTTTGATATTGACTGTCTTGGCATGTCTTTTCAACAGACAGTGTAGTGTTATGTAGTGAAGACCAGACTCCATGTCACATGGGTTGACTAGCTCAGCACTTTTTAATTTAGGACTTCAGGATATCGATATAAGCTCAAACTCTTTGACTCCTTACTGGAGAGGGAAGTTGGTTAAACTGTTGACTAAGTATGAGTCAGTATTTTCACATCACAGACTGGACTGTGGTAAAGCCAAATTCTTTGTTCATATAATCTGCCTGAGTGATACTAAACCTTTCATACTTTCTTACAAAACATCAGGTTATTTTAATGTGGAAGTATATAAGGATGACAAGAGATTCACTGTGTTTACTACACTGTTTGGACTCTATGAATATAACAGGCTTCTGCAGTGTTCATGAGGATGATGATGAGCATGTTTGGAGGTCAGAACTTCATGTGCATACTGTGCTATCTCGTCAACATCCTAGTTTTCACTCCTGATGAACAGCTCGCTCTGAAATTACTTTGGTATTCCAAAGACTCCAAACTCACAATCTGAAGCTGTCTCAAAAGAAGTGTCATTTCATGAAACCCTCTGTTGAGTTCCTCGGGCACATTGTGAGAAGTGAAGGCGTAGCGACAGATCCTGAAAAGGTCAGGGCTATTGTTGACATCACAGAACAGGATCTTATGGAAGATGGCACTGACATTCCATCACAAGCAAAAATGAGGTTGTTTTTGGGCATGGTGTTTTTCTACCAGCAGTACATTTTAGACTGTTCTTGTATTGGTAAGCCCCTCTTTGCATTGACATCAGGCGTGAGGAGACCAAGTCATAGCAAATGCCAGAAACAGGTGACTGCAGGCAGAAAATGTACTCTTTGGACTGGACTCCAGAGTGTAGAGATGCTTTTAGTGCTCTGAAACAGGCCTTGCTTGAGAGGGTTGTTTTGGCACACCCAGACTTCAGTAAGCCCATCGTGCTGTCTGTTGATGCCTCTGGCAATGGGCTTGAGGCGGTGCTCGCCCTACAGCCTTTGCTAGCAAGTCATTAAATTATGCCCAATAAAGATATCCAGTGCATAGGTTAGAGTTTTTTGCTCTAAAATGGGCAGTTTGCGACAAATTGAGTCACTGGCTCAGAGGTCAGCAGTTCACAGTGTGGACAGACAACAATCCACTGACCTACATTCTTATAAAGAATAAAGATGGGTGACAAATCTTGCACCATATAATTTTGACATAAAATACATTCCTGGGCCTAAGAATGTAGTCACAGATGCCCTCAGCCACGAACCATTTGTGAGACCCAGTGTGTTCCACTGACTTACCAGGGTGCCCTATGGTGCTCTTTTGGAAGAGTCAAAAGAAGTGAACTCAGCGTTTGACCAAGATGTGTGAATCATGCTGCTTTTTCTAGAAATTATTTTGTCTCTCAGGAGGAAGTTTCTGCCATTCTGAGCAGCAGTAGACAACAAGAAAATAATGTCCAAACATATATTTACCTGCTTCCGCAGTTAACTGAGTCAATGATTCCATCTCGGTTTTTGGATGTTCCAGTGCTGTCAAGGCAGGAACTGATGGTGTTACAACATGCAGAGTACTTTCTTTCATGGGGCGCAAATGTAGGCCTTCTAGGAGAGAGCGGACCAAGGAATCACCTATTGTGCTTTGTTTTCTGAGACAATGGGACAAACTATCAGTTAGAATGGGCTTATTGTATCATGTCTCCAAAGATTCCATCACAAAGAAGAAGACCTTTCAGTTTGTTGTGCCTGCTGCCCTTTGAGATAAAGTGCTTAAGGGAGTGCACAACAAATTTTACCAAGCTGGCACAGGCTTACCTTTGTCCTAACCAATCTGAAAAAGTGGCTGCAAAGCAGCTATGGGACAACTTCTTCTGCATCTATGGCTTTCCAGAGTGAGTGCATTCTGATCAGGGAGCCAATTTTGAAAGCATCCTGATTTCTGAGATGCTTCAGCTTGCAGGTGTTCAAAAGTTCCATATGACACCTAACCACCCAATGGGTAATGGGAACGTTGAGAGATTCAACTGCACGCTGGGCAACATGTTTCTTGCCTTACCACGGAAAGCGAAGCACAGATGGCCACACATGTTAAAGTCTCTCACTTTCTGTTATAATGCAACAATTCATGAGACAACAAGTTTTCTCCATTCCAGTTGATGTTCAGTAGGACTCCCAGGTTGCCTGTTGACATGATGTTTGACTCTATACTCCTTGATGATCAGGTGGTTGACTATGACGAGTATGTGTGTTCCTTCAAAGATGATCTAGCAGAGGCAATGAAAATTGCCAAGTGCTCAGTTTCCAAACAACAGCAGAGACAAGCAAACCTCTACAACAAAAAGCTCAAAGGGTCTCCAGTGAACATTGGTGACAGGGTGTTGTTGGCCAATAGGGGCGAGCGTGGTAAGAGGAAGATTGCTGATAGATGGGAGAGTCACATCTACGTAGTGACATGGATGAATGATGCAGTTCATACATACCACATCAGAAACTGTACAACGGGTACTGAGAAAGTCGTTCATGGGAAACTCATAATGCTGGTTACCTTCCTGCCTCTTCAGAATGAGGTTTCTGAAGTTGATTCTTGCGAGGCTGTTGTCTCGGGTAAAGTCAGTCTGTGAGTGAAAATGCAGAGCTGAGATTGCCTGTCAATGAAGCAGATGACAGATCTGTGGCATGGGTGTCTAAACTTCCAGTTTCTGAGGAAGTAAGTCTGTTTGAATCTGACTCTGTTCAGTTAAATGTAGATGAACAACCTACTACCATGACTGTACGACGTACTCACAAGCCTCAATGGACAGAACTTTGAGACAGATTGCAGATTTTTGAATTGTGAATCAAAAACAGACATTGACACAAACATTGATGTTACAGGCATGGACATTCCAACTAACATTGATCCTACTGATACAGATGTACACGCTGACACTTTAGCCATTAATTGTTTACCACAATGTTCTACAGCACCTTCTACCTCAGGGTGGTTCATTAAATGTCAAAACCAGATGTGGGAGCGTGGTTAAACCAGTTATTAGATTGATCCAGAATATGCATCAGAAGGTCTTGTCTGGGTTGTAGTGTTATTTTGTTTAGTTGGTTGTTGGACATTTCTGAATGTCTATGGATGTGATACTTGTATGCAAATAATTAAATTCAATTATTGATGTCTGTGAATGTGATACCTACAGTACTGTGCAAAAGTTTTAGGCACTTGTGAAAAATGTTGCATGGTGAGGATGTCTTCAAAAATAATGCCATAAATAGTTCCCCTTCTGTCACTCACTCGACGTTGTGTCGATGTAGTGACACTAGGGGTCGATCTCGCCCTCCGAGCGACTAAGGTCACAGCATGTGCAATCGGGCAGACGATGTCCATGCTTGTAGTCAAGGAGCGCCACCTGTGGCTGAACCTGGTTCAGATGAGGGACGCGGACAAGGCGCGGTTCCTTAATGCGGCCATCTCCCAGGTTGGCCTCTTCGGCGACACCGTCGAGGACTTCACCCAGCAGTTTTCGGCGGCGAAGCAACAGACGGAGGCCATGCAGCACATCTTGCCCCAACACGGCTCAAGAGTGCGCACCCCATCTGTTCACCGAGTCCAGCCCTTGGCCCCGGCGTAGAGCCCCCCGCAGGGTTCCCAAGCGCCCCTGAGACAGGACACTCGAGGATCGAAACGTCTGCGGGAACTCTGGAGCTGATAGCCAGACCACTCCATCCCCCGGTGGAGGGCCGGGAGGAAAATCTTTTGTTCCCTTTTTCTTTTCAGTTCGCCGCACCCCATATGGGCTGTGGTACCCAGATTGTCAAAAAAAGATCAGTTTCCTCTCTCCTCGGGTCACACCGCCAGTGCTCCTCATTGATTCGGCAAAGCACAGGTAGACCTGTTCGCCTCACGGGAATCCTCCCACTGCCCACTCTGGTATGCCATGATGGGAGCTCCCCTCGGTACAGACCTGCTGGCACACAGCTGGCCCCGGGGGCTGCGCAAATATGCGTTCCCCCCAGTGAGCCTACTTGCACAGGTTCTGTGCAAGGTCAGGTTGGACGAGGAGCAGGTCATTCTCATGGCTCCATATTGGCCCACCCAGACATGGTTCTCGGACCTCATGCCCCTCATGACAGCACCTCCTGGTGAATTCCCCTGAGGAAGGACCTTCTTTCTCAGGGACGGGGTACCCTCTGGCATCCATGCCCAGACCTCTGGAATCTCCATATCTGGTCCCTGGACAGGAGGTGGAAGACCTAACTGGTCTACTGCCCACAGTGGTTAACACAATCACTCAGGCCAGAGCTCCTTCTACAAGGCAGCTGTATTCCCTGAAGTGGTGTATCTTCGCTAAGTGGTGTTCTTCCCATAGTGAAGACCCCCAGAGGTGCGCAGTCGGGTCAGTGCTTTCCTTCCTGCGAGAGAAGTTGGATGGGCAGCTGTCCCCCTCCACTCTCAAGGTCTATGAAGCTGCTATTGTAGCACACCACGATGCTGTTGAAGGTAAGTCTCTTGGTAAGCATGACCTCATTATCAGGTTCCTGAGAGGTGCCAGGAGGTTGAACCCTCCTAGGCCATTCCTCTTTCCCTCATGGGAGCTCTGTGTCTGCTTCAGCGGACAGCGGAAAGGGAACGCTGTCTCCAAACAGAGGCTTGCCCACTGGATCATGGACGCCATCGCTTTGGCCTACAAGACCCAGTCTGTGCTCTGCCCCCTTGCGGGTTTGAGCACACTCCACTACATCTGTAGAGCAGTGGGCCGGGCAACACCCAATACCTTCGCAAGATTTTAAAATCTCCAGGTTGAGCCGGTTTCGTCCCATTTTCTTTCAGTTATGAACAGGTAAGTTTCGTTACGTGGGGCAGCTGGCCGGGTGTACCACTTGTGTATAGGGCCTTTCCCCTCCATGAGGTGAAGCCGTGCACTCTTCTCTCCCATGCGTGTTCATGACCTGTGAACCATGGATGTCCTTCCTCCTAGCCCTCTGGCTCACAAATTCAGCGGAGGAATTCATAGTCAGACCCAGTACATGTGCTAACATGCCCTGTACTGGGGTAAGTGCTCCACAGATCTCGGTTACCCTGGTAACCTCCTGTGATGTATCTTCCGCGGTACAGTCTCCCTTTTTCGGTAGACCCGCGTCTCCCTTGGCAGTGCCCTCTCGGCCCAGTCACTGCATTTGTAGAGCTCCTCCCCTACAAAAGGCAGGACCTACCACCGTGCCTCTTCCATGTGCGGCCTTAGGCGCATATGACATATTCGCCACTTTTTCACCCTCCCCTTCAGGGCAGGGTGTGGCCTCCACGGGTCTTTTCCCCCTGAAAGAATAGGAACAGGAAAGAACGCCTTCCCCGGTGCATTTTATGAGCATTTAAAGGCCCCAGTTGAATCTAATTTTCTGTGGAGAGAAAAACTTAGAGAGAAAAGGCCGCAGCTGTCTCCTTCCCCCCTCAGGGTTGTTGGGGAATTACATGACGTTTTGGGGCATCTGGGGAGGCTACGTGCAGTCCGAGTGCATCTGTCCCTATGCTCACAGTAGCTTGCCTACACCTGCATTGGCAGTTCACGTAACAGTTCAGCCATTGTGGCATTTCGTATAGGGACCCCTGGTGTCACTACATCGACACAACGTCGAGTGAGTGACAGAAGGGGAATGTCTCGGTTACTGTCATAACCTCCGTTCTATGATGGAGGGAACGAGACGTTGTTTCCCTCTTGCCACAGGCTGAACTACACCGCTGTAATGGCCGGGACCTTGTCTCGGCTCCTCTGTGCAAAAACCTGAATGAATCCGCATTCCAGCCTCCCTTTTATACCCGTATGTCGGGGGGAGTGGAATGCAAATTCTACTCGCCAATTCTCATTGGCCTTTTCTCAAAGATCTGAAGGTGTCTCGGGCTCTCAAAATTGACCCCTAGTGTCACTACATAGACACAATGTCTTGTTCCCTCCATCAGGGAACGGAGGTTACAATAGTAACCGAGACATTTTCATTTACCACTTAATGTCATACAAAGTCCAGTAAACATAAAAAAGCTAAATCAATATTCGGTGTGACCACCTTTGCCTTTAAAACAGCACCAGTACTCCTCTGTACACCTGGACACAGTTTTTCTTGGTTGTTGGCAGATAGGATGTTCCAAGCTTCTTAGAGAATTCATCACAGTTCTTCTGTCTATTTAGGCTGTCTCAATTGCTTCTGTTTCTATATGTAATCTCAGACAGACATGATGTTCAGTGGGGGCCATGACATCTGTTGCAGGGCTCCCTGTTCTTCTGTTCTAATCTTTTCTATTTGCAAAAGTCTAACATTTTTATTTCCTATTGACACACTAAAGCTGAAGATATACATAACCATCTTAAGACAAAGGCTTTTGTGAAACATCTTATATATATCTAAGACTTTTGCACAGTACTGTAGATGGAAAGGAGTGTAAGAGTGATCTACCAGAATTAATTAAAAAAGAGTGAGTTATGAAATGCTGTGTAAAAATGAATGTAATATGTAACCACTAAATGTAATCTCTAAATGAATATAATATGTAACAGGCATGTTATTCCAACAAGTGTTTAGAGGCTTTGCAACCCTCTTTCATTTCTAATTCTGAGAAGAGTAGCCTTGTGACTGGAATATTTGGTGTTTCATGTAACACACAGTATTGTACCTTGGTACTATAGTACAGAATTTTATTTCCCCCTTCTATCTACAAATGTGGTTATATGTGCCTGGTTGTTTTGTTCTTTTGAATGACTTTTTGTGGCATTTTGATGTTTTATTTGTGTTTTATTTTGTCATGTGCAAATGGAAGTCAGCAGGGGAGAGTGTAGCAGGTGTGCATTTGGATGAGAATATTTTGTGATTCCACTTGCCATGACCATATTTGGGTTTCCTCTCTCTCTCTCGCCACCATGCTGATTTGGGGAGTTTGCGCACTTTGCTCCGTCCCAGTAGGGATGGGCCATACCAAAAGGTTTTAATTCGATATGATACCGATACTTTTTGTTACAATTTTAACGATACCAATACTGATTATTTCTTAAATGGGTATGTGATTTTTCAAAATAATGGTCATTTTTTGAAAAAAAATAAATAAATAAATAAAGATCATTAAACTTAGAGGCATATCACATGACACATACTGGCCATTAATAACAAATTTATTACAAAAGCAAATATGAGCACAATAAAAAAAAATGTTTGTACTAATATGTGTAGAAATAATCCCGTATTTTACAGAAATATTGTGATTAAATAATAATGTGAATAAATATTGTAATAATGCGAATAAATATGTGAATAAATAAAAATGGGGCAAAGGGTCCTTACTCCTTGGGATCACTTTTTCTTCCATGTATCTGTGCATTTCAATGTATGCATCTGTATTTGCTGTGCAGTTCCCCCGAAAAGCCATTATACGTGTGTCAAACTCCTGCCATAATCCTCCCTTGGATGTTGAACAGTCTGCACCCTTCCTTTCAGTCTTTGCAGTGGGTGACCCTTGCGACACTGACAAGGCTGTTCCCATAGAGGCAGTAGATGCAGTAACAGAGGGTTCACTGGTTGTTGCCTGAGCATCACAACTGCCCAGGGCTTGCATCTCACTGATGAGCCGTGATTTAATGGTTTCCACATTTCCAGTATCACAAAAGACAATGTTTGTTAACCTAATGTCCAAAAAGGTGCTGGCTGCAAGAGTATAGTTGTGCTCAATGTTTTGAAAGCACCGCTTGCATTTAATTGCAAGCTGTGAAGCCAGAGTGTTACCATTCTGCCTGGCAGACATGGTTGCTCTTTGGAGAAGAGAGACCAGAGGTATGACTTTAGAAATGGTTACATACTGCTCTGCTGAAACTTCCTTCGTGGCCTCTTCAAAGGGCCTGAGGGCTTCAATGGCCTGGCTGATATGGGACTATTCTCCCTCATTCAAGCGCAAGGTGTTCCTCCCAAGAAGACAAAGTGCTGTTATAACTGCTTGTCATTGTTCATACAGTCTCTCCAGCATGTAGCACACCAAATTCCACCACATCTCTACTGCTTGGATTAGTCTGTGCTCTGGCAGTTGCAACTGAATTTGTACTTCTTTTATCTTGTCAGATGCTATGGTGGAAGAACAGAACGACAGCACCACATTTCTCCAGGATGGACTCCAAACTCATGTCAGCCTTAATGGAGTCTTTCACAACAAAGTTGAGGGTGTGTGAAAAACATGGAATGTGTTTCCAGTGGGTTTTCCACACAGCTGAGACCATATTAGCTCCATTGTCTATAATAACAGCATGGACCTTGCTGGTAATGCCCCAGTCATCAGATATTTTTGTGAGGAGTTCAGATATATTGTCTGGTGTGTGCTGTACAGCTACATGGACTGTCTCAAGAGTGCAAGCCTGCATCTGCCAATTCTGGTCAATAAAATGTCCTGATGCAGTCAAATATGATTCACTTGTTCTTGCTGTCCACATGTCACTTGTTAAAACCACACTGCTTGCAGATTCTATGCAGTCTATCAGTGTTGTTTTGACTTGCTCATATAGCTTTGGAATTTCACTAGACATCAAGGATTTCCTACCCAGGATTTTGTGTCGGGGATTAACCACCTTCATAAAATGACGGAAACCTGCATCCTCAACCATTGAAACAGATTGCAAATCAGTAACAATCATGATGGCTAGGCTCCTTGAGATGTCTCGGGCTCTTTGGGAATCATCTGAAAAGGATTAAGGTTTCCCATTACAAAAGGGAAGCTGAATTCTAATTAATATATATATATATATATATATATATATATATATATATATATATATATATATATATATATATATATATATATGACAGTCTGACATGGCAAAAACATAACCTCTGCCACTTCATTGACAGAGGTAATAACTAATAACGGTGCTATCTGTACCTGGATAGGCTTTGCCTGCAGCGTCTTTTGTCGGACAGAGGGTGGTGAAGGAGACTTGGATGTTTGGTTATCTTCTTGTTTTTGATCAGCCTCCTTATAACTTTCAGGGTATGTTGTTTGTAAATGTTGGAAGAGGTTACTCGTGTTGCTGCTGTGTGGCACTTTCTTGTCACAAATATTGCATCTTGCTATATTTTAATCTACAGGTGAAAAGTAGCACCACACCATGCTACGTTTCCTTTCTGCAATTCTCTCCATCTCTCAAAGTTTGATGCGGAAGTGTGCGACTGTGCACGGCTGCATGCTCGCTTCTCACAGTCATGTGACACGAGCCAGCTAAATATGTCAGGGGTGTTTTGGCACAAACATTATACAAAAGTACTGAAAATGGTTGGAAGCGATGCAGAAACCCACATTTTGTATTTATATAATTTTATTATCAATATTTTTTTAAAGGAATCAATACCAAGTAGCTTGTGAGTATCGATGTATCGATCCTGCAGTATCGATGTGCCCATCCTTACTTCCCAGTCTGCGTGAGCTTTCTCAGCTGTAGGTCACAAGAGTTTAAGTGGTTTTAATTAGCCTCATATTTCGTGTAACAGACAGTTTCACTCTATATATCTGTGTATTTGTGATTATAAGCCCCTCTGTGATGTACACATATGCATTTTGTTGATTGTTTTTCTTTCCTTAATCAGTTTTATTATCATATGTAATCTGATCAATTTGTATCCTTCTCAGCGCGTCATGCATTGCTGCTGCATGCTGTTTGAGTGCATGAGTCCTCAAATGCCTGTTTATGTGTTGTCCAGATTCAATAAATGAGGACCTGATGGCAAGGATTTTGGATTTCTGAGAGTTTAAAAAAATTAGATAAAAGTGTATTCCAAATGCATAAATGTATGTTAGAATACTGTTAACATATAAAGCTATAAACTTAATGTGGATAGCATAGATCAGAAATGTGCGAAGTGACCATTCATACTGAAAGACATTGTTGAGATCTCTTCTAAAAACTCTTGAGGAGTCCGATGATTACTAGGGCCTTTTCCTCAGGATAAGCAGGTGACTTCAGTAAAAGTCTTAAATTGCTCTCCATTTAGTCTCATCTCTGTCTCGGAGAAACAATCAACATATTAAAGATTTTTGTTTCTTATGGCAATCCAGTCAGGAGCACTGGAGCTTCTCATCTGAATTGAATTCACAGTTGTTTAGGTGCAGAGAGAGAACAGGATCCCTTAATGTTGATTTAAAAAGGAGAGCAGTTTCACATCTGTCGGTTCTTGAGCTCACAGTGTCTTTGGGGTCAGGGTAAATCTTTAAACAGAGGTGTCACCTGCACAGATTTAAAGGAATTAATGGGTAACCTGGGGCGGCATGTTTGTGCCCTTAAACACTTACACACAGACACACAAACACATTGAAGGAGGTTAACCAAGCACACTGGACTTGCAATAATCGATTCCTAATTTCATGCTGAGTACCCCAGTTTAAACTGTGCAGCAAGGAGACAGAAAGAGAGAGACTTTCATCAGCTGTTTGACATATTTTAAAGGTAGAGACACAACTGTATGGAATGAACAGATATATACTAATTTAGAATATATAGTAAGTAAACTGTAAGTATAGCAATAATGTATAGTATTCTGTTTGAATGTTTAGCAGGTGAAGCAAAACAATATCCCATTAGACAGCACAAGAGACCATTAAAGTCCAATACAGTCCAATTACAGCTCACCTGCCAAACCATCAGAATACCAAACTCAGGAATGAGGCGCTAAGGCTGTCCATGTATTTCGTAGACTACAGTTTCAACAATATTTCCTGTCTGGCTGAGAGAATAAAGAAAGCAAGACTCCAAAACGGATCCATTTGTCCACCCTGCAGTACTATCTTTGATATATACACACGCTGCCCTTAGGAAATTATTCTTTCTCTCTATCTGAAGTTGTGAATTTGAGCAAGAATCGAAGAAAGAGATCACAGCGTGCTGGAGAGCAGACTGACTTTATTACCTGCACAAAGCACAGCAACACGTCACAGTAAGTTTCTGAAACATTTAATTCATGTACACCTAAATCTTTTTGACTATTTTTATTTTTTTTCTTGCAAGCAATATAGAAATTGCATTTTTTGTTCATTTTTTTTTTTGTTCTTTTTTTTTTTTTTCTGGAGGGCTCTTAAAAGTGTGAAACAGAAAAGCCAATCAGCACTGTCTGGATGTCCTATTTCTAACCTGGTCTGCAATAGAAACAGGTTACTATACCTACATTTTGCAAAATGATTTTTATGTGACTCATTGTACGTATCGTGACAGTTTCCTAGTGAAATGAGGCGCTACAACAACAATTACTTTTGTTTCCTTTTACACAAATCACAATTAAAAGTGCAGATTATCAGTTCATAAACACATACTTTTTGCCCTCTTCCTCAAACAATGCTATCGAATGAGTGTTCCACTAGTGGTGCGCCCTGACATGACCTGTACATGACATAATCCAAAAGTGTCATGGAAGTGCCAAATATGTGGTTGCTTCAGCAATTGGGCTTTTCATGTCACATTTGCTTTTTATGACAATATAAGTTAGGTTTAGGTTTAAGGTTTATACTTTTCATGAGCAGGGTCTAAATTCCCTTTGCAGTGCCCCCTGGAGTGAGTTATTTTTGCACGTGACACTTTACAGCCAGTAGAGGGGGGCAGTGTGTAGACGAATATTTTTTTTTATTATTATTACAATTTTTGATTTCTTGTCATAAAATACTGTATGTGATACAGTAAACATGTGAACAAATGGGTTATGCCTTCTGTACTGTTTTTGTTTTATTTATTTTGTTTTTATAGCAGTAAAAAACAAATGAACAAATAATATCAGCAGTCCAGTTTGCCTGTGCACTGTTTGACATCTCAGACATTGTGTGAGTGTGTGTGTGTGTGTGTGACAAGCGCTAATGTAAACAGACATGAATGCGTGCATCTGATAATCGCGCTCAGCATGTGTTCACTGTGAGTATACGAGTTTTAAACTGTTATTGTGGTGCTTTTGTGATAGTTTGGCTATCTTTTTCAGTAAACAAACATATTATATGCCTGAAAAGACTGTTTGAGTTGCTGTTTGTGTGAATAAAAACTGCATCTGCACCTAAGCAGACATGGCTGCGTGCATGGGAAGATCGTGTTTAGATATGATGGCTGTACATACAGTATACAATTAATGGAAACAAATGGCAGCATGCATCAGAGGAAGAGCGCATTTGATGTATTGACTGTGCATATAGAGCTGTAAACTTTTTATCGTGGTACTTTGGTGATGAGTTGGATGTATGTATATAAAATAAACGTATTCTGTGGTTTAAAAGACCGTATGAGTAACAGTTTGAGCGAATATAAATAACAGACGCTTGACCAGTGCAGCCTGTGTCGGCGCGAAAGCCGATTTGAATATGGAAGTTTGTAATGAAACTGGCTTGTTGCAGAAACACATACTATGTGTGACTCTACTCTGTGGGGTCCAGTTAGGTATATATGAAAGAGTTAACATTGTTGCATTAACCTTAAAAACCTAATCTGTTTGTGAGAAAATGTAACTTGTTTTTAATGCCATTCAGAGGACATGTCATCTTGGACCTGCTGACATACATGGAAGGAAACACATAATATAATTTTGCAAAAATGTTGCCATAGATGCGTAATTTTAATGAGATCAGGCTCCATTTTTCTGTGGCTCCAGACTGATCAGTCAGAGTGAACTTTAGACATGATGTGTTATCCCCCATATGCATTTTTGGATGACTTGTAAGAGCCTAGGCACTGACCCAGATAAATAATGTCTGCAAAGATTCTTTGTTGTTGCAGTGTGTGTGTGTGTGTGTGTGTGTGTGTGTGTGTGTGTGTGTGTGTGTGTGTGTGTGTTTGTACGCCTTGTGATGGTATAGTATTACAAAGAAACACATTAGAGTCTCCACTAATGTGACCTACACTAGCTCTTCGTAACAACAACCCACCCCCCCCCCCCCCCCCCCACACACACACACAAACACACAAACACACACCCTTCCTTTCATTTGCTGCAACTCAATCCAGTGAAAACAATTGTGTCAGAGTCTCCCCTGAAAGCCAATCTGCTGGATGTCTTTGTTATTTACCAAGTCATTTCTCTTATCATTAGGAATTTGAAAACAGATATCATGGCAAATGTAATCTCCTGTGCTGTTCAATCTGTGCTGGTGAGGAAATGTAGCAGAGACAGTGGAGGCACAGACAACCTAGATCAATTGCTCCCTGTTGGGCAACTTGACTTTTCAGATGAAGAGGTGGACAGGCACTATATGAGATGTCTTCTTTACCAACTGTACAATCTTGTAGTGACTGATTAAGGATTATACCTGTGCTGTGTTTGCAATGACAGCCTGAAATAGAGATCCGCAGAGCATATGCAAGCTTCCTGTTTTGTCTTTTTGAGCATATTAAAAATCAATTATTTTACAGACTGATGAACAGATTATCAAGCATGTTGACCTTGTTTAATTGAATGATAATTAACTTTAACGAGTAATCAAAGGGTCTGCCTGCTCACTAATGAGGCACGTGAAAGGATGGCTAGATTATATCTATGTGAAAGCACACCTCCCTGCTGAGGCTGCCTCTGTCCAAGCCCCCAGAAGGAAACAAAAGACAGATAGTAATTATAAAAGCTTAATGCAAAGAATGCATAATAAATTATGTGTGATAGAATAGTAGAATAATGGCAGAAGTTGATAAGATGACAAACAACATTTTTGTAATATTATTATTATTTTTTTATTTGTTTGGCCTTTTTTACACTTTAATTCATAAGAACAGAGACAGGAAAGAAGGGGAGATTTGAAAAGAGATCTGAAAATTATTTATGCTGAACTTTTGCGTGTGTCACCCACATGAGTACCATAACTTAATGTGTTTGACCACTACAACGGAGGACCGACAACAATGCTTTTGTAACAGTGGCCAGCTGATAGATAGCTGTGCAATGTGTATAAACCTCACTCTCCTGACCTCAAGAGGTGCACTAGCGACTGATGTTAGAGGCTGTAGCCTTTAGCCTCCTTGTTAGTGCACCCACCTCCCATGTCGGAGACGCCGGTTCGAGTCCCATACGGGTAGAACAGAAGCGTCACACTTTCCTGGCTATTAATATTTATAGTCAGATAGTGTCAGTCGATTCATTTAAAAGTATAAAGACTGACATGTGTGATGGACTGGGTATTAATATACCGTTTGTATGCATGTTTTTCTTATCTTTTTTTTTTTCTGTGAAGGCATATGCACTTGTATATCTTCTCTGTAAAGCACTTTGTAAACACAGTTTTTAAAAGGTGATATATAATTAAAGCTTTACTTACTTACAGGATATAGGTTGATGATCTGGGGGTGCTTCAGCAAGGCTGGAATCCTCTTTGTCAAGGATGCATGAATCAAGACACATACAAGGTTATCCTGGAAGAAAGCTTGCTTCCTTCTGCTCTGACAATATTCCCCAACTCAGAGGACTGTTTTTTTCCAGCAGGACAATGCTCCATGACACATAGCCAGGTCAATCAAGGTGTGGATGGAGGACCACCGGATCAAGACCCTGTCATGGCCAGCCCAATCTCCAGACCTGAACCCCATTGAAAACCTCTGGAATGTGATCAAGAGGAAGATAGATGGCCACAAGCCCTCAAACAAAGTTGAGCTGCTTGAAGTTTTGCACCAGGAGAGGCATAAAGTCACCCAACAGCAATGTGAAAGATTGGTAGAGAACATGCCAAGATGCATGAAAACTGCATCTTTTTTTTATTTTGACCAGTTGTGATTTATTGCTAATAAATGCTCTAAATGACAATATATTTATTTGGAATTTGGGAGAAATGTTGTCAGCACTTTATAGAATAAAATAAACATTTTCATTTTGTTCAAACACATACCTATAAATAGTAAATCCAGAGAAACTGATATTTTGCAGTGGTCTCTTAATTTTTTTCCAGATCTGCATATATATATATATATATATATATATATATATATATATATATATATATATATATATATACAATGCAGGAAACATTGAGTAGTTATGTTTTAGTCTGCACTGAAAACTTCAAGGAAGAGGAGAGTTTTATAAAGCTCTTAAAACTGACAGAAATCGAGGTGCATTGTGAAGATTTGCCTCTCTATTTCTCTCTCTCTCTGTGTGTGTGTGTGTTTGTGTGTGTGGGCAGGTTTATGTGGTTTACGAGGACTTTTTCTTAGGTTACAAACTGGTAGTTACAAGGGTATTTTGCTATAAATGTGGTTTATGAGGACATTTCTAGTGTCCTCATAATTTAAATAGCTTAAAACACATACTAAATGATGTTTTATTGAAAATGTAAAAATGCAGAAATGTTTTTGTGAGGGTTAAGTTTAGGGGTAGGGTTAGGGTTAGGGGATAGAATCTATAGTTTGTACAGTATAAAAATCATTGTCTATAGAAATATATGACATATATGTCTATAGAAAGTCCTCATAATAGCTGCACCAACGTCTGTGTGTGTGTGTGTGTGTGTGTGTGTGTGTGTGTGTGTGTGTGTGTGTGTGTGTTTATAGATGAAAAGATCGAGATAAATTGCAGAGCAGTAGCGGACATTTGGAGAGTTTATTAGTTTGCCTGTGAGAGAGAGAGAAATAGGAATGAGATTTAGCTGATAGCCCTTAGATTTCAAACAGCCATTAGCATTGAGAGCAGTGCTGGGTCAGCCATGATTTGTTACTAAAACCTCACAACTATTCCAATCACATATGCCCAACACACATACACACACTCCATACTCAAATCTTTGAAAATTACTCCTTTTCACATAATACTGAGATAAGTATGCTATCTGGCTCCAGTATCTGTCAAGTGTTATTACTATCACTGCAATCCCATTTCCTAGTGTGGATTAATTCATTCTCCTCACTCAGTGGTTACAGTCACTTAAACAGATGGCACTTTGTACCTCACATGGACATATCTGTTGAGTGATGCTGCCTGCTTTTTCATTCCAAGATGTTACCTAGGAATATTTTCAATGCAGGGCTATCATCTGTGTTGGGGGCAACACCAGGAATGTTGTCCCGGTCCCTGTGATGCAATCTTATAGCCAATATTATTTTAATCAGAGGGATTTTCTTAAGGATAAGCAACAATCTGTGAGCTGATCTGAGTATTAATTTTCACATCAAGCCTGAAGTATGCTATCAGACAAGTCCTCATAAAAGTGAAGTTTATTTTCCCAAGAAATTTTGACTTTTCAAAAGCATAAGCTTAATGATCAGCATCAGTTTTCAATATTTTAAGATCGTTGGATAAAAGTAGGGAAGCTGTATAACAAAATCAGATAAAAGACTGAAACCATGTTTTGACTAATTGCAGTAGATAAGATGATTTGTGCAAAGGAATTCTGGGTCCAGGGACTGGGTTTTGCGATGTAAGCCATCACTTTTAGTATCCATTAAGCTTCCCTAAAGAAAGAGCTGTAAACCCTACTGCCTTACTTGTATACATTTATTGGAAGAATTTGAGTTTGCCACCGTCAGCTTGCTTCTAAAGTGCTGCTTCAGTCATATTTTCTTTGATGCAGAAGGAAATTCTGACATATAAATGATGTCTAAAATCTCACTACTCAAGGATTCATGTAGATTCATCTTTACTCTGACTTCAAAAGTCTTCTCTTTCAATAGTAGTCTTATTTGAAGATACATGTCCACTATCTGATTAGAAGTTTGCTAAACTATGTCTGTGAATCTCATTCAAATCAGTCATCGCCACTCCATTCATACTCAGAGCATCTCTTTCTCTCAGCATGACTTACTAAAAGCATTATAGCCTACGTGTTAGCCAGAGGCAGTTGAAAATCAAATAATACATTTATCAGAGGGATGTTAGCACTTACGTTCATCTGCTCTTCCCATTTGACGAGCTAAAGCTGCTTATCATAAAAAGCCACCCATAATCATGTGGTTGGCTATAACTACACCAGTAAATCCAGGCCAAAAATGCAGGCTGGGGCTGTGCCATCTTTTACATATAGCAGTTAAGTGGGCCTGATCCTTTCATCCAGCTCAGAGTGGAAGACTGGTTCAGAAGGGGGCACAGCATCTGGCCACATCAAACCTTGGATGGGCAACACTAAATAACAACTCTCCATTGTTGATCTATGTTTCAGATTGATGTCAACGTAAAATGTTTATAGTCAGTTGAACAATTATCTCAATGTTCCGGTTTAGTTTTTAATCTCTCTTTGTGGCATTAAGGTGGTTTTGGTGTCATTTGTTGTTGATATCCCTTCAGTTTTTACTCCACAGTTGCCATCAAAGAGCACAAGATGCATTGTTGTAAGGTTAATTTTAGAGATGTTATTAAACACAAAAGTAAGCATGCAATCAGATAGATAACTGAGTATTAAAACAAAGCAGGCCATGATCCAGATCTGTCTATGATTGTTTTCTTATGGCCTGAAGCATGAATTTGGATCCAACTAAGTGGTATGATCTGAAAGCTCAGCATGAAGGTATGCAAAGTGAGGAATTAAGTGCCGTGTCAAAAAATATTGAATGTCTTCGTCGAGCTTTGGCTGGGAGCATTAATGCTTCCTATTTCTCTCCCTCAAAGACACTGCTTTAAGAATAAAAAAAGAGACTCAGGACATCCGTAAACAAGAACTCATTCTGTTAATCCCACTTAAGTTCAAACCTCTTGGGCTACTTCTGTTAAAAATTGTCTTAAAAAACATTAGGCTCTAGTCTCTCTAACTATTTTAAGTGATACACGGGGTGGATGAATGGAAAGGAAGCTCAGTTGTTTTCGCTGTCCGCTCCTTTGTCAGGCAAGGACAAGAACTTCTTTATAAGAGCTTTATAAGTCAACATCCGCAACTTTGTTTCACCCGAGTGAGGAGGCATTGTGATTTCAGTTGTTTTAAAGCTTAGAAACCCCATGAGAACAATTACCCTGAATGCAAAGATTTATCCTGCCCAACAGTCCGTACAGTGAAAGACTGACAAAGATAGGGAGGATTGATGCATTCCTCAAGTATATTATGAGTCAAGGACGGAACCAAGATTACTTTAGTGAGAAAATCCTTTACTCAGTAAATGTATTTGCATTTGACCCTGAGTAAACTTCCTTTCAACTCTCTCAATTAATGAGCTTCGGAGTTCTTGAAGAGCATTCTGATGGGTATACATTAAACTATTACGTGTTGATTGTCAAACCGAGGTCAAGAATAATGGATGTTATATGAAATCAAGATGAAATTGGTGATGCAAAAAACCCTTGAGACCTGCCTAGATCTCAGTTGGAAAGAAAATACATTAAAAAAAAAAAAAAAAAAAAATTAAAAACTTTTATATTAGTAAAAGCTTGAAAAAATAGTAGGCTCTCTTAGACCCAGTGTGGTGACCAGATTAAAGGAACAAGCATTACAGTAAGGCACTGATTCAGTTTCCCAAATAAAGATTGCCAGTCTTGCTTGTACAATCTAACAAATTATGTGAGTTCTTTTAGGTGCATTGTAGGTGATTTTCTAAGAATAATTGCACAAATAGACTCATGTGCAAATATAATTCACATGGCCATGCTTTTGAGTGCTTTTGAGTGTGGATATTGTACCAAATGTTAGTCATGTCGCTCACTTGCAGATTTATATGATTTCTATGTATAGGCCTATGTATCATATATAAATATATATATACAGTACTGTGCAAAAGTTTTAGGCACTTAAGATGTTTCACAAAAACATTTGTCATAAGATGATTATTTATATCTTCAGCTTTAGTGTGTCAATAGGAAAAAATACATTTTAGACTCCCAAACATTACTTTTGCAAATAGAAAAGATTAGAATAGAAGAACAGGGTGCTCTGCAAGAGATGGTATTGCCCCCACAGTGCCCCCCACTGAACATCAAGTCAGTCTGGGATTACATGAAGAGACAGATGCAATTAAGACTAAATAGATTGAAGAACTGTGGTGAATTCTCCAAGAAGCTTGGTACATCCTATCTGCCAACAACCAAGAAAAACAGGTGTCCAGGTGTACCTAGGAGAATTGGGGCTGTTTTAAAGGCAAAGGTGGCCACACCAAATATTGATACAGATTTTTTTATGTTTACTGGACTTTGTATGATGTTAAATGATAAATGAAAACTATTCATGGTATTATTTTTGAAGTCATCAAAAAGTGCGTGGAGGACGTGGTTCCGACCAGAAAAATACGGATCTATCCGAATCAGAAAACATGGATAAATAACGATGTTCACACGGCACATAATGTGCGGACCTCCGCTTTTAATTCCGGGAACACGGAGGAGCATAAACAAGCCAGTTATGCCCTCCGAAAACCACAAAACGCCAGTACAGGAGCAAGATTGAAGGACAGTTTAACACCACCAACTCTAGAAGCATGTGGCAGGGAATTAACATCATCACGGACATTAAAGGGAATAAAAACTCCACCATGAACACCGCTGCCTCTCTCCCGGATGAGCTAAATACTTTTTATGCTCGTTTCGAGGGAAATAACACCGCCCTCGCGGAGAGAGCTCTCGCGGCTGAAGCTACAGAGGTTAGTTCACTCTCCGTCTCTGTAGTGGATGTAACCCGATCCTTCAGACGGGTGAATATCCGCAAAGCCGCGGGCCCAGACGGCATTCCGGGCCGCGTCATCAGAGTGTGCGCGAACCAGCTGGCTGGTGTTTTTACGGACATTTTCAACCTTTCCCTCTCTTTGTCTGTAGTCCCTACATGCTTTAAAACATCCACCATTGTGCCTGTTCCAAAACAATCAAAAATAACTTGCTTAAATGACTGGCGTCCTGTTGCTCTGACCCCCATCATCAGCAAATGCTTTGAGAGACTAATCAGTGATTACATCTGCTCTGTGCTGCCTCTCTCTCTTGACCCATTGCAGTTTGCTTACCGCAACAACCGCTCCACTGATGATGCCATTGCATCTACAATACACACTGCTCTCTCCCACCTGGAAAAAAAAAACACTTATGTGAGAATGCTGTTTGTAGACTACAGCTCAGCATTCAACACCATAGTGCCCTCCAAACTAGATGAGAAACTCCGGGCTCTGGGCTTAAAGCTGTGCAGCTGGATCCTGGACTTCCTGTCAAGCAGACGCCAGGTGGTTAGAATAGGCAGCAACATCTCCTCATCACTGACCCTCAACACTGGAGCCCCGCAGGGCTGTGTTCTCAGCACACTACTGTATTCCTTGTACACACATGACTGTGTGGCAACACATAGCTCCAATGCCATCATCAAGTTTGCTGATGACACGATGGTGGTAGGTCTGATCTCTGACAATGATGAAACAGCCTACAGAGAGGAGGTGCACACTCTGACACACTGGTGTCAGGAGCACAACCTCTCCCTCAACGTCAGTAAGACAAAGGAGCTTGTGGTGGACTTCAGAAGAAAAGACAGAGAACACAGTCCCATCACCATCAATGGAGCACTGGTGGAGAGAGTCAGTAGCTTCAAGTTCCTGGGTGTCCACATCACTGAGGAACTCACATGGTCCAACCACACTGAAGTCGTTGTGAAGAAGGCTCATCAGCGCCTCTTCTTTCTGAGACGGCTGAGGAAGTTTGGAATGAACCGCCACATCCTCACACGGTTCTACACCTGCACTGTAGAGAGCATCCTGACTGGCTGCATCTCCGCCTGGTACGGCAATAGCACCGCCCACAACCGCAAAGCACTGCAAAGGGTGGTGCGAACTGCCAGACACATCATCGGAGGTGAGCTTCCCTCCCTCCAGGAAATATATACAAGGCGGTGTGTGAAAAAAGCTCGGAGGATCATCAGAGACTCCAGCCACCCAAGCCATGGGCTGTTCTCACTGCTACCATCAGGTAGGCGGTATTGCAGCATCAGGACCTGCACCAGCCAACTCCATGATAGCTTCTTCCCCCAAGCAATCAGACTTCTGAACTCTTGATCTCCCACGATCAAAATACATTAGCACTGCACTTTATTACCCTTACTCATATCTCACACCGGACTGTCATAAATTATATTATTATTATATTATATTCTCTCTTAACAACTGACTATCAGCCAACAGCCTGAATGTCAATACAGTACAATACTGTACATTTTTATTTACTACTATATATACTTTTTTATATATTTTTATTTTTTATTTTTATTGAATAATGTGTATCTATATAGTGCGTATTGTATACTGTACAGTGTATGTTATTATTTGTATATTGTTGAGTGTAATTATGTGTATATCAGATGTTTAATTGTGCTGTGTTAATTTGATGTTATTGTAAATTGGTACTGTCTCATCACTGTCATGACTGCTATGTTGATCGAAACTGCACCCAAGAATTTCACACACCATTGCACTTGTGCATATGGCTGTGTGACAATAAAGTGATTTGACTCTCATATTTTTTTATCAAGAAAATTCATGTTGGATCATAATTTCTTTTTTCTAGTAAGACCTTTGATATTAGGGCAAAAATCATATTCTTGATAATAATTTTTGTATTGTTTTCCTGTAAAAATATCTAAAAATCCTTAAAACAAGATCAATTTGATTCATCTTGTTTTAGAAACACATTGCATAAGATATTTAGGTTTTTCAGAGAATTTATTTTTAATATGTGTATTTTGTCTTACTGTAGAGAAAGAGTTTTATAGTCAAAACAAGTGAAAAAGTCTACCAGTGCTGAATAAGTAATCCAAAGTATTTAGAATATGTTACTGACCTTGAGTAATCTAACAGAATATGTTACAAATTACATTTTACAGCACGTATTCTGTAATCTGTAGTGGAATACATTTCAAAAGTAACCCTCCCAACGCTGTCTATCTATCTATCTATCTATCTATCTATCTATATATATATATATATATATATATATATATATATGTATGTATATATATGTATGTATATATATATATATATATACACTGTATGTATATATGTGTATATATAATCTACTCCTCAGCTGTAGTGTAGTAATTCGCTCTGATCGTGGAGTGATAATGCCATATGTGCTATCAGAATTATCCTACGAGCATTTACATTTTACATTTACATTTATGCATTTGGCAGACGCTTTTATCCAAAGCGACTTACAGTGCCCTTATTACAGGGACAATCCCCCTGGAGCAACCTGGAGTTAAGTGCCTTGCTTAAAGACACAATGGTGGTGGCTGTGGGGATCGAACCAACAACCAGTTCAGTGCTTTAGTCCACTACGCCACCACCACTCCTTACTGCATTTCACTCACGGTCAAGTGTTTTGTTGTTGAAGAGAAAACATAGGGGTTCGCCATTTTCATTTTTGTATATTTCTTGGGGAACTTATTTTGACACCGACAGAAAAAGCGTTATCTCCTCCACCATGTTTAAAGTTTACATCTTCTCCTAACTCGGAAACTTGAGTATCAGGTAGGCGCCCTTAGTGTGTTCATCTGTCTCGACTCTCAGCTATGACTGGCAGTAATGCTGAAGCTGTTAGTTTAGCTCTATTTCTCAGCTATAGTGTATTAGTCATCCGAGTGATCATGAAGTGAGAGACAATTCCGGATGACTTCAAAGAAGCTTGCGCACTGACTGAGAAAATATTTTGTCAATGTCAGCTCAACTTGCTCATAGCAAACACAGTCTTTTGTCGCCTCCTGCTGGTTCAGATCTTTAATGTCACAAGGATGAATAAAAATTCACAAATCTAGCAGCTCTCACACATGTGCACTGATCTTTCACATTAGTTTGTAACTCCACAAACAAGAGTGAAGTGATACAAACTGTAAAACGTCCCAGTGCTAAGGGTCTGAGCTATTAGCACTCTTGGAACACCTCTCGCCAATCAGATTCGAGCTCTGGAACTAACTACATACAGTATATAGTATTTCTGTAAGTATATGCAGAAATTAACATTAATAAAGATTAATAAATGCTGTACAAGTATTGTTCATTGTTAGTTCATGTAAGCTAATTTAGTTAACATATTTTAAATACAACCTTATTGTTAAGTGTGACCATGTTTTTTGTGTATTTATTTTTAGAAGTATATGATATCACAATATAAGCTCTTAATTAGAAAACGACTATGCAACACTTTTGAAGTGGTTTAATAACAATTGTGCAGCAGAGAACAATGTTACTTTCAGTTTTGATCAATCACTTTGCAGACACAATCTATTTGCATTGACACTCCCTATATTTTGTACTGGATAGAGACATGCCTCAAAATACATATTCATCGAAGGAAAACACAAAAACCGATAAGACACACAATGTCGCCATTTTTTTGTGTGTGCTATCAATTTTAAACATTCAAACATTTTGTAATTCAAGGCCTAAGAGTTTAAATAATCACTGTTAATAGTGAAATATTCTTTGCCAGATGGATGTTGTAGGGAAGAAAAGGAATAGTGATATTTTGCAAAAAAACAAAAAAACAAAAAAACTGCCAAAATTCATTAGACTGCTTCAGTGAACAAATTAACTATGCAAACAAAAGCAGTTGATGAAAGATTCCTTCGGCTGAGAAAATTAAGGATAGGGCCATACAAAGCATTCCCAGAGAGCCTCTCACATATGCAAAACTCCAGGGCGCTGGCCTAGAGCTGCCCGCCAGGCCATCAGACTGCATCTAGGTCCCTGGAGGGACAACAAAGAGATCCAACTGTGAAAAGATTTGGCGTAAGAGTGTTTTTAGCAAGAAGAAAGTCTCGGTCACAAAAAATGCCATTTTGGATGGGGAGGGTCTGACACTATTCAGCTGGCTCTGAGTATTGTATGCCTGTAACATCAAAAAGACAAACAAACAAGAACAAAACAACACTGAATTTAGATGGTAGGATGCCAGAGGACCAAGCAAATGTGAAGGCAAAATTGTTTTGTTGTCCTTGAAATCATTCTCCAGGCTTCTGCCACAAACCTTTCTGCTGGTGCAGAGCCAAAGGAAATTGCTTTTTGTCTCTTCCATTTCTTCAGGTTTTAGAGGTTTATTTTGTAAGCTGGGTGGAGTGGAGGAGGTTGGTCATTGACCTTATCCTCGGTCACAACATCCCAATAGTGGTCTTGTGTTCTGATTGGATTCATCATCCTTTGGTCCTGGAGCCTTCCTCTTATTTGGATTTCTCATCCAATCCAACACAACACTACCAGAAAGAATTCCTCAGAGAACCCCTCTGTGACTAAATTAGATCTTACATGTTTTATTTGAAAGAAATGTCTTCCACACTTATTTAGTAAGTCTGACAAGGAATCAAGCTAAATTAAATTATTGAGGTCCCGCATGAAGTTGAACCGAACTGAATTCTGAATTGTCAAGCAGAATTGGAGCTGTTGAATTAAATCGGTTGAACTGATTATTCAGCGCATCACTTACTAAATTGAACATAAATATGTTTGGCCATTTTTGACCAGAAATACAGTTAAATGAATAACTGTGCATGAGGCGATCCCAAGGACACTGGTGTTATTTGCAAAGGTTTAATGACTAATGGGGCAAAAAGAAGATTACAGTACTACTAATAATAAAATAGCTGAACTTTTCTTAAGATTGCTGAGACAGAATAAGTCTTTTGATTCTTGAATTGCAGCTCATTTGTTAATAAGTATAGACATTGGTACACATTGGCAAAATATTTTAGTTTTCTAAAATAGTATTTATCTGTTTTATGTATTTGTACATTTACTAAGGGTTCTTCTTGTGGTCGTTGTGAGGTTAACAGTAGAATCAGGCTCCATTTGAACCCATGAACTGTGAATATAATACTCTTCAAGTATCTATTTATTTTCATTTTATGGAAATGACACAGAATATTTTTTATTTATTTATTTATTTTTTGCAGGACTTTCTACATAGTAAACTAATCTAAATGTAAAATTTGTATACATCACCAAAATACAAATTATAAACCTATAAATCAGGACGTTTTTTTTTTTTTTTTTTTTTTTTAATTTATTTATTTTTAATCCCAGGAAGTATAAGCTTCAGTTGATGGCAGACACTTCTGCAACACCTTTAGCAACATTTATTATTATTCCCATTTGTCTTTAGTTCAATATTCTATTTAAAACAAATTAAAAATCCTCTCCAAACAATAGATCTGAATGAGTTCTGATCACATATCCACACACACACACACACACACACACACACACACATATATATAATTTAATCAACAGTAGAAGACCTGCATATCATTAAAATGCCATTAAGAGCTACACTGCAGAGTGGTGTCAGAGGTAATGGGATAACAGTCTTTGAGGTTCTGGAGTGTTAGAGGGGTGGATGAGGGAGATTTGGGTTAAGTGCTTGGGGGGGGGGGGGTTGGAGTTGCTCTTCAGTAATGGTTGGTGGGACGGTTGCTTTATGGATTATAACGGCCTGCTGCAGATTGTGGGGATTATGGGATTGGCGGTTGTCATGTGCATGGATGGCATGGGAGACTGAGAGCAGATGGCTGTGATTTGAGCGTGATTATCCAGCTGCATTGTCACTGATCTTCATCATCCCGTTTCATTTCCCAAGCATGCCTCGTTCATCTCGGACACTGAATCAAACCCCAATCCCCCTGCAACCCAGCCAGCTAATGGAAATGGTTTAAATTGCCCATCACCTCTTTTGTGTCTTCCTCTGTCTCTCACACATTTTCTTCTATTTTATCACTTCTCTGGCCTCCACAAATTAATCACCTGTATACTAGTATTAGCCTTTATTTTATTTTTTATTTTTATTTAATAGCTTGAACTAATTCCATGTCACATTTATCAAAACTTTGTGTCCTTTCATGCATCACACACTCACTCTACCCAAATAATGGGTGCAGTCTGGGTGCTTTCATGGACAACTATGTTTTTCTGGTCTGGTCATAAACTTATGAATGGGTTGGTCTCCCATGTGCAACAAAATTGCACCCCAAAACCAGGTCAAGCAGGGGTCATTTAGTCATTCACACATCAGCCAGTTAAAACGGGTAATCTGCTCTCTGACTTAGCTATATATGGGTTCTGCTAATCTCTGTTTAAGAGCTGTGTGAGGTTAACTTGAAAACTGCAGGGTAGACACCTTCCAAAATAATATGTTAAAACAGATAACTAAACAAGCACACAGTTTCTTAATCTCTTTCCTTGTGAGAAAATAAGACCCACAACAGATGGTTAATGCTTACGTGCATGACAGCCGGTACAATCAACACATCAGTTAATACTGTTTATTTAATGATCACTGGAAAGTATGCATCTTTTAAGATAATGTTAATTAACCCCAATGTTTTGTTTGGCGTCTTTGAGGCTCCAAGGCTCTTTTAATAGCTCAAAAAACATACTTAACATTGAAGTTTCAGGTTGATACTTCTTGAATTTTCTTAATCTTTTGATAAACTTGATAACATGCTTCAAATGTAAAATGTAAAAAAAATAAATAAATAAATAAATAAATAAAAATTTGATACAGCACTTGTGTTTAGGGTCTCAAAGATTCCTGTCATAAAACATTAATAAATGTAATTTTTGTGCACACTATACAGATATACTCCTGCCAGCTGCCTATTTTTGGTTGTTTTTGTTGTATTTTAAAACTGACCCCAAACATAAATGTTACTACAGTATATTGGAATTCAGCTATATAAGTGCATTCATACTTTTAAACAGAACTTTGTGAGGGTTAAAACTTCATTAATATATGCCAGCTATGCTTTGACAAGGTCAGATGAAAACAATAGGTTTATTTCAAAATTGACATCATTATGGTCTCTGGGATCCCAAACAAGACCAAGTGAATCTTAATCTCACATAATCAATCCCGACAGAACATTATTATTACATCCTTATTTAACTTTGTTCATTAACAAAAAATCAGTAATTTGTTATAAGCCTATATTTTATTTCTAATAACAGAAACCATTGATTTTCTGTTTACAGTGTTGAATACCAAATAAACAAAATGTGACATGTTGGACACATTGTTTACCGACACGCTGTACAGTCCCTCAGTTTGAAAACCATGACAGGTGGAAAGTAAATAGATTTTTCCACTGTCTGACACAGAATGACAGAGCACAAACAAGCACTCCATATACAGAGCTGGCTATGCTCCTCTGATCTAGAGATTCCAGCACAGGACAGAGTCGGAGTGACACTTGTTTGATTGATGCTTGGAATGTCGCCTTGACAGACATCTCCATACATGGGCTGCACTGTATAATATTACAGTGTGTGCGTGCATGTGTGTTTGTGTGTGTGATTAAATTGGCCCATAACCTGTCTCTGTCAGGTTGGGAGGGACATGGGGTCTTGTGATAGATCTATAAAGCTGAGTGAGCAACACTGTAATGCAGTATCAGTGTTTGTTGTACCACCTTTTACCTTTTGATAATGTCAAGTGAAGTACATTAAGGTGCATCCATGTAATTAAGAAAGCATTGTGTTTTAACTCTTTAAGGCTTAGTCATTTACATTTCAGCATTTTATGTTTTTATTATTGTTGTTGTTGTTTCTTTTTTTTTTCTTTCTTTTTTTTTTTATCCAACACAACTTACAGTGCATTTAACATATCCATTTTATAAAGCATTTGTGTTCCCTGGGAATTGAATGACCGTGGTATTACTAGCACAGATAAGCTACAGGAAAATTCAAACATGCACAAAAAGTTTTTAAAATACAATGATGCATTTCTAAAAAGTCTGTCATATTTGAGTCAGAAACATCATAGCGTGGTGATTCTGTTTCTATTTTTCTGGAGGCTATTTTGGTCTTTTTTCAATTGTTTGGATGCCAAATATTTGTTCAGGTATTGATTTTTTTAATTTTTTTTATTTATTTAAGAGATGATGAAAACTCAGCATCAGTCTTAGTGTGAATTGTTTTGATGCAAACAGTTGTTAGAATTGTTAAAAAAAAACAAATGTGAATGTTTTATACTTTCATGTTGTTTAGTCACATCACACTTTTAATTTAAAGATAGAGGTTCACCTTTGCCTGTGGCGCTACTGATAGTGAGTTGCACGAGCACTCTCTGAGACATGAATTCTGGTCACGTTCATATAAACAATGGTAAGCATGATTTGAAGGTTGCATTTTTGCCCTAAAATAAAAAATGTATTCCACTAATTGTTAGGTTTAGGGTTGGGGTTTGGGCTAGAGTTAATGAAATATGCATTCCTGTTGAATTCATATACAATGAATTTCGGTAAGCACAGACTGATTTAAGCAGAAGAACTTTGACCTACGATTACTGAATTCAAAGTGTGATCAGCCTCTTGGTGCTGTTTTAGTTTAGTTCACAAAGTGAATGATGACTTTGCCATTGTGTTCATTGGAATGACAAGGCTACCTTTAACAGTGCAATACATTTTCATGGTTCCTTTATGAACGTACCTTTTTATCAAGGTTGCATAAATGTTTTCTCTTTTTTTTTTCCACCTCAACCAAGACAGACATTTATTTTTTATTTGTATTATTATTATTTTTATTATTATTTCTTTATATAAAGTTAATGTGTTAAAAGTATTTTGGATTCTGGAAAATGATGTGCTGTCGTCTGTCTAAACAAAGCCTGAAGTTGTCAGGCAGGAATTTGAGTAATCTGCCTGATAACATTTGAAGGCCAGTATTAAACAAAGATGAGTGTTAGTCAGCGAACATATGGCATGTTAGATGACTGCTGACATGCAACACTGTTGCTTAAGCTTTAATTTAAATTATTCTACATTTACTTGAGTAAAAGCTTAGACATTCAGAACAATTGAAACATTGACCTAGTCTTCCAATGTTCCGACAGATGATGGCACTTCAATATTTGGACTTCAATATTTTGGCCTGTGAAAGAGTGCATTGTTGCTTTTTATTTTTTTTTTTTACTTTAAAACATGAACATGGTGTAAAGAGACCTTAAATTGGAATGTACTTGATTCTGCACAATAAAGGGGCATAGCAATCATTATAACATTTCAAAGTTCATCTTGTCCACTCTTTGTGAAATAATCATCATATTTTAAGAGTTACATTTTGCTTAGCAGCAAAAAACAACAACAAAAAGTACAGTATTGTAACAATATACAGAAAGTGTGTCTTTAGATATAAAGGGCTTCTTTAGATATAAAGCAGCATGTTGGTCTCTTTATAGCAGTATAGTTAAATTCACAGCATCAGTTGTTCACTTGCTGTGTTTATTCGCATGGCCATCACCTCAGTGTCTCGTGTCCAACCCTGTTGAATAGGAGACTGCTGACTTCCTTTTCAACACCAGCAACACAAATAAAATAATTTAGATGCTACTGACCTCATTTCTGGTCACTGTGACACAAATATCCAGTCACAAGTTATTTTCCCTGACCCAGGCCATGGCACTGGCCTTGAAGCTCATGGTTAGTTACAATGCCGTGCCAAGCTATCTAAAGCATTTTGTTAGATGCATTTATGAAAGTGAAAGATGATGTCATAGAATGCCTTTAGAAGGAATTAGGTAAGGACAGTCATTTTTCAGTCTTCTGTAGCTCAACTGGTAAAGCATGATGCTTGCAATGCCAAGGTCATGAGTTTGATTCCCAGGGTACACACCTACTGATGAAATGTGTACCTTGAATGCACTGCAAACTGCTTTTGATAAAAGCATCGAACAAATGCGTGAATGTTATGAAAAGATCAAAAAGTGACCTGTTGACCTTTCAACTTATTGCTTGGTTTTTAGAGGTTTATGCACAGTATGTGTGCTTGCGGGGTTATTTGCACACAACCTACTGTACATGTCCAGAGCTAAAGAGGTGTCAGTCATTTTGGCACTAGTATCAAGTAACTATTGGTACTGCTCTCAATAAGCATTAGCAGAAAGAAGATACATGTAAATTCCACATTGATTTTGTAGCTCCTACTCACTCTCTCACCATAGAGTTGTTCAGTGGGTCATTGCATATAATATCCAAGTGCACCATGATGTCAAACCAGTGCGAGAGTGTGAAAATAATATTTACTTGCTAGGATTACGTATTAAGGTCTTTTGCATGCTTATACCATGAGGACAAAACCCAAGAGAAATTGTATTGTTTAGATGTTGCTCTTTCATGGCTCAGGATAATTAATGGAGATTATAATTTTTGTCTCAGACGTTTCCCCTAAAATACATCAGGAGAAATAAAAACAGACACAAATGAGACAATTGCAGGAGACTTCATTTGCTCTCCATGTAACCTCATTTCTGTCTAGGAGAAACAAATAAGACATTTAAGAGATCTTATTTGTGATTTGTCTTTCCTATGGGAAGTTCTATTTTGTCCAACAAAGAGACAACAACTAAACATATGTCCCTGCAGAGTATGCCAATTGACAAATCAATTTTTGTTTATATTTGTGTGTTCTTGAGGAGCCTTTTTATTAAAGATCCATCCATACCCCCTCATGTCACACACAAAGAATCATGAGTGAAGACAAAAGACATGTCTATTTTGATCTAAATTTATTCATGTTAACGTCAAAAATGGATGAAATATTCACTATCAAAGTTGCACGAGTTCCACTTAAAACAGCTCAGTGTGAATGCTTGCTGTGTGTCTTTCTCAAAGAATCTATCAAAGTGCTACTGTTCTTCAAAAGGCTCAATATTCTACAACAGTCTCCATGTAATTGGCGACATACCTAAAGCAATGAAAAATCATTGGTGCTTGGATTTGTGTGACCAAGGATTGAAAGTATTTTTCTCTATGCTTGAGGGCACTGAGCCGTTATTAAAAGCCCAGTTTCCAGCTTGATAATGTCATACAGCTTTGAGTGTAGAATCATAATAAAAAAAACAGATAGTTTGAATTTTAAACTGTGATTGCATGAGCCACATTCGAGGTAATTCAACAATAGCAATATACTGCCTCATTGTGTAAACAGCCTACACTTATGATGTCATCAGTGTTGGTTAGATTTTGAATGCTCAATGGGAGAAAAAAAAAATATATATATCTTACATTTCTTTAAAAGTAGATAATAAACTTAAGACTGAAATTGTCTACAAAACATATCCTTGCAATCACTGTAAGAAATGTAGCAATAAATGCATACTTGTGTCCACTTTAATAATATAATAAAAGTAGTCCATGCAACTTGTAAAGCCGCTTTGAAACGATGTGTGTTGTGAAAGGCACTACAAATAAAAATGACTTGACTTGACTTGGTTGAAATCGCCTAGATCTACTGGGGGGGGGGGGGCCTTTCAGATGACATTTCAGATATAAATACCTCTATAACTTATAACAACATCACAGTTACATTACATTTCATGTCTCCTCTCAATGATATTCTTTCACAGGCATGAAAGGTAAATGAACAACAGTAATGAATTATGTGTGGCACAAAACAAACAAATTTCAATCAACATAATTTCTTTTTGGAGAAAATTACCTGTGTAATTCTGCCCAAATTAAAGACACAATGTGTAGGAATCTGCATATGGGGTGCAGAGTTCAGAAGGTCACACAATCCTTTTTAAATACATTTGTCCTCAGGTTAAAGAAAACAGCAGGATATTTTCAATGGCCACCTCTTAGTTTAGTGCTCTGAAAATCAACAAATGTTAAGCACATGTAAACGTGAATCCAGTTACAGGGTAGAGGAAGGATACAGTTGACATTGACTGAACAGTAATAGTGGTAAACCCCCATGTGTGTCTGTCAAGGCATTTGTGGATTGTTGTGTGCATGTGTGGATCTGTTGTATGTAGTTGTGGATTGTTAAGTGCATATGTGGATCTGTTGCATGTATTTCTGGATTCCCGTGTACATTTGTGGATCTGTTGCGTGCATGTGTGGATGGTTATGTAATGTTTTCACTCAATACGTGTCTCATCAACTGTAACACTTGCTCTTTTCTGGCTAGACATCATTATCAGACAGTGTTTACATTTTCGGCCGAATTTCCGGTGCAGACTCAGTTAACTTACCTGCCGTAACTTCTTGGTCTAAGGTGTTGTGAGGACGCACACTGATAGAGATGCATTTGCATTGGCTGCATGTATTCCAGCCATTCACAAAAGTCAACATTGCGCAACCACAGATGCAGAAAATCTCAATATATTTATGCGCAGAACTCACATATTTTTCATAGGCTATTGAGTGTGTAGTAGAGTGCATGATTTTGCTGCATCTCTCTGCCTGGGTTTGATTACCCCGCCCCTTATGTGTGTGTAGATCATTGGTGTCCTATTCCAGAGGAGTATATTAAGGTGGCTGTGGGCCACTGGGTGTGATGTCATTGTTGGTTGGCCGCTTCGTTCCCATGCCACACTCTCATGTGCTGAAGCTATGTGCTGCTGGATGTTTTGTGGTAATTTGCTCTTTTGGATTAGCATTTAACAATAACCTTTTTACGTTGTAGTAGTGTGTGTGTGCGCTTCGTGTGATGTGTTGACTGATCGCCCTTGCTGGTGTTGCGTCCTCTTGCTCCACGTATTATTGTAGAGTGAGGGAATTAAGAAATTAGAATCGGTGTGTCCTTTGGGCATTTCCCTGGTACATTTACCAGGGTGGCATAGTCAGCGGCTTTTATAAAAGAACGGCACCCTTAGAGGTATTGCACCCCTTTCAAATGCGTCCCTCATTGTCACAAGTGGATAAAAGATAGAAATCCTTTACATTCCCCTAAAAAAATTAAACAGTTTGATCTGGAATGCCACCCCGGACTCCCATTTCCAGCCTTGCATGCAACATATTCCAAGTCCTCTGAAGGCATACAATTTTTCTTTTTGAGAGAGAACCTGAAATTAAAGTAATTTTTCAGTGAAATGGTTTTTTTCTTTTTTTTTTTTTTTTTTTTGCATGAATACATGCCTTATGTCATAGCAATCATGAAAGGACATCAAGATTATTACCTATCAAATGTCTTTAGAATTCTTGGAATATGATTCCCAAATCACACGGACTACTTTTTTGATAGTTTTTGGTCCTTTTTTAAGCTATAAAGTGAGTCAATATCAACTGCCATTTTACTGAAAAGATAAACTGCAATATATATTAAAACATCTTTTGTGAAAAAAAAAAAAAAAAAGTAATACAAGTTTCAAATGATTTGAGGGTGAGTAAATTATTACATAATTTTCATTTTTGGATGAACAACCACTTTAATCAAGCAAAAAATAATATATCAGATTGATATATTTCTATTCAAACTGAGCTTTGTCAAAGTTAGTAATTTTAGCAATCTCTTACGGGAATCTCTTACAGTACATTGCATTTTTAAGCTGACATATTTTTCAACTCCCTTCTTCTGTTTAAATTAACCAGAAATGCCTCAGGAGTTTCAACAGAGCTTTAGCCATCTTCCCATTTCCTGGAAATGATGGCATGCAGAAGACTGTCTCTGTCACATTTTGTTTGCTGAACTTTTGAAAGAAGTGTCAGACAGGTGTCTGAAAGCTAAAGCTGAGAGTCTGAGTATGGAGAGATAGCTGCACACAGCAGTGGCCCCAATAAGACCTTTTAGGACAGAAAATAATCCATATCTGTGTACCGACTCAGTGGTGTTGCTTTCATCCTTTTATCTCCCTTTCCGTGGTTGTTTTTGTCCATGTTTCGCCACATGCGTTCTGCGGTGTTGCACTGATTTGATTTCCCCAGCTCTCTTTTTCTGCTCTGCGTGACTTAATCAGAATGACAGTGTCTTGGGGCCAATCTCTCTATCTCTCTCTCGCTTGCTTCCTCTCTCCCTCACTCTACAAGTTTACGCTGGCCTTGACAAACTCGCAGTGGCACCTTTCCTCGTACTATTTCTGCAGGGAGCATTGTCATACACACCATTGTTTATATGCTCACACAAACCTTATCTCCCTCTATACCTTCTCTCATCCCTCCATCTTCATTCCTATCAATTTAACAGAGTATTTATGCAAATATAAAATAGGGTTTAAGAGATTTAACTGGTCAGTCCTTCCATAACTTACGCATACACTTCAAGCATATTCTCTTAAACGAATATAAGAAATGTTTAATAATCATAATTCTTAAATAATTTTGGGTTAAGCTTTAAATGAGTCACTATTAACTTCCATTGATTTTATAAGATGGATCTTCATTATTTTTAAGATTGATCTTCATGAGTTCTGCATAAGAAAGAAAGTCATATGGGTTTGGAGCGACATGAGGGTAAAAATTGTGACAGAATTTTATTTTTTGGGCGAACTATCCTTCTAATGGACATGAAATAATGATTTGAGCTGAAATTATCAGAATCAAAATCAGAATCAGAATGAGCTTTATTGCCAAGTATGCTTACACATACAAGGAATGTGTCTTGTTGACAGGAGCTTCCAGTACACAACAATACAAAAACAGCAACAAGACTTTTAAAGAATAATTAAAATTGAATAAAAAAATAGATAAATATTGAAAAGAAAAAAGTATATATAAAATACACAATAGACAATATATACAGTATATATATACATACATATACACATATATACACATATACATATATATATGAATATATATACATATATATATATACATACATACACACACACACACATACGTAGTGCAAATCTAAATACAAATCGGTTATATACAGTGCAAGGGAATGTAATGGCAGAAGAGGTAGGATGTGTTGGATAATATAAAAATACTAAGCTGTGTATTGCATTATTATTGCTCAAAGCTTTTCAAGTACAACCTCTGCTGGGCCTTTTTCAGTGGAGTCAATGTGGGTCTCCCACTTCAGGTCCTGTGAGATGGTAGTGCCCAGGAACCTGAATGACTCCACTGCTGCCACAGTGCTGTTTAGAATGGTGAGGGGGGACAGTGTTAGGGGGTTCCTCCTAAAGTCCACAATTATCTCCACCGTTTTGAGCGTGTTCAGCTCAAGGTTGTTTTGACTGCACCAGACAGCCAGCTGTTTAATCTCCCTTCTCATTGTCATCTCAGATGAGGCCGATGACAGTGGTATTGTCTGCAAACTTCAGGAGCTTGACAGAGGGGTCCTTGGCGATGCAGTCATTGGTGTAGAGGGAACAGAGTAGTGGGGAGAGCACACATCCCTGGGGGGCACCAGAGCTAATTGTACAGGTGCTGGAAGTGAATTTCCCCTGTCTCACAAGCTGCTCCCTGTCTGTCAGAAAGCTGATAATCCACTGACAGATAGACGTGGGAACAGAGAGTTGGTGTAATCCTTGCATATGTCCCTGGTCTGTCCAGATGTTGCAGGATATGATGCAATCCCATGTTGACTGCATCATCCACAGACCTGTTTGCTCGATAAGCAAATTGAAGGGGATCTAGAAAGGGTCCAGTGATGTCCTTCAGGTGGGCCAACACCGGTCTCTCAAATGACTTCATGACCATAGACGTCTGGGCGACAGGTCTGTAGTCATTAAGTCCTGTGATTTTTGGTTTCTTTGGGATGGGGATGATAGTGGAAAATTTGAAGCAGCATGGGACTTCACACTACTCCAGTGATCTATTGAAGATCTGTGGGAAGATGGGGGCCAGCTGGTTAGCACAGGATCTAAGACATGCAGGTGAAACGCCGTCTGGGCCCTGTGCTTTCCTTATCCTTTGTTTTCGAAAGACACAGCACATATCATCTACACAGATCTTAAGTGCAGGTTGAGTAACAGGTGGGGGGAGGAGGGGGGTTGCAGGAGGTGTTGGTGTTTGTGTGAAGTGAAGGTCAGAGTGGATGTGGGGTGTGAGATTGGGACTTTCAAGTCTACAGTAGAACATATTCAGGTCATCAGCCACTTGTTGGTCCACCACAGGGTTGGGGGCAGGAGTCCTGTAATTCTTAAGTTGTTTCATGCCACTCCACACTGATGCAGGGTCGTTAGCTGAAAACTTGTTTTTCAGCTTCTCAGAGTATCTTCTTTTAGCCACTCTGATTCCCTTATTCAGTGTGTTCCTGGCCTGATTGTACAAGACTTTATCCCCAACTCTGTAAGCATCCTCTTTGGCCTGACGAAGCTGCCTGAGTTCTGCTGTAAACCATGGTTTGTCGTTGTTAAATGTTAAATAAATCCTAGTAGGAATGCACATATCCTCACAGAAACTGATATATGATGTTACAGTATTTGTGAGCTCATCCAGATTGGTGTCTGCAGCCTCAAAAACACTCCAATCAGTGCAGTCAAAGCAGGCTTGTAGTTCCAGCTCTGCTTCGTTGGTCCATCTCTTTACAGGCCTTACTACAGGTTTAGCAGATTTTAATTTCTGTCTGTAGGTTGGAAGAAGATGAACCAGACAATGATCAGATAGTCCCAAAGCTGCTCTAGGGACAGAGCGATATGCATCCTTTATTGTTGTGTAGCAGTGATCCAGTATATTTCTGTCTCTGGTGGGGCATGTAATGTGCTGTTTGTATTTGGGCACTTCACATGTGAGGTTTGCTTTGTTTAAATCCCCAAGAATAATAATAACTGAGTCCGGGTATTGTTGTTCCACGTCTGTGATTTGATCAGTCAGCTGTTGCAGCGCGGCATTCAAACACACGTTTGGCGTGATATACACACTCACCAGAATAAACAAGGAAAACTCCCGTGGCGAGTAGAAAGGCTTACAGTTAATAAAGAGTGCTTCCAAATTAGGACAGCACATCTTCTTTAATGTTGTTACATCTGTACACCAACTTTCATTGATGTAAAAGCATGTTCCACCGCCTCTCGTTTTCCCCGTTAACTCCGCGATGCGATCTGCTCTGAGCAGCTGAAAACCCGGCAGATGTAACGTGATGTCTGGAATGGCTTCACTCAGCCAGGTTTCTGTGAAGCACAAGGCAGCAGAGGTTGAAAAGTCCTTGTTTGTGTGGGTGAGGAGATGTAGTTCGTCTGTTTTGTTAGGGAGAGAGCGGAGATTCGCAAGATGAATGCTCGGCAGCGCTGTTCGAAATCCGCGCCGACGGAGTTTGACCAGCGCGCCTGCTTGTCTCCCTCACCTGCATCTCCCAAAAAACACAGCTGCGCCTCCAACTAAAATGTCCAGCAAAACGTCTGCATATTCAAAATTATCTTATCATATGAGAACAAGTCTCTAGAAACAGCTGATTTCCTGCTCCGGTTTGAATCAGTTCTGCTGGTGTTAAAATTGCAAAAAAGACTGCTCATTATCCCGCATATTATAAGACTACTTATAAATTAACTGACGTGAAATATTGATTTGAGTTGAAATTATCTTATTAGCTTACTTGTAGAGATTGCGGTGTAATACGAGAAGTAGGAAAGATGACTCGCAAGATGAATGGTGCAACTATCCTTCTATGAACTACAAGAATATTTTTTTGTTATATAAGGTCTTGAGATGGGCCTTAAAAAGGTTCTTGATGTCTTAATATATATCTATATATATATATATATATATATATATATATATATATATATATATATATATATATATATATATATATATATAAAACATCTGAAACAAAGTTGAAACTTCAAAGAAACATAACTCAGAGCAGCCTCTGAGTAATACAATGTTCCTCTGGGTAAGTTGTTATTATTTAGAGCCTGTTAATAAAAAATAAAAAAATAGATTAAAAACAACAACAACAACAACAAAAACGCTTCTGTCCTTCTCACTGTACATCTTATCCCATTGGATCCAAATCTGTGCCACAATTCACTGTTGCAAAACAATGTGAGTTCAATTACATGCAGCTCTGCTGCAGTAAATGTAATGCCATCAAATATTGAAGCAGACCCCTGCAGACCCTATTTGTCCACCATTTGCAGCAAAGCCGTTTAACCCTTCTACACCATGGCAGCAGGTTTTGCTGCCATATCGCTGACCCATTTAGCCCGCAGCCCCTCTCTCATTCAATTAGAGACAACAATACTCACACCTGTCAGTGTACAATCAGACAGAGAACATGCTGGCCACCTCTCTATCTGTCCTCCACTACTCAATCTTTCTCTCTCGCATTATCTCTCTCAGGAGGAGCTTCGGTTGCACATGGGGGGGTCCCTCTCCTCTTCTGACCTGTAAATACTGCAGGAAGTTCTGGAGCGGGAGTGACTGATTCTGTCTGACAGTCCCTCCCCGACATAATGTCTTCTGCCCTCCCTTTCACTGCCATCTCCCCTGCTCTCTTCCACTTGTCTAAGCATTTAAATGACATATGCTTGCAGGCTTTCTCCAGCCGCAGTCATACTAGTGGAGCATGCCTTCCTCAGAGCAGAGGGAGGGATGGGGTTTGAGTAATGTGGACTGATTTTCAATTCAAGCAATGACGGGAATGAAAACGCATTTTCCCTTCTCAAAGTGGGTAATTTCCCCGCCACCTGACATCTTTAAATCTCTTGCTTCCTAATCTCTTCCTCATGCTTTATTTCTCGTTCTCTTCATCTCTTGGTTCCCTTTTTTCATTACATTCAGTTTTTGCCTGATAATTTCAACTTTATTCTCATAAGGCTTGTGGCATACAATGGTCTGTTGTAATTTATTAGAAACTTATTTTTTCAGAATAATATAACTCTAGCTCTGTTCCAAAGAGCTTCCAAAATAATCAGTCAGGGTGTTGCCTGTGTAGGCTGTAGACAGCAATACAG
The DNA here is from genome assembly GCF_019703515.2 of Myxocyprinus asiaticus. Classification (NCBI taxonomy): domain Eukaryota; kingdom Metazoa; phylum Chordata; class Actinopteri; order Cypriniformes; family Catostomidae; genus Myxocyprinus; species Myxocyprinus asiaticus. Next base: position 12,006,675 of record NC_059361.1, read on the forward strand.
CTCACAAGGTTTTGGAACAGAGCCTTCACTAGCTGAGATAAATACCAGCCACCAAAATACACACACACATCAGTCTGTCCCCATCCATGTCCTACATAATTTCAAAGCAGGGGAGCACTAGAGCAAACGTGGTGATGAAAAGGGTCCCAGCGGTCCTGCTCAGGGCTAGATTATGATGCTGTGGCCCATTCCACTGTCATGCTGTGTGGCTGCCACCTCCAGGGATCTCAGGTTGAAATCTGGTTCAGGTCTCCACTGGGCCCAGCTCTTCTCTTGCGATATCATTAATTCAGCTCTGAGAATTCCATCAACCATAGAGACCAGTCCCTCTTTCTCTCGATCTCTCTGTACTTCAGTTCTTTCTTTTTATCTTGCCTACTTCTGTGTCTTTGTTGCCTCATCTCTCCACGATCTTCATCTTATTTAAATCTTAAACTCTAGCTCTCCCTTATTTTTTATCTTTCTGCTATCTGGTTTAAGCATTTGTGTCAAGGGAATAGCAGCTACATCATGATTATCACATGTCTGCTGTGTTATGATGATTACTTTTGTGAAATTTGATCACCAAAGGGTATTGAAAGAAATAGACTTAAGGAACAACATCACATCACAGCAGATCGACCCTGCTGAAAAGACTAGTTTAGACCAGCATGTATTCCCAAGCTGGTTTAGACTGGTTAGTTCTGGTGTAGCTGGTGACAGTATAGCCATGCTGTTAACCTGCAAAAATGCTGGTCAACCAGAATGTTTTTTTCTAATGAAGTTGGTTAAAAAAGTAACTCTTGCTTGTTAAGATAAGAAGCCTGATGGGGACACCAGGAAACCAGCATGAATTTCCATGCTGGTTTATGGTGGTCAGAGCTGGTTTGGTGTGGGTGGACCAGCACAACCTTTTTATGGAGCTGGTGGACCAGGGAACTCTTGCAGGTTAAGGTAGTTAAGAAGTTTGGTGGAGACAACAGCACACCAGCAATCAACACGCAACATATGCTGGTGTTTTTAGTAGAAATGTTGGATTATATGCGCTAACCGCTAGGCAAAAGCTCCAACAGCAATTAAAAGGAAGCCTCTGCTATGTTTACATTTGCCATACTCTGAACATTTTACTTTCCCTGTGAGGAGGATTGGGGCTCAGTTTGCTCATTTTCCTATTCATTATCCTCTCTCATAAGAGCTGAGGAACACCAGGGTACCGCCCCTCTCCTGAACATGGCCAGCATGGTTGCCCCCTTAATTGCACCTGAGCCTTTTGATGGCGTCTGGTTTTTCATTTTTACCTCAGCGGTGCCAGAATGATGAGCGCATTAGAGGTGATAGAAAGCACTATGAAGTAGATGCCATTTTCACTGAGGACATCATAACAGGCTCAGGCATAAAAAGACCCCATAATTCTGTCTCTCTCTCTGTCTTTTTCTTTCTTACTTTCTCTCTCATCCTGCATTTAGGACACTAAAAGTGTTCTCTGCCTTTGTTTGCCTTGTCTGCTGGTTTACAAGATGAAAGTCACATGTTTGGCAACCTTCAAATGCAAGAAGCAGAAGACCTGAAAGTCGCTTTTGTATCTGATACATCAATGTGCTCTCTAGCACTTGGAGGGTGTGTCTTTATCATTGTATGTATACCATACCCATGTCTGAAAGGCAGAATGGTCTGATCCATTTAATGCGACATAATGGAGAAACATGATGATTATATACACCGATCAGCCACAACATTAAAACCACCTGCCTAATATTGTGTAGGTCGCCCTTGTGCCACCAAAACAGCGCCAACCCACATCTCAGAATAGCATTCTGAGATGGTATTCTTCTCACCACAAATGTACAGAGCGGTTTTCTGAGTTACCGTAGACTTTGTCAGTTCGAACCAGTCTGGCCATTCTCTGTTGACCTCTTTCATCAACAAGATGTTTCTGTCTGCAGAATTGCCCCTCACTGGATGTTTTTCTTTTTTTTTTTGGCATCATGCTGAGTAACTTTTAGAGATTTTTGTGCATGAAAATCCCAGGAGATCAGCAGTTACAAAAATACTCAAACCAGCAATCAACAATCATCTAAACAATTATCTAATCAGTCAATCATGTGGCAGCAGTGCGGTGCATAAAATCATGCAGATATGGGTCAGGAGCTTCAGTTAATGTTCACATCAACCATCAGAATGCGGTCAAAATTTGGACCATGGCATGATTGTTAGTGCCAGATGGGCTGGTTTAAGTATTGCTGTAACTGCTAATCTCCTGATATTTTCACGCACAACAGTCTCTAAAATGTACTCCGAATGGTGCCAAAACCAAAAAACATGCAGTGAGCAGCAGTTCTGTGGACGGAAATGCCTTGTTGATGAGAGAGCTGTTTTGGTAGCATGAGGGGAACCTACACAATATTAGGCAGGTGTTTTTAATGCTGTGGCTGATAGGTGTATATATATATATATATATATATATATATATATATATATATATATATATATATATATATATATATATTTTTTTTTTTTTTTTTTTTTTGGAACTCATAATTAAAGGAAAAAGCTGATTGTCTACCATTATTATACAAAAAACAAATAAACAAAAATAAAATAAAACAATAAATAAATAAATGTGATTGATAAATCACAACTTACTGCATACATTGATGAAACCCATAGGGATTGTTTCTGAGCCAATCCAGACCTTCCTCCAGCCAGTCCATCAAAACTGGCTTATGAACATCCCTTTTCCTCACATAAAGGCTGCAAAAAATTCATAATGTCAACACTCTGAGAACACAAAACATCACTGAGAGAACATGGGGTCGATGGTAACTTCTTTAGTCCACTTGGAGAAATATGGGGTGCTTTTCATTTCTAAAATTGTGCATCCTTGTTTCCTTTCCTTGCATCTTTTCATCATTTCCTAGCTCCACCCTCTTAGGAAATGAGTCAAGGATACAATGTAAGGAATCTAGGATGGAGGAATCCATCCAAGATGTATTTGTAAAAGTGAATGTCCTGCTCACTCAAGCATCAATTCAGAGCCTCTAGTGGCACTAAACGGAATTACAAAAATAATGAATATTAAATAATGTTTTCAAACAAGGATAGGAAAACATACTGGACAAAACTAAGCTTGACAACTAAACTAAAAATTAAATTAGTTACTACAGTAAATTAATCTTCATTCAAGAGAGAATTTAAAAATAAATCACAAAATTTTAAGAACTGGCACACACACACACACATACACACACACACACACACACACACACACATACACACACTGTACAGGTACGTCAACACACAAACAGACAGGCATGTCAGTGGAAAGGATTATCTTTGCAATTTTCAGTTACCTTTCATTTGTGACAGCAATCCCATTCGCTTTGAGCTTTTCCAGCTTTGTGAAGGAATAGTTTGTTTACCTTCAGAGGTATTGTGTTTTGATGTTCTTAATCAGACAACATTTAGATAACATAGCCATGAAAGGGAGAAAAAAAAAAATCCTCTGGAGTCGTGCTGAGAAACTAGAGAGGCTGACTTTCCTAAATCCCTCCTAAAGCCAGCTCTCTACGGAACAATATCCTTTTCTTTCTTTACCTCCATTTATTTCCCTCTCATATTTCCACCTCAGCCCAGTGAAAGGCTTACGACAGAGTATTTTTAGTTAAATGTATTTACTATCACATACTATCCAGAGTAATCATACTCACACAAATAAAGAGTAAGACAAAAACAGTCTAAAACTGCTAGTCAGACTGCTATTTGGTTAAAAGAAACGTGTTAAAAAAGTAAGGCTTGATCATTGATAGGCTGTTTCCAGTGACCCAGCATTGTCTCCCTCTCTCCTTCTCATGCTCTTTTTCTCACCCCATCATCCTAATAAAAATACCCCAACTTAGCACTCTGTATGGCTTGTGCATGTAATGTGTTGACCGCACAAACACTTACAGCCTATTATCTCCCCCTCTACTTCAGACCCATATCTTTTATATGGCTGCAGTCTACTTTTCTGCTATTATACTGCTCTTCATGGTAACATTATCACTTAAGATAAGGCTTCAATAAACTGCACTCTCTTTTAGGGGCACTCTGCTCTTAATCCAATCTCTGAATGATAGCTCCTTTATCACTGGCCTTTCCCAGAGACCCTAGCAGTGCCTCCAACCCCCATTTACAATAACAGATAGGCCATTCTGTGCCCCAATGTTAGCCCCTCTCTGTTCAACCAGGCTCCAAAACAGCCTTTGAGGAGTTGATTAAATCCATTTTAAGGGGTGATTCTTATTCGGAGGGGTGTTTTTTTTTTTTTTTTTTTTTTGCAGGCCGGCAAGGGCAGGGCCGTGGGGAGCTGGGTCATGGCCAAGCAACAGCACAGCATGCCAGCGCCTGCTGCCCGACTCACTGATTTGAGCTAATGTCCTCAGGGGACCGAGCGGAGACCACTGTCAACTGGCCCTGGGAGCCAACAAGATTGAAACCCCTGCCAGCACATTTGAAAAGATAGCAAATCATTTAGTCACCCTGATGGCACATTAGCATTTTTCAAGCCACCGTACTGGCATGGAATAACTCCACACAATTAAACTCCATTTGAAGTCAAAGCTCTCAGAGTACCAACGTAAAATATGTATAAATACATTACAGGATAAAAAGATAGATAATGGAGATCCACATGAAAGGAATTCAACAAGATCCAAATCATAATACACAGAAAAGCCTTGGCTAAATAAAGTATGGCTTATAACATTTGCCCTTTCACAGAGAAGCACTCTGAAACTCAAAGGACAAAGAAAAAACTGAGGTAAAATGTATTCAGCACAACATTGAGACCAAAAACAGGGAAATAAAAGAATGAAGGACATATAGGTGTTTGGAGAGCCAAGTCCTTCATTCACTGAATTCAAAACTGGGTTCAGAGCATGCAGGTAAAACCTCTTTTAATCCACTGGACCAGCCTATGAAACAAAATAGTTAATAATTGATCAACCCATCCTTGTCCTCTTTGAATTAAAATGACAAAAAGAGGAATTTTAAGGGATGTTTGAGATAAATACCTGATTTTCCAAAGATCCAAAGTAGTGTTGACTTCATTGAGATACAGTTGATAAATAGAATATATTGATTAATCTTTTATTGTTTAGATATAGTTTAGATATTAAGATGAAGATGTCATATTAACATTATGATGATTTTGTGACACTGATGACATTTGGTTGATTAAATGCCAAATGTTTGTTACTGTTACTATCACCAACATGAGATGTAATTCAAAGTTGAATTGATGTGTTATGGCTTACAGCTCCCCCTGTAGGCCATAACCACAATCACTGAAAACCGCAACATTCTAATTAACCTGCCGCAAATGTGGAATATTTCCCATACAGACAGATGCAGAATGAGGAAAAATGAAGAAAGAAAGAAAGAAAGAAATAAAGAAAGTGATTTGTGAATCTTTTTGGCCAATTCATTCATACAGAATGGCTTATAAGAATATTTCATTTACGGATCGTTTGCAATGCAATTCAATGTTTCACTTTCGTCACATTCAATTTGGACTGCAAGAACCATTCACAGAATCAAAACTCTTGAAAATCATTTGGATCCAGAATTTTTGGAACCAGTTCTGAGAACAAGAACCTTAACTACCAGGCAATATCAGTCACACAAAAGCACACTCACTAACATTCTTTCACTTACTAGTAATGATGTTTCCTTCCTTGTACCTTGTTGAGGTGTGTCTGGCTGTCTGTAGTGATTTGGAGAGTATGTCCCAGGTCCCATTGTATAATCTTGGGTGCATAACAGTGCAGTTTCATAATTGTAATGGCAGGTACACACCTTATGTTCAAGTGCTTTCTCTATCCATGATTCCCAGAGTACAAGTTTAAAGACTTATTAGCATTTATATTAGCATGCTAAGGCTCACTACTGTAATTGTTGCTGCATGGCAGCCCCCCACAGTTAACAGACAAATGTACTCCATTTACACACATATACAAACAAAGTAAGCCTCAAAGACTCAAATAGCCACAAAGTAATATTTTTATTTGACTTATTTTTGCATTTTTATCAGGTGTGAGCATTATTCAGCAAACCGCACTTCAGCTCCCAGTAATGCTTTGCAGTATGCATACATTTTCCAAATGACTATGTACTGCTCATAGATTTACTGTTTGCCGATTCTATTTATGTTGCTGTTATTTAAATTGTTGTAACATGCAGATATTTGTCATTTTGTGATAATTGAGAGCTCATCTGATACTTAATATGTTGTTTTTGGTTGTCACCATTATTGTGATTTGTATGTCAAATAATGAAGTCCATGTGAGTTACAAAGTAAACACGTGCATATGGAAACTGTGCCACTGTGAAAGCAATTTCAAAATAAAAGCCATTGTATTGTTTTTAAACGTACTAAGTTTACTGAATTCTCTCTCTGTTATAGGTTCCGCACGGCCATGTTGGAGCCCAGGGCAGTTGCCTATATCGCCTGTAGGATGGGCTAGTGCTTGCGCTGCAGTGGGCTGACCCAGATTACCCAGCGGCCCACCAGGAAAATGCCCAGTGCTCCCGATGGCCAGTCCGCCCCTGGTGAATATTGTACGAACACACTTGCCCACACTGCCAAACCAAGCAACTTCTGATTGGTCAACTTTGAGAATTCGCCTGACAAAGTTCACAAAACTTGAACACCATGCGAAATCCGTGAGGGGAAATTTTTCGCCACCGGAAGTCCATCGTGCGAAATTCACTATTGTGCAGATAACCATTGAGATGGCTGTATTTCACCCTACGAAATTTGCTGTGCGAGGTGTGCGCCTTTAAGAGTTTTTTAACTATTTTTCTTTTTGTATAATTTCATAAGTTCTATCAGGAAGACTCGCAGACTTGAGTAAAGATTTAGATGACATTTATTTGATGAATTTAAAACAGGAATGTAATGTCTCTTTTTAGTGTAAGCCCCGTCTGGCGGTCTGAAGAAGTTGTACTCGGAACCATCAGATCCTGCTGGAGACAGGAGGCAGGGGCGAGGAGCCTACCCACATGCAGGATGGGACTCAACTGGTGGCGGTGGAGTGGTGGAGGTTGCCATGTTAGCACAGTAAAACAGCAATGTAATAGATTGTGAGCAGACTTATAAAGGATGGCTTACATGTGATTGGCTAGGAGTTACCTAGCTAATGGTGCAATGATGTACAGCTGCTAGTCTTCCTGCTAGAACTACGCTGCATTTACATTTCTATGAAATTTTAAATTAAAGTTTGAAAATGTCTTACTGAAATCTCCAAGATCTGAAATTAAAATCCGATTGGTCTTCTTTCTTATACCATTTGCATACTGAAATACAGTTGGGCTGGTCTTTCTTATGGTTGTGTAACCATCTTAAGCCACCTTTACATGGTGTTAATTCCAAGCCTGCAGTAAACAAGATGCACACTGAATGTATTGACAGGAGCAAAGTTGTAAACAGACTTACTTAAAACGTTAACAATATTCTTTTGCTGCTTTGAAATCTATGTAAGTATAAGCGTAGTTCTAGCGGGATACTCGCAGCTGTACATCATCACAGCATTATCTAGTTAGCTCCTAGTCAATCATACATCAGCCATTGCTTTAAAAGCCTGTTTTCAATCTACCTCTTTGCTGTTTCAGTGTGCTAACATGGCAAACTTGACCTCCCCACCACCACCAGTTGAGTCCCATCGTGCACAGGAGGTAGGCTCCTCGCTCCCTGCCTCCTATCTCTGCCAGGATCTGATGGTTCAAGTAGCAATCTCATCGGACCACCAGAAGGGGCTTACGCCAAAAGATAATATCTATTCTGTGGTTCAATATCATTTCATCAAATAAATATGTCAACTTTACCAAGCCTGCGAGTCTTTCTGATAGAACTGGCATTCCCTTAAGGAAATGCAAATCTAGCTTTAATTCTTTCTGTGTTAGCAGTAAAGAGTGCAGCCAGCTAAAACAGGGAAAACATCTCTCTCGCTGTTGTGTCCACACATTAGTTTGCAATTTAGATGGCATTAATCTCTGCCATAATCTGTGGCATAATCCTTGTAGTGTTCCTGGGAGGCTGACCCTCCCTGCCCTCTGAGCCTCTCTCTACCCGACACAGGTTCATCGAGATAGGGATGAAGGGGGGATTGGTTTCTTCGGCTGTGGTTAAGAGCACCGATTTCATTGGTGCAGCTTAATAAAGTCCAGTAAACACATTTTGTTTATGCACAGAGCTTCTCAGCAAAGCTGCTCTCACTGGATTGCAGGAATCAAGGCCAAATTAATGGGCATCTTCTGTTGACCTGAATCTGAGGAGGTATAAACAACTCAACTGAAATGAGAGAAAACCCTTTCTCTCAATTTTCAAATAATGCTTTTTTACACAAAACACTAGACAGACATATAATTACATGTGAACACCTACACACTACAGCATGGCACATTTCTTTTATTGGGAATTAAAGTAAATCTCAGGATTCTCATACCTTTTGACCAATGAGTTTTTCATGGCTCTTCTATTACTTTTCAAGCCATTTATGATTACTGGACATGGATTTTTAAAAATTGTTTTATAGAAATTGCACTCACAAAGAGCAATTTCTAGCAGCTGATATATTTCAGAGCTTAGCATAAATAGAAAAACAGATTTTCACTACATACTTTTCCGTGACTTTTAAAGATTCCATTCCTTTCTGCATTTCCAGACCTGATCACACTTTTCAAAAATCTAAAGCTCTTTCTCAACAGTGATCTCTACTTGGATACAATGTAGACTAAGGATACATGAAATAAAAAAAATAAAATAAAATCTCTGTTCTCATTAGAAATAGTACTATTTCAAGAAAGTAACATCCCTTTCTCCAGGAAATGCAGTAGTCAGGGTTTACTTTAGGAGTAATCTAGCCAGAGGTGATATTAAATGGGTCAGAGCCTTTTGGTCCATATTAAGGGGGTTGGACCTCACACAAGGAACAATAAAAAAGTAGGCAGTCACAGCTCAGTGACTTACATATGTATCAGTACACAGATCTGGTGTCAACGTTTCGGCTTCGGCTGTTGATAAAGGATGACAGCAAGAAGGACAGAAGAATACTGATATGTGTTTGCTTTTCTGGGTTGACTGTGCATTTAAGTAGTTTGGAATTGGGCAACCATCAACAACATACATAAAGCTTAATACAAGGGTGAACAATTCCCTGCCTAAGATGAAATATGAATGTCATGAATAAATATTAAATTAATTAACCCTGAAATATGACTAAGATTTAAAAATCCATTATATTTGATCAGATTTGGTTTACATCCATGTCAAAAAAGGATTTGCGATGTTACAAAGAATGATTTGCTAAGTCTGACCAGTAAGCAGTCAATGGAAAATTGTTTGACATTTGAGAATGAAACACATAAGGGATGTTTGATTCCTTTTGTACTTGAGATTTGGCCTAAAAACACCCAAAAGTGACATTTTAAATTCCAGCCCCCTGAGATGTGGCTTAGTGAGCGAAAGAGAGAAAGAGCGAACACACTAAGACCTGCTGTCTAGGGTTAAGACACAGCTTACGCTCTTGGCTGCAATGTGACTAAACACCTGACACTCCTGAAGAGCATCTGCCTCATCTATCACAACAAGACTGCAATAGGAAGGATGGAGGGAGCGAATTATGAAGGAAGAGAGAAATATAGATAGTCAAAGACAGATACTGAATACATCCTTACATCTATGTCACACTGCCCCCAGTGGACTTGAGCATGAGAGGGGAAGAAAAAAGCTGGTTAACATATAATGAGACTCTATAACGTTATCGAGTCCTTTAAACAGAGTATTAGAGACGTGAAAAATAATGTATATTACAAGATCTTTGCTGAAATTCCATGAAAAAAAAAAAAAAAACACTTTGATTTTCCTTCTGACAAGCACAGTCACAGAAAACAGATAAAAATACAATATTTCCATCCAAGGGACAAACGAAAAAGAGGAAACAGAATGAGTTCGGGAATTAGACAAAGTGCTGCCTCCCAGAAAATGAGCAAACTATGACTAAGAGAGCAAGAAAATGTGCAAAAATAAGAGAGACAGAGACAAGTAGAGAGACGAGCTTGCAGACAGAAGGTTTGCCTGTGGTGCGACAGCTTTCTGTGCCTCACAAGGGTGAGCTTCTGTCCGGCTGTGTGCCATCAGTTAGGGCTTGTCACTAGGTGTGTGTAGGTGTGAGTTTATGTGTGTGCGCGCGAGAGAGCAAGAGTGCCCTACATATACCCTCAACTCTTGACAAAAACTCAATACAGCCTCTCTAAGGTCCCGGTGCAGCTATTGGACTTTTTGACAACCACGCACACATACACACAAACAAGCACAACTCCTCATCCTTCTTTTTGTCTCCTAAATTAATATAAAAGACTTGTTTTTCGTCTAGGTTTTTTTTTTTTTCTTATATATTTATTTTTGCTGCCACTGCTTGGCTCCATAAACAGCAATAATTTGTAATACGCAATTTAGGTTTGGGGAAACTGCCACCCCCCTGGGGTAGAGCAGGGCGACAGGAATGGCTGTAGTTTTCTCTTATTTACCTGTCTGGGCCGCTTTTATTTTATATAACTGGCTCAGCTCAACTGCACGGCAAATCAAAACAAAGCAACTTCGCCTGGTGATGCTTTCTGTGCACTGAAAGCTTTAAAGATTTTGATGGGAAGGGGATCAGACAGTGTCTGACTGCATTTCTACTGCCGGCTGTGTGTATTGTTTACGTGTTGCATAAAAATCTTCAGCATTTATAATGATGATGTCAAAGGCTAATGAGCTTTCATATGATTTAAACCACCACATTGCCAGTTAATTAAGTATTTTTTTCATAAATTCATCATGAATTATTTAACTTATTTCACCATACTAAATTGACACCTCTGGGGACTGGAAAGTTCATTATGCCAGCTGTAAAATAGTCAGTGTTTAAGTCAGTTTGTGTTTCCATTGTCTCTGTGAAGATATCATTAAATGAATCATTCCCTCTAATCTTCAAAAAAAAAAAGGAAAAATAAAATAAAATAAATTCTCAGTTGATACAGTACGTAAATAAAATATCCACAATGAAAAAAAATATCCTATTTGTTGGATACATGGCAGGACATACTAATACCGCTATAAAACTAGATCATAAAGCTGACAGCCTCCTGGGGCATGATCTACTAAACAAGAACCAGAGCACCCCATACTTTTCTCCCACTGTCACGCTTAAAGTAGTCCCATGCTCTCTTGCTATGAGCTTTTGCTTGGGTATATGGATAAAAGTGTCTGCCAAATGCATAAATGTAAATGTATATGCATGTGAAGTTATATATTTGCGATTGGGTAACACAAACTCACTGCTCTTGCTATCAGACTGTGAGTGAGGGGTATTCGCTACGATTTAATGAGAGTCGGAAAGAGGAAACAAGTTGAGTGATAAGCAGGTCATTAAGTTTGCTCTGCCATAAGCTCGGCTTTGATTTGTGCACGTTAAGTGATAACCGTGGAGAGGAAAAAAAAAAGTCAGAATTAGAGGGAGAGAGAAAAAGGGAATTTCAAAAGAAAGACATTTCTCTGACTACTTCTGTCAACAAAGCATGGCTACATGACTGCCAGAACAGAAAATAACTAATGCAACATGATTCAATTAAAATTCACACATTTTGTGCAATAAACTATTTGTTACGCAATAGCTGCTGGTGGTTTCCAGCATGAGGGGCTCAAATGAAGTCTCGGGCTCAGTGCTTTTGGATTTATTTGAACTTCCATTTCTAGGTCACTGCTTGCTGCAGAGGCGGACATACTGTGGAGTTATATATGTGGCACAATTCTGCAAGCACAAAATTATATTTTTGATGAAAATTTTGAGTGCACAAAAAATTATTTTGCATGCGCAAGATGATATTTTGAGAGCAAAAACATTTTCTACACGTGTAAAATGATATTTTGAGCGCACAAAAAAAATTATGCATGCGCAAGATGATATTTTGAGCGCGCAGAAAACTTTCTACATGCACAAGATGATATTTTGAGTGCACAAAAAGTTATTTTGCACACACTTGAACTCAGTTTTATAAAGCAATGTATCATCTTGCAAAGATAAATTCACTTTGAGCAATAAAGTTATTTGCTTGAATAAAGTTTATTTGAATGTGAATTTGCTCAGAATTCTTACATTTTGCTTTCTTCTCCTACCCACTCTGCATGCAAAATACCTTTTTGTGTGCTCAAAATATTATCTTGATTTAAATATAATTTTGTGCGTTCAGAATTGTGGCACAAATATAACTCCATAAAAATCAACTCTATCTATTTAGTACTTGCGAGTTGCTGCCAGAGCTCCACTTTGAGCTGTTCCCTGCGTGCACATCCTCGCGGAGGGAGCAAGCGAGCTGCCGTCCCCTCTCAGGGGTCTCTGTGTCAGCCTACGATTCCAATTGTTTTTCAAACGCAACCACCTGGCAGCAAGTCACAAAAAAATCCATCAGCCAATACTAAGCCTGACTGTTTACAGACTCTGTCTAAGAATAACTGCCACACTGCTCTGGTATAGGTGAGAAATAGTGCATTGTGTTCGTTCACCGGTGCATAATGCCTGTCTTTGTGAGTTGAATGCCCTTTGACATGCCTTCGGTCAAGGGCTTGACACAGAGTGACCTTACAAGCTTTGAGTTTAGGGGTACACTTACAAAACCAATTTAAGTTCAAAGATCTTGTAATTTTGGGTTCAATGAAACTCACGCATGACAGACAAGCAAGATGCCATGCAATTAGCACAACTACTTCAAAGCACACTTCTGCCACTGTTTGACACAGCCGAAACCTCAGAGCTGGTATACAAGAGTACCTCTCTTTCACAGAGTTTAACTCCCAGAGAGTCCCTGCTCACACACTGACCACTGACACAAAACACAACACAGCAGATAGCGAAGAGACCAGGCAGCTTACCGTGACCTGTCAGCCACAGCATCAGGCAGACCTCCAGGATCATCTCAGCACTTTGGAGGGGAGGTGACCTCAGAGGTACCAAGTAGAGGAAGTGAGGCTTATAAACTTCACAGTGTTCTGGTTGGCTGCTATTGTCCGTCCCCCGATGTGCCCTCTTTATAAAGAGAGGCTCTATGTGATCTGCCTGTCTCTTCTTCCTCTTCTTCTTCTTGCGTTTCAGTCGCTCAGTGTCGGTCTGCTGTCATAGCAATCTGGTCTGTTGTCCTATGGTATCTGAAGTGATACTGTTCTGATAATGTGTATGCTGGGGGATCATAAACTCTCTCTCTCTCTCTCTCGCACGCTCTCACACACTGCTGATCCATTCTTCAGCTCAGAGAATCAGTCTGGCTATCTGTCCTCCCCACCCCTCCCTCCACTTCTCTAGCTCTTTCTCACAGTGGAGGAGCGGGGGAAGGTGGGGGCCAGGCAGCTCCGAAGCCCCACCCACTTGTTCAAGAGGAACAACATTGTTGTAACAAGAGGCTGGGAATGTGAGCTAATCTTTGGAAACCGAGAAAGAAAGAAAGAAAGAAAGAAAGAAAGAAAGACTTGGTAAACTGGATCTTTGGGTCAGCACTTCATAAAGAATAAACCAATGGTTAAATGGTCAATGGTCTGCAGGACAAGCCACATAAGTGACTGATTTGGAACACTCTACATTGACACCAACTCTGTACGTCATACAAAAAGCGTTCATCATGCGAGACACATGGGAGACACAATTTTCTCTCCATTAATCTTTATAGACATATATATTAAGAGTTTAAAGTTATCTATGCAATACTCTAATCAGCATAACACACAAATAATGCCTAAAATTGTCCAAAATTTTTTTTATTGTATTTAATTATTTTATGTTTGTTATTTTTTATACTTTCGGTATTAAAATAATTATATTTATGGTGCAATTACATAAGGTCAGAATTATCATAATTACGAGATTTCAACATGTAAAAAAGTATCCACATCCTCACAGAACTCATATTTACAAGTTGTAAACTGTGAGTTCAATGAAAGCTTCGACTTGACAGTCAGGACGTCATGTAAAAGAACCATTATAGCACCAGCCTCAACAGTTAAATGTAGTGTAGATATTTCTGTTTTGCTATTGAATTGTATAATGCCATTGTTACTTGGAGCACTTTCTTTATTCTTAAACAGTTTGCAACAATATATAGAAGTGAATGAATTAATGAATTCATAATGATAAATATTTTCATGTTATCAACAACAAAGACATCTTGGTGTTATAAGTGTTGCCATAGAAACTTCTGAGGTCCCAGGACAAGAACATCTCTGAGTATAATCTCTGAGTTGCTGTCTCGTAATTACAGTAATTCTGAGACAGTAATCTGAACTCAGCATTATTATCAACATTTATCTTGCTTCTTCCACCATTATGGGATTGCCTTAGATTGTGGCCGTTCAGAATAGATGTCACATTGAGTATGCCTTTGATGCCTTAAAATGCTGCCTACGTAGGCAGCTCACTACTGTAGGTTTTGAAACAGAGCCTAGGTGTCTAAATTAGAGATGGGTGTTGTAATGGGTGTGAGATAGAGGTCACTGTCCTTTTCTGCATATTGCGGCACCGTTTTGCGTCCCTCTTCAGCCAGTCGCGGCACGTTCGGCATAATGCGGCAGCCTATTTCAGTTTTTTGCCGGCCATTCGGCCCCGTTTCGTGGCCGGCCCACCGGGAAAAGTCCCAGTTCTCCCTATGGCCAGTCCGCCCTGGTTGTTAATCTCACTAATGCATGGCTTGCTAACAAGACACACAGTTTCACACACTAAATACTGCATGATGCTTTTCCCTTCTACCTCTGCTCGACTCATCCTAAGAGAAGTCCAGCTGCATTTATTCAGAAAAAAACACAGGGAAAGAACAACATGGTCTAAGAATTCTATTTAGTTTATGTGTAAATTATTTAGAGGTAATAATGTTGGTTTGTGGTGCAGCCTCACAGAAATAAGTGTGTGTGTGGGTCAGTTTTTCTTATATTGTGGGGACCAGCCAACAGTCCCAATAAGGAAAATGTCTTTGTTGAAGGAATAGTTCACCCAAAAATGAACATTTGCTGATAATTTACTCACCCTCAGGCCATCCAAGATGTATCTGAGTTTCTTTCTTCATCAAAACAGAATTTAAAACATTTAGGATTTAATTTCAAGCCTCCTCCTCTAAACAATGCAAGTGAATGTACTCCATTTTTTGACGGTCCAAAATGCATATTTAGGGTGCATCAAAATATTCCACACGACTCCAATACTTGTATACTTTTTAACTACAAATGTTCGCTTCCGTACATCTCTGTGACATGCGCTCATGTGAGGGATGACGTAAGCGTCATTGTTTACATTGTTTTTTTTTTTATTATTATTTGGAAATTATTTTTTATTTAATTTTTTATTGTTTTGAAATTGTTTTGGACTGTTTTGGTTTGTGAATGGCGCTTGGTCTGTGCTCTGTGCAATGATGCGCTTCCTGACTCCTCCTCCACATGATGCATGACCTTACCAACGAGCTTACATCATCCCTCTCATGAGCGCACGTCACAGAGATGTACGGAGGTGAACATTTGTAGTTAAAAAGTATATAAGTATTGTTTTGTTTCTCAAAATAATCAATCGTTTGCATTCAGAAGAACTTTATTTGTAAAATGTTAATGCAAAAAATGCATCAAGATGTAGTGTACAATGAGTACCCGGATGATGTACTTCTTAACCAAAATAACAGAGTGTAGCATGTTGGACACTTGCCCTATGTAGCAAAAGGGGTGGGGTTACCTGGCCACGATGCTGGCCTGAAAAAAAAAAACTATTTTAATCAATGGTTCATGTGGAAACTAGCAAAACATCTGTGAAGACAGCACCTTACATATGTGAGTTAAATGGTTTTCCATCACCCTGCACTGTGTGGATATGTACATTCTTTGAGATATGTGTTGGACTGAGATTTGCAAACACATGCTTCCATGTAGTAAAAAAAAGTTTGTGTTCCATTTGAGACAATGCTACACTTTGAGAACTGGCTGAGTGTAGTGTATAGTTTAAGTGTACAGTTTATAGTGTGTAATTTGAGACACAGCTAATGTCTTAGCTAATGTCACAGCTATTGAGAGTCTAAAAATTCAAAAAGGTTTGTGTGAGGGTTAAGTTTAGGGTTAAGTTTGGTGTTAGGGGTAGGTTTAAGAGATAGAAAGTAACATTAGCACAGTATTAAAAAAAAAAAAAAAATGTCAATGCAAAGTCCTCACCATGACAGTGAGCGAGTGTGTTTAGTCAATCATAAAAGTGGGTTTATATTATTTCCTTTAAGTAAACTTGTTTACTTAAAAAATGTGACTAAAATGCACTATTTTATTCATTCTCTCTTTCTTTGAAAAACAAATGCTAAATGTGAAAAGGCCACAGTGGCTTGGCAATGCCAGTAAACACATCTGATTCCCGAGTGAAGCTGAATATGTGCAAGCTTCACTCAAATTGTGGGCCTTGAGATCTTCTTAGCTAAAACACACACACACACACGTATATATATATATATATATATATATATATATATATATATATATATATATATATATATATATATATATATATATATATATATATATATATATATATATATATATATATATATATATTATGTGGTTAGATATCAAACTAGAAAATACCCATGAATTGCTCTATTTGGCTGAAAAAAACAAATGAAAAAAAAAACAAAAAAAACCAAAAACAAATGAAAGATGAATTATTCATGAAAATAAATTTAATCCCCCTTTTTTTCTTTTCTTTTTTTTTTTTTTTTAAAGAATTCCTCCCTTTTGAAGTCTTTCACTGGTATTTTAAGTAAATAAATACTGTGGTGAAAACTAAAATTGTGAGAATGACTTTCTGTGTCAAACATGTTTGCTCAAATCCTGGACTAATGGTGTGGATACATACAATGTACACACTGAATCAGATGTTTTAAATTTGAACCAATATGGATTTATCATCTGTGACTGTGTGGACTGAAAGTCACTGCAGATGTGTTTCTCCTGAGATCAGATTATTGGTTCAGTCTAACATTTAAGACCATATAATGGCATAGCGAAGCAAACCTTTGCAAGTTCTTAATAGACAGCAAGCATAACTTATTGTTTGAAAATTCAGATTGATCCAACAAATCTTTATTGAATGGAACTCTAACATTTTTGGTCTGTGGCCTAGTTGTTACCACATGTGCTAATGTGGGAGATGCTGGTTCGGACCAGGTTTGGAAGAGGTGGTTTACTTCATAACTGTTTCCGGTTGTTACTATAACATGGATTATAGCAGGGCTGGAACACTATATACCAATCAGCATACAGGACCAGATCTATTCATTTTATAATAACAATTTTGGAATTGTGAAATGCAATGCAATATTAAAGGGATAGTCCTACTAACAACAAAAATCCCCTCACCCTTCCCTTCACTTTAAAATTTCCTCTATTAGCAACAGTCAAATAAATGTGTCAGAAGAAAATTTATAAGCTCTAAATGTGAAGTTCCTAAAACCAAAAGCCCTGAACGCTGCCATGCTAGATTGATCTCGATGTTAGCTGAAGTGTTTTCGCATAGGGAGGGTGAGGCAATCAATCTCATTTATGCTGAACTTTCTCACGCCTTCATCTCAACACTTACACTGTTCCTTCTCTCTCTCCACTCACTGCCTTAATGACTGAGAGCTACAAAGTTACCTTTGAAGCCTACACCTTTAAAAATTACCTGGAACAAAGTGAGCATCAATCTAAAACAAAGAAAAGAGAGAAAGAGGAAAGGTAAAGTAAGAGTCAGAAGAGTAATTCTGAGTAGACAAGGTGGGCAATGCATAGCTGTCTGTCAGATGTTCTTGAAGAGATAATATAATTTAGAAAATACAAACATGTGGGCAAAGCTGAATTCGCTAAGGACAGGTGCTAATAAACACAGATTCCGGCTCTTCCAATGATACTGGGACATAGAGCATGAAAACTGTGAAGAATGCATTAAATAGATTGTAAAAAAGAGGTAGGGAACAGCCATCTGAGCCTTGACTGGTGCCTCCAGTACATCACGATCCAAATGGTAATGCTGTCTTTCTAGTAGACGTTAAATGAAGTAAAGCCTGTTGTGGAATATTCCCCAGCAGAAAGAAAGATTTATATATAAATGACAGGCCAGTCACACATTGAGGCAAATAAAAAGTGACGTCTGTTTATGTCGCTTGAGCCTACATATCTGCAATGTACTGCAGTGTACTGCAAGAAAAAGCCAGTAGGCATTGTATGTGTGTGTCGGTAAGTACTGGTAAGTTGTGGTGATGCCCATTTTTTAGGGCTTGTGGAAGTAAGTTGGCTTGTACAAAAACTTACAACTTTTACTCCCATAAAGAAAAATGGGAACAATAACTCAACCTTAACGGAATCCACTCGGAAGGACTGCAAAACCAGTGTGTGTAGAACCCACACTGCTTAAAGAAACTAGGAGTGCGACATTCATGCCACCATCTTAGAGGGCTAGAGAGAGCAATTAGTATTTCTTCTCCCACAAACCAAAGGCTGCGCATCCATGAAATGGTCCAGATGAGTTCCACAGCCTCACCATCTCCTAATGGAGATGGGGGAGAACAGTAGCACCATCAAAGCATTCCCCGTGTTGGTTTGCATCACTATTTTAGGAAATGTGTTTCATTTTAGGTCTCTTCGCTCAATGCTCATATGGCTCACAAGGGGGGAATGCAGACCATCTGGCAAGAAAGACAAGCCCAGATGAAACGTCGTCATCCTAATGCCGTAGCAATGCGGGAATCCGCACATGAAATTTCTCTTTTACGTCACACTGTTTCCAATGACGTTCTAACATGTTGCCACTCAAATGGGAGAAACAATAATTATTGTTTTGCAAAGTGCAGGTGCCCTTAAACTAAGACTGTTGGTATTTAGCTTGATTTGACTAACATTTCCATTCAACCATGAGGACAAATGGAGACTAAACAGGGCCAGAACATGCAAAGGTTGTATAGATTTGCCTCCCTGTCCCTGATCTACCTATAAGCAAACTAACACCAACGTCAGCAGAATGCATCTGGACAAAGCCTGACACACAGGTCAAAGCGTTTTGCATAAGTCAAGTTTGTTATACTTCACATTTAGACCAGAAAAAGTATTTCAAGTTTAAACTACAGTGTGTTTATCAAATTGATTTTATAGTCACAACAATGAATTACAGTGATGCATCATGGCTAAGGATTGGAGAAAGGTGGCGGAATGATGAACTTCCTGTACATTAAATTCAGTACATTTATTCTTATTTGAGAATACTTAAAGTCCACATAAAACACTGTTCACAACCCATTTTACATAAGTTATCTGACATATTTACAAATGAAATAAGCTATCAAATGAACAAATGTAGAGCGGGACTTACCAGAATAGTGCCTGTGGCTGGAGGGGAGGGGTTTAAATATAAGAGAGATGCATATTGTCAGTCGAAAAGGAAAATTGTTTTAGACCAGGAACAAGTTATTAGATTTTGACTTTGAATACAAAGACAAACATTTGTTTACTTAGAATATTGTGCACTGATGAAAACCAGGAATGTGCATTAAGAAAGTCATTTTTATTTTACTATATGTTGACTTTAAACAGCACCCTTCCAGGAGAATGGAATCATGGGATTGTCTAGAATATGTATTGTTCCAATCTCTCACAAGCATACACAAAATGCATAAAGAACAGGTGTAACTTCGCACAGGTAGATCAATATATTAAGCACATGCTTGATTTCTAGTGAGCCATATCTTGTTAAAAGTGTTGGTATCTTGATTTTTCAGTGAGATGTGATTACTGTGTCTTAAATTTTCTCTTGTTAATGCTGTGCAATAGATAAGAAAATATTGTTGAAGTGGGGGAATAAGAGCATTCTCTTTGGATGTGACCATATGGCAGTGGTTCTTAATTGTGTTTGGTCATGCCCCATTTGTGAAAAAAAGAAAAGAAAAACAAAACAAACGTTTAATCTGTGAAACACAAGAATAAGGGATCATGATTGTAACTCATACAACTTATTTGCATGTCTGTAATTGGTGTAACATGGCATAATTGTTAAGATCATAAGACCCATTACACCTATATTTTACACTTATTCCCTATATAAAAAATACAACCTATTAAAATAAATAAACGGATTAACATTGTCAGTTTTGCTAGACATTTTAGTTGGAGGCACAGCTCTGCTGTTCAAGAGATGCAGGCGAGGGAGACGAGCTGGTGCGCTGGTCAAACTCCGTCGGCACGGATTTTGAACAGCACTGCCGAGTATTCCGTTAGTGAATCTCCGCTCTCTTCCTAACAAAACGGACGAACTACATCTCCTCACCTGCACAAACAAGGACTTTTCAACCTCTGCTGCTTTGTGCTTCACAGAAACCTGGCTGAGTGAAGCCATTCCAAACAGCACGTTACATCTGCCGTGCTTCCAGCTGTTCAGAGCGGATCACGGAGTTAACGAGGAAAACGAGAGGCGGTGGAACATGCTTTTATATCAGTGAAAGTTGGTGTACAAATGTAACAAGGTTAAAGAGGATGTGCTGTCCTAATTTGGAAGCGCTCTTTATTAACTGTAAGCCTTTCTACTCGCCGTGGGAGTTTTCCTCGTTTATTATGGTGAGTGTGTATATCGCACCAAACACGTGTTTGAACACAGCGCTGCAACAGCTGGCTGATCAAATCACAGACATGGAACAACAATACCCGGACTCAGTTATTATTATTCTTGGGGATTTTAACAAAGCAATTCTCACACGTGAACTGCCCAAATACAAACAGCACATCACATGCCCCACCAGAGACAGGAACATACTGGATCATTGTTACACAACAATAAAGGATGCATATTGCTCTGTCCCTAAAGCAGCTTTGGGACTCTCTGATCACTGTCTGGTTCATCTTCGTCCAACCTACAGGCAGAAATTAAAATCAACCAAGCCAGTAGTAAGGACTGTAAAGAGATGGACCAATGAAGCAGAGCGGGAACTACAAGCCTGCTTCGATTGCACGGATTGGAGTGTTTTTGAGGCTGCAGCCACAGACCTGGACGAGCTTACAGATACTGTTACATCATATATCAGTTTCTGTGAGGATATGTGCATTCCTACTAGGACTTATTTAAAGTTCAACAATGACAAACCGTGGTTTACAGCAGAGCACAGGCAGCTTCGTCAGGCCAAAGAAGATGCTTACAGGGGTGGGGATTAAGTCTTGTACAATCAGGCCAGGAACACACTGAACAGGGAAATCAGAGTGGCTAAAAGAAGATACTCTGAAAACAAGTTTTCAGCTAACGACCCTGCATCAGTGTGGAGTGGCATGAAACAACTCACAAATTACAGGATTCCTACCCCCAACCCTGTAGGGAACCAACAACTGGCTGACGACCTGAATGTGCTCTACTGCAGATTTGAAAGTCCCAATCTCACACCCCACATCCACTCTGACCTTCACTTCAAACAAACACCAACACCTCCTGCAACCCCCCTCCTCCCCCCTCCTGCTACTCAACCTGCACTTAAGATCTGTGAAGATGATGTGAGCCGTGTCTTTCGGAAACAAAAGACGAGGAAGGCTTCAGGCCCAGATGGCGTCTCACCAGCGTGTCTTCGATCCTGTGCTAACCAGCTGGCCCCCATCTTCACACAGATCTTCAATAGATCACTGGAGCAGTGTGAAGTCCCATGCTGCTTCAAACGCTCAATCATTATTCCTCATCACGCCCAGGGGCATTCTCTGCACTCCACGGGTGCAGAGGGGGAGAAGCCGCTGAAATGCGCCGTAGAATCCAGCAGATGAGGTGAATGAACTTCACGGATGAATTCAGCTTCCATGAATAGAACCGCTCAGCTCCGAAGAGAAAATCTGAATGAGTGGTTGCATACCAGCTCCTTTTATACCCGTATGTCCGGGGGAGTGGCATGAAAATTCCACTCGCCAATTCTCATTAGCCTTTTTTCAAAAAAGCAGAGGTGTTTGGGGCTCCCAAGAGTGACCCCTAGTTTCACTACATCGACACAATGTCGAGTGAGTGACAGATAGGGAACCATGTGTATGTGTGTATATATGTGTGTGTCTGTACGTATGTGTATAATTAGTTGTATTTTTTTATTTTTTATTATTATCTATGTCTTGCTGCTGTTTTTGTATTGTTGTACACTGGAAGCTCTTGTCACCAAGACAAATTCCTTGTATGTGTAAGCATACTTGGCAATAAAGCTGATTCTGATTCTGATTCTGATAATAATAAGATTGAAGTGGGTCCTTACAACCTTATTATTGGTATACTACCATTATTAAGAAATAAAATACAGCAATAGACTTCCAGCCTTAAAGCAAATTACAAGGACAAATCAGAGTACACATGAATGCAAGGATGGAGTGAAGAGAAATAATATCAAGGAATAATACAAGGATGGAGTGGAAGGAAATATAATAAATGGGGAGATCAATCACATATAAGATAAGAACTTAAAATTTGAACAAAGATGGGAAATGCTTAAAGAAGTAATTACTATATACAGTATATTAAATGATGATTATTATTTCTCTTTGACTTTTCTGTTAAATTGGTTAAATAGAAATGTAATTAGCAATTATACTGCAATCAGGTCTTTTAGACTATGATCTGTCCTGTGACAGACAAGTTTGGCTCATATGCTAAAATTCAGAGAAAACTTGATGTGAAAATTCAGTAACTACAAAATTCACATCAAAATAATTTGATGGATGGATGGATGGATGGACTGGCTTTAAAAACCTATGCATTGCACAAAAATACCTCGTATTACCATTCTCACTTGTGTAATGTCTCTGACTCTCTCGTTTGCTTCTTAAGTGTGCCATTGCTTTCGGCCAATGACAAAAAAAGAAAAATACTACAAATTTCTGGTGCTATTTTGTGGTTGGTCGGGGCCCACCCTCAATGTGGAATTGTTGTACAAGTAAAAGACAGAAATTTAAGTTACCTCTTCACCCATTCGAATCTGGCGCACCCATGAAATTGTCTTTCTTTACATAAGCATTCTGAAGAGGATAAAATTTGCTCAGCCCCGCTTACAATGCTAGAAAGCTGCCACTCTGGGTCTTGTAATATGTAATCCATTGTTCCTTATCTGTCACTCACTCGATGTTGTGTCGATGTAGTGACACTAGGGGTCACTCTTGGGAGCCCGAGAAACCTCTGGTCTTTGATAAAAGGTGTTATTTGCATACCACTCCCCCGGACATACGGGTATAAAAGGAGCTGGTATGCAAATAACACCTTTTATCAAAGACCAGAGGTTATTTGCATACCACTCCCCCGGACATACGGGTATAAAAGGAGCTGGTATGTAACCACTCATTCAGATTTTCTCTTCGGAGCCGAACGGTCATGCTCACTGAGCTGAATTCCCACGACTGTTCATTCACCTCTGCTGGATCTGATGGCGCATTTCAGCGGCTTCTCCCCCCTCTGCACTGGTGCACTGCAGAGAATGCCCCTGGGCGCTTTGGCAGAAATAAAAGAGTATATTTCTCTAAAAGAGTATATATCTCTAAAAGAGCGGCACACACGGAATGTCTTTTTAAAGATGCCTTTCCGTTTGTGTGTTATTCCTGGTTGTGCTTGTTATCTCTCGCCTTCTGACGTCACGATCACTGTCTTTCATGTCTGGGCACTGCTCATGCAGAGACAGCATTTGTGGATGGGTCATGTACTCATTGCGAGAACATGTCCATGGCAACGATGCGGTCATGGCTTACCTTAGTAAGAAAGCAAGCCACCCCAGAGGCTTCCCGCCTCGGTCCTTCTACCCATGGGTATGAGGCCAGTGCGGCTAGCACTGGGGGTGATTTGGGGACCCCAATGGGACCACCTCTGCCGGGTATCCCCCCACGGACCTCCCATTCCCCAGTACGCTCGTCTGCCCCGATCGGGCTTCCGGATGAGTCCGCTGGCTCGTCTCACGGCGAATTTGACCTCTTATTCGGAGCCTGCAATGGTGATGAGCTCTAGAGTGCAGCATCGGAGAGCGGGCTCATCCAGTCGGATGTGGAAGCATCAGCTGGGTCAGAGATGATGACATGCTTTCCCGGGCAGCTGCGAGCGTCGGGCTAGAGTGGAACCCTCCACTCTCCCCTGAACCCTCATGGCTCGATAATTGGTTCCTGTGCTCACGGTGCCGCTCAAAGCCACGCCCCGCCCCCATTCCTTTCTTCCCGGAAGTGCATGAAGAGCTGACAAGGTCGCGGGAGGCACTTTTTACTGCCCGGTCCTGATCTTTCAGCTTCCCCGCCCTCACTACCCTCGATGGTGGGGCGGCCAAGGGCTATTTGGCAATCCCCCCAGTGGATAAAGGCGCTCGCGGTGCACCTATGCCCGCAGAGCGCCACCATCTGGCACAGGCGCCCAAAGCTCCCGTCCAAGACCTGTAGGTTTACGTTGTCTCTGACGGCCAAGGTCTACGATGCCACTGGACAAGCCGCCTCCGCCCTGCACGCCATGGCTCTCCTGCAAGTCCACCAAGCCAAGGCGCTAAAGGAACTGCATGAGGGTAGTTCCACCCCAGATTTGATGCAGGAGCTGCGCTCGGTGACCGACCTCACTCTCCGGGCGACGAATGTCACAGCGTGGTCTCTCGGGTGGGCGATGTCCACCTTGGTGGTCCAGGAGCGCTACCTTTGGCTCAACCTGGTTGACATGGGTGAGGCCGACAAGGCACGGTTCCTTGCTGCCCCAACTTCCCAGGTTGGCCTATTCAGTGACACCGTGTGGTGACTGCACCAGCTCCGCCGCAGCCCGCCCCTGCGGCCCAGTGTGGAGCCCACCGCAGGAAGCAAACGCCACCCGTCTCGTGGCCGACAAGAACCCGCGAAAGGCTTCGAAGCACCCCTGAGATGGGCATTCCAGGGACGACGAAACCCACTGCTCTGGAGCTGGTAAGCAGACCACTCCAACCCCGGTCGAGGGCCAGGAGGAGAATCTTTTGTTACCTTTGCATTTAATTGCGCTGCATGCCCAAGTGGCTGTAGTACCCAAGAGTTCAGCAAGAGTGGTTTCCTTGTTCCCTGGGTCACATACCGGTGTACACGGCCATCATCGCGACCACCATCCACCACTCCATTTTGGCAGGTTTGGCGCTCCAGCGGTGGTCTTCCTGCCCCTGAGCGCCCAGCTGTGGCACAAATCCGCCCCCGATGTGACAGTCTCCACAGGTCACGAGGTCAGGCCTCTTCCTCCCCCATTCCAGGCTGTTCCAGGGGTGGTCACAAGGAGCCAGGTAAGTACTTCGATGTCCCTGAACTCAGCATGGCCACGACACGGTGTGGCACCTCAGGCTCCGCCCCGCTGTGAGGCCCCAACTGCCGGTACGTCTGATGAGATTGTCCCTCCGGCTGAGATGAAGAAGGGATTTTACAGCCCCTACTTCATTGTACCAAAAAAAGGCGGTGGGTTGCGGCCAATCTTGGACCTGCGAGTACTGAACCGGGCTTTACACAGACTCCCGTCCTAGATGCTGATGCAAAGACACACTCTAGCGAGTGTCCGGCATCAAGATTGGTTCGCGGCAGTAGACCTGAAGCAGAGGATCGCCCACTGGCTCATTGACACCATAACTATGGCATATCACACACAGGACGTGCCGACCCCGGTAGGGCTATGAGCCCATTCTACCAGGGGTGTAGTGGCCTCCTGGGCCTTGGTCAGGGGCGACTCTCTAACAGACATTTGCAGAGCAGAGGGCTGGGCTACACCCAACACCTTTGCGAGGTTCTACAACTTCCGGGTGGAACTGGTTTCGTCCCGTGTAGTGGCACGCACAAACAGGTAAGTCCGGAACAGCCAGCCGGGTGTATCGCTTGCACATAGCGCCTTTCACCTCCCCTGAGCTGAAGACATGCGCCGTTAACTCCCAGTAGTTTTCACAAACTGTGTTCCCTGGATGACTTCCTCCGAGCCCTGTGGCAGACGAGTTTTCGGAGAGACTCGCTGCCAGCCCAGTACACGTGCTAACTAAAGCCCTGTACTGGGGTAGGTGCTCTCCCCGTAGGTAACCCCATGTGACGTATATCTTCCACTAATTCATTTCCCTGTTGGCAAACTGTGTCTTCCATGGGCAGAGGCCCCTCTGCCCCAGTCTCCATGCTTGTAGTAACTCCCCCCCATAGGGTAGGACCTACCATGGGACTTCTCCACATGGCATACTTCCGACATAGCTCGGCAAGACCATGTGATGTATTTCCACTTAAATACCCCCCTCTTTCTGGGTGAGGTGTGGTCTCTCGTGGTGTCCTCCCCTTGGGAGGGACACCCCCCAACTAGACCTGGTTGGCCCAGTCGGATAATCCCCCTTTTTTTTAGGGAGTTGGAAAAAAGGGGGATAAGAGGCCACGACTGGGCTAGCCCGTCTCTATCTTTTGGGTAGTCGACTTGTCCCAAAGGGCCGTTCGACACTCATAACACTGTTGGGGGAGGTTACGTGTCGGCCTGGTGCACTGGCTACGAGGTACACAGTGGTCTGCCCATCACACACCGCCAGTTCACGTAACACAGTTCAGCCAGTTGCGGCATTTTGTATAGGGACCCCTAGTGTCACTACATCGACACAATGTCGAGTGAGTGACAGATAGGGAATGTCCTGGTTACTTGCGTAACCTCTGTTCCCTGATGGAGGGAATGAGATGTTGTGTCCTTCCTGCCACAACGCTGAACTACCCGCTGAAATGGCCAGGACCTTGTCTCGGCTCCTCAGCATAAAACCTGAATGAGTGGTTGCATACCAGCTCCTTTTACTATACCCGTATGTCCGGGGGAGTGGTATGCAAATATCACTCGCCAATTTTCATTGGCCTTTTATCAAAGACCATAGGTGTCTCGGGCTCCCAAGATTGACCCCTAGTGTCACTACATCGACACAACGTCTCGTTCCCTCCATTATGGAACGGAGGTTACGCAAGTAACCAAGACGCTTTCTGTACATGAGCAATAATATCATCTTATACACTCACTGTGCACTTTATTAGGAACACCTGTACATTTACTTATGCGAATATCTAATCAGTCAATCATGGCAACAGTGCAATGCATAAAATCATGCAGTTATGGGTCAAGAGCTTCAGTTAATATTCACATCAAACAGGCAAAAGTATAAACAAGGCTTAATCCACGGTCACATTTACTCTTGCATGCTGAAATTTGTGGGTGAAGAAGGCGTAGGTGGACGGTGAGAGCGTGTGAATCCAGCAAAAAAACAAATTGCCAAGCATCCTCTTTTTAATGCTGCACTTTATACTCTGTGAGAGTGATGTTAAAAACAAAATTGCCACTAAAATTATATCCTTGTCCATTAAGAATATTCAGTGTAGCTGTATACGAAGCATCACCCACACAGAGGTCACTGCCAAACCAAGCAATTTTCTATTGTTCAACGCAGCAAATTCGCCTGTCAAAGATCACCAAACTTGAACTCATGGATTCCCACTGAAATTAATGTATTTTGTCAAGGATAAATGTGACCATGCTATTAAGGAGAAAAAGGCTGAGGAAAAGAAATCACCCACATTGGTTCTTAATGTGTTGCCACACATTTTTGGAAAGTGTGACGTGAATGAGATTTGAGAATGGGGAAGTCTTCCACGGCCCCAACCCTTTGAGAACCACTGCCACAAGGTGTTTGGTTATACAGTGGTGTGAAAAAGTGTTTGCCCCTTTCCTGATTTCTTATTTTTTTCCATGTTTGTCACACTTAAATGTTTCAGATCATCAAACAAGTTTAAATATTAGTCAAAGATAACACAAGTAAACACAAAATGCAGTTTTTAAATGAAGGTTGTTATTATTAAGGGAAAACAAAATCCAAACCTACATGGCCCTGTGTGAAAAAGTGTTTGCCCCACCTGTTTAAACATAACTTAACTGTGGTTTATCACACCTGAGTTCAGTTTCTCTAGCCACACCCAGGCCTGATTACTGCCACACCTGTTCTCAATCAAGAAATCACTTAAATAGGACCTGCCTGACAAAGTGAAGTAGACCAAAAGATCTACAAAAGCTAGA
Source organism: Myxocyprinus asiaticus (assembly GCF_019703515.2). Lineage (NCBI taxonomy): Eukaryota > Metazoa > Chordata > Actinopteri > Cypriniformes > Catostomidae > Myxocyprinus > Myxocyprinus asiaticus. Next base: position 12,034,736 of record NC_059361.1, read on the forward strand.
CATCATGCCGAGATCCAAAGAAATTCAGGAACAAATGAGAAAGAAAGTAATTGAGATCTATCAGTCTGGACAAAGGTTATAAAACCATTTCTAAAGCTTTGGGACTCCAGAGAACCACAGTGAGAGCCATTATCCACAAATGGCAAAAACATGGAACAGTGGTGAAAGTTCCCAGGAGTTGCCGGCTGACCAAAATTACCCCAAGAGTGCAGCGACTACTCATCCAAGAGGTCACAAAAGACCCCACAACAACATCCAAAGAACTGCGGGCCTCACTTGCCTCAGTTAAGGTCAGTGTTCATGACTCCACCATAAGAAAGAGACTGGGCAAAAATGGCCTGCATGGCAGAGTTCCAAGACGAAAACCACTGCTGAGCAAAAAGAACATTAAGGCTCGTCTCATTTTTGCCAGAAAACATCTTGATGATCCCCAAGACTTTTGGGAAAATACTCTGTGGACTGACGAGACAAAAGTTGAACTTTTTGGAAGGTGTGTGTCCCATTACATCTGGCGTAAAAGTAACACCACATTTCAGAAAAAGAACATCATACCAACAGTAAAATATGGTGGTGGTAGTGTGATGGTCTGGGGCTGTTTTGCTGCTTCAGGACCTGGAAGACTTGCTGTGATAAATGGAACCATGAATTCTGCTGCCTACCAAAAAATCCTGAAGGAGAATGTCCGGCCATCTGTTCGTGACCTCAAGCTGAAGCGAACTTGGGTTCTGCAGCAGGACAATGATCCAAAACACACCAGCAAGTCCACATCTGAATGGCTGAAGAAAAACAAAATGAAGACTTTGGAGTGGCCTAGTCAAAGTCCTGACCTGAATCCTATTGAGATGCTGTGGCATGACCTTAAAAAGGCAGTTCATGCTCAAAAACCCTCCAATGTGGCTGAATTACAACAATTCTGCAAAGATGAGTGGGCCAAAATTCCTCCACAGCGCTGTAAAAGACTCATTGAAAGTTATCGCAAAGCTTGATTGCAGTTGTTGCTGCTAAGGGTGGCCCAACCAGTTATTAGGTTTAGGGGGCAATCACTTTTTCACACAGGGCCATGTAGGTTTGGATTTTGTTTTCCCTTAATAATAACAACCTTCATTTAAAAACTGCATTTTGTGTTTACTTGTGTTATCTTTGACTAATATTTAAACTTGTTTGATGATCTGAAACATTTAAGTGTGACAAACATGCAAAAAAATAAGAAATCAGGAAGGGGGCAAACACTTTTTCACACCACTGTAAGTAAAATCTGGTTTCTGCTAGCAATTGGCTCCAAAATGTACAAATGTAAACGTAAAACAAGATGTACTTGGTAAGTCAGAGGACAGGTGCCAATAAGTATTTGTTATTAAAAATGTCAAACTATCTAGAAAGCAATTATACACAAAAACATAAAAAAAAAAAAAAAAAAAACAACTTTCCAGAAATGCATTTTATGATGAGGGTAAAGCAGTTGCAGCTTAAATGAATAAATTTAAAGATGCTCTGTGTACTGTGTGTGTGTGTGTGTGTGTGTGTGTGTTTATTGGTTATACTGTATGTGTGTTTGAGGTGGATAGTGAGTAGGAATCTGTAAGAAAATGCTGATGCTTGCACGGTATGCCATCAAAGCAAAATATAGTCAAATCTGCTGATTCAGTTTGATATTAACATACATTAGCATTCACTTCAGAGGTATTTTGCCACTGGTCCCAATTGGAAATGCAAAGAGGAGCAGCCTGTATGCTGGATCTCTGTGAACCCCCCTGCAACCTCCAGTGCACTCTCATAGTAAATGTAGCTGCAAATATATGCAAGCAATTCTGGAGATGATCAGAATGTTTAAAAGGAATGCTAGGACATTTTAAAAGCACAGATGCACAAAGGAAGAAAAACAAATACCTTTCATGAAAATGTTATTTTTTTTTTTTTTTTTTTTTTTAACTCAACAGTTAAGGAAGGAACTATGCAAGCTCAAGTTTTATAACAAATTATTTATGGATATTATCTCTGAATTTGCTGTGCAAAATGCACAGGAATTCAATAAATAATTTCAATTATTTATTTTAAAATCATTTGCAAAGTTGGTCTGCTTGCATATGGCACAACATTATTGTTCTTATTATTGCATGTGTGTATATGTATCTGTGCAAATGCAATTAAGCCAGTCATACAATTTCAGAAGTGATCAAATATAAGCCTGTTAATAATTATAATGGTTACTGTGTGGATAATGTGTTCTGTGTGTGCTAAGCACATTATTTAATTGTGTCCCTTTTACCAACAGCATCAAAGCAGTTACTTGAAATATATTTTTTAAAGCAATTTCTCCCCCCATCTTTATCTTGTCTTATTAAATTCACATTTACAGTCAGCTATTAACTAACTGCAGCTTGCCCTGTGTTATTCGTATAGTAATGCATTTATTTATTTATCTTACAAGAGTGTTGCATAGACTTCACAATATCGCAACAATGAGGGCATCCTATTAGAATCACCAGACATAGCCTTTTAACAGTTTGGGGTCATCAACATGAATAAATGTGTGTTTTCCATTCGTGTTCTCTTTATCGTCTGAATTTTAATGTACAAAGTATCTTTTGTTTAAAATATGTCACTCAAACAATGGCATAATTATCTTCAGTGGTAAACAGTCACACTCTTTGTAACATTTCCTCTTTATTCAACATTTTACTTGCATTTCACAACAGACACTGGCATAAAGAGGCACACACAATAGTTTATAAAAGCAAAAGGGAACTTGCAAAATCGCATATGCATTATCACTTCTCATTAAAATCTTATTTCATTCAAACTCTACTGTTTCTAGAGAGTGTTGTTACTGTGAGAACATGTCTATTTAACCCTTGAAGCTCTGTGGGTGTTTTTAAAGATTTCTTGTTTCAGTGGCATACCTAAAATATAAGGCTTTTATGAAAAAAATCATAAAATCAAGGAGGTTAAAGTGTTGGTTATCATTTTTAAGGATATATACTGTATTATGATAAATTCTGAGACTCTTAGCCTAAGAAACTGCTGAAAAAAAACAAAAAAACAATATATATATATATATATATATATATATATATATATATATATGTTTTTTGTTTTTGTTTTTTTTTTTGTTTTTTTTCTTAATTTTCTGATTTGACATTATATATCCCAGGGTGTAAATAAGGTAGCTAAGAAAAACTGCTTTGATTTTGTTCCCAATCATGTCAGCTATGAATCAATTTGCGTTGATACGACAAAGCAATCAAAAGTTATAGCATTACTGGTAAGAACACAAAAGAACTAAACATGATAACAAACTGATAAACAAGATAACAAACCAGACAGAGGAGAAACATACGAATGTAGGTCAACAGACATGGTAATGAAACGATCCAACAAACACAAGAGGAAAGGTAGCACAATATACAGGTTCATCTCAATAAATTAGAATGTCGTGGAAAAGTTAATTAATTTCAATAATTCAACTCAAATTGTGAAACTTGTGTATTAAATAAATTCAATGCACACAGACTGAAGTCGTTTAAGTCTTTGGTTCTTTTAATTGTGATGATTTTGGCTCACATTTAACAAAAACCCACCAATTCACTATATCAACAAATTAGAATATGGTGACATGCCAATCAGCTAATCAACTCAAAACACCTGCAAAGGTTTCCTGAGCCTTCAAAATGGTCTCAAAACACCTGCAAAGGTTTCCTGAGCCTTCAAAATGGTCTCTCAGTTTGGTTCACTAGGCTACACAATCATGGGGAAGACTGCTGATCTGACAGTTGTCCAGAAGACAATCATTGACACCCTTCACAAGGAGGGTAAGCCACAAACATTCATTGCCAAAGAAGCTGGCTGTTCACAGAGTGTTGTATCCAAGCATGTTAACAGAATGTTGAGTGGAAGGAAAAAGTGTGGAAGAAAAAGATGCACAACCAACCGAGAGAACCGCAGCCTTTTGAGGATTGTCAAGCAAAATCGATTCAAGAATTTGGGTTCAAGGCATCAAGAGCCAACACACACAGACGTGTCAAGGAATTTGGCTACAGTTGTCGTATTCCTCTTGTTAAGCCACTCCTGAACCACAGACAATGTCAGAGGCGTCTTACCTGGGCTAAGGAGAAGAAGAACTGGACTGTTGCCCAGTGGTCCAAAGTCCTCTTTTCAGATGAGAGCAAGTTTTGTATTTCATTTGGAAACCAAGGTCCTAGAGTCTGGAGGAAGGGTGGAGAAGCTCATAGCCCAAGTTACTTGAAGTCCAGTGTTAAGTTTCCACAGTCTGTGATGATTTGGGGTGCAATGTCATCTGCTGGTGTTGGTCCACTGTGTTTTTTGAAAACCAAAGTCACTGCACCCGTTTGCCAAGAAATTTGGAGCACTTCATGCTTCCTTCTGCTGACCAGCTTTTTAAAGATGCTGATTTCATTTTCCAGCAGGATTTGGCACCTGCCCACACTGCCAAAAGCACCAAAAGTTGGTTAAATGACCATGGTGTTGGTGTGCTTGACTGGCCAGCAAACTCGCCAGATCTGAACCCCATAGAGAATCTATGGGGTATTGTCAAGAGGAAAATGAGAAACAAGAGACCAAAAAATGCAGATGAGCTGAAGGCCACTGTCAAAGAAACCTGGGCTTCCATACCACCTCAGCAGTGCCACAAACTGATCATGTATCAATGTACAGTACTACATCATTTCCAATTAAGTAATCTAATCCAGGAAAGCTAACATATTTTTAGCCAGCTAACACATTATGTGTTGTGTGCACATTGTGCTTCATGTGGATTATCTAATGCACAATGCATCCGACTACACTGTGTGTGGATCGTTAAAGATAATCACCTCCTCTATGTAATGGTATGTGATATTTTATGTTCAGTTTATTTTTGTGAAATTATAAGCGAAAACGCTGCATATAAGCAACACCTATTTACATGTAACGTGTATGTCAAAGATATATATTTAGTTAATACTCACTATATATATAGGTCAGGAAGACTTGCAGACTTGAGTTAAATTTAAGATGACATTTATTTGATGAATATAAAACAGAAATGTAATGTCTCTCTTTGGCGTAAGCCCCGTCTGGCGGTCCAAATAATTGTACTCAGAACCGTCATATCCTGCCGGAGATAGGAGGCAGGGGTGAGGAGCCTACCCCCATGCAGGACGGGACTCAACTGGTGGTGGTGGGGTGGTGGAGGTTGCCGTGTTAGCACACTGAAACAGAAGTGTGATAGATTGTGAGCAGACTTATAAAGCATTGGCTTACATGTGATTGGCTAGGAGTTCCCTATCTGTCACTCACTCGACGTTGTGTCAATGTAGTGACACTAGGGGTCACTCTTGGGAGCCAGAGACACCTCTGGTCTTTGATAAAAGGCCAATGAAAATTGGCGAGTGGTATTTGCATACCACTCCCCCGGACATACGGGTATAAAAGTAGCTGGTATGCAACCTCTCATTCAGATTTTCTCTTCGGAGCCGAACGGTCAGTGTTTACTGAGCTGACTGTTCATTCACCTCTGCTGGATCTGACGGCGCATTTCAGCGGCTTCTCCCTCCTCTGCACTGGTGCACTGCAGAGAACGCCCCTGGGCGCTTCGGCAGAAATAAGAGAGAATATTTTTCTAAAAGAGTATACTTCTATAAAAGAGTGGCACACACGGAATGTCTTTTTAAAGACGCATCTTTTTAAAGATGCCTTTCCGTTTGTGTGTTATTCCTGGTTGTGATAGTTATCTCTCAACTTCTGACGATCACGATCGCTGTCTTTCGTGTCTGGGTGCGACCCATGTACTCATTGCGAGAACATGACCATGGCAACGTTGCGGTCGCGGCTTGCTTTCATAAGAAAGCTGTCCCCTGAACCCTCACGGCTCGATGATTGGTTCCTGGGCTCGTGGCGCCGCTCAAAGCAGTCACATCCCGCTCCAGTTCCTTTCTTCCCAGAAGTGCACGTAAGAAAGCAAGCCACCCCAGCGGCTCCCCGCCTCGGTCCTTCTACCTACGGGTATGAGGCCAGCATGGCTAGCACTGGGGGCGATTTGGGGACCCCAATGGGACCACCTCCGCCGGGTATCACCCCATGGACCTCCCATTCCCCAGCACGCTCGTCTGCCCCGGCTTCCGGATGAGTCCGCTGGTTCGTTTCATGGCGAGTTCGACCTCTTGTACGGAGCCCGCGAACCTGATGAGCTCTCGAGCGCAGCATCAGAGAGCAGGCTCGTCTAGTTGGATGCGGAAGCCTCAGCTGGGCTCCCCCCTCAGGTATGGTCGCCCGGTCACAGGCTGACGTGGAAATGACGGACATGCTTTCCTGGGCAGCCGAGATCGTCGGGCTAGAGTGGAACCCTCCACTGTCCCCTGAACCCTCGCGGCTCGATGATTGGTTCCTGGGCTCATGGCGCCGCTCAAAGCAGTCACGTCCTGCTCCAGTTCCTTTCTTCCCGGAAGTGCACGAGGAGCTGACAAGGTCGTGGGAAGCACCTTTTACTGCCCGGTCCCGATCTTTCAGCTCCCCCGCCCTCACTAACCTCAATGGTGGGGCGGCCAGGGGCTATTCGGCGATTCCCCCGGTGGATAAGGCGCTCGCAATGGACCTATGCCTGCAGAGCGCCACCACCTTACATGTGCGCCCAAAGCTCCCGTCCAAGGCCTGTAGGTTTACATCGTCCCTGACGGCCAAAGCCTACAGTGCCGCTGGACAAGTTGCCTCCGCCCTGCACGCCATGGCTCTCCTGCAAGTCCACCAAGCCAAGGCGCTAAAGGAACTGCATGAGGGTAGTTCCACCCCAGATTTGATGCAGGAGCTGCGCTCGGTGACCGACCTCACTCTCCGGGCGACGAATGTCACAGCACGGTCTCTCGGGTGGGCGATGTCCACCTTGGTGGTCCAGGAGTGCCACCTTTGGCTCAACCTGGTTGACATGGGTGAGGCCGACAAGGCACGGTTCCTTGCTGCCCCAATTTCCCAGGTTGGCCTATTCAGTGACACCGTCGAGGACTTTGACCAGCAGTTCTCGATGGTGAAGCAGCAGACAGAGGATATCCGGCACTTCCTGCCCCGGTGCAGCTCAATATCCCGCACCCCGCCTGCTCATTACCAAGGGCGTCCCCCTGCGGTGACTGCACCGGCTCTGCCACAGCCCGCCCCTTCGGCCCGGCCCCGGCGTGGAGCCCACCGCAGGAAGCAGATGCCACCCATCTCACGGCCGGCCGCCATGAACCCATGAAAGGCTTTGAAGCGCCCCTGAGATGGGCGACCCAGGGACGACGAAACCCACTGCCTTGGAGCTGGTAAGCAGACCACTCCATCCCCCGGTGGAGGGCCAGGAGGAGAATCGTTTGTTGCCTTTTCATTTAATTTCGCTGCATGCCCAAGTGGCACAGAGCGGTTTCCTCATTCCCTGGGTCACATACCCGGTGTGCACGGCCGTCATCACGACCACCGTCCACTATTCCATTTTGGCAGATCTGGCGCTCCAGCAGCAGTCTACCCGCCCCTGCGTGCCCAGCTGTGGCACAAATCCACCCCCGATGTGACAGTCTCCACGGGTAACGAGGACAGGCCTCTTCCTCCCCCGTCCCAGGCTGTTCTGGGGGTGGTCACAAGGAGCCAGGTAAGTGCTTCGATGTCCCTGAACTCAGCACAGCCAAAACATGGCATGGCACCTCGGGCTCCGCCCCGCCACGAGGCCCCACCTGCCGGTACGTCCGACGAGATTGTCCCCTTTGTCCCCCTCGCCCGGAGCTTGGACGCGTGGCTTACGCTTTCCAATCCATCACGATGGCTGATCCAGACTGTCCGACTCGGCTACACGATTCAGTTCGCCAGGCATCTGCCCAGGTTCAGTGGCATCCACTTCACCTCTGTGAAGGGCGAGAACGCTGCTACCTTGCGCGCGGAGATCGCTACCCTCCTATAGAAGGATGTGATAGAGCCTGTCCCTCCGGCCGAGATGAAGAAGGGGTTTTACAACCCCTACTTCATTGTACCGAAAAAACGCGGTGGGTTGCGGCCAATCTTGGACCTGCGAATACTGAACCGGGCTTTACACAGACTCCCGTTCAAGATGTTGACGCAAAAACTCATTCTGGCGAGCGTCCGGCATCAAGATTAGTTCGCGGCGGTAGACCTGAAGGATGCGTACTTCCACGTCTCGATTCTACCTCGACACAGACCCTTCCTGCGGTTAGCATTCGAGGGTCAGGCGTATCAGTACAAGGTCCTCCCTTTCGGCCTGTCCCTGTCCCCTCGCATCTTCACGAAGGTCGCAGAGGCAGCCCTTGCCTAGTTAAGGGAAGTGGGCATTCGCATCCTCAACTATCTCGATGATTGGCTAATCCTAGCTCACTCTCGGGATGTGTTGTGTGCAAAAAGGGACCTGGTGGTCTCGCACCTCAGCCGACTAGGGCTTCGGGTCAACTGGGAAAAGAGCAAGCTCCTCCCGGTTCAGAGCATCTCTTTTCTCGGTTTGGAGTTGGACTCTTTCTCGTTGACGGCGTGCCTCATGAGCGAGCACGCACAGTCAGTGCTGACCTGCTTGAAGGCATTCAGACAGAAAACAGCGGTTCCACTGAAACTTTCAGAGGCTCCTGGGGCATATGGCATCCTCAGCGGTGGCCACTCCGCTCGGGTTGATGCATATGAGACCGCTTCAGCACTGGCTTCAGATTTGAGTCCCGAGATGGGCATGGGGCAGTGGTAGCTCAGCAGTTAAGGCTCTGGGTTACTGATCAGAAGGTCAGGGGTTCAAGCCCCAGCACCGCCAAGATGCCACTGTCGGGCCCTTGAGCAAGGCCCTTGACCCTATCTGCTCCAGGGGTGCTGTATCATGGCTGACCCTGCACTCTGACCCCAGCCTAGCTGGGATATGTGAAAAAAAATAATTTCACTGTATATGTGCAAATATATAATGTGTGATAAATAAATACAATTATTTTTAATTACTTTTTTAATTATGGCGCCGCGGGACACATCGCGTGGCCATCACGCCGATCTGTCACTGCCTCTTCACCCCTTGGACTGACCTCACATTTCTATGGGCAGGCGTTCCCCTACAGCAGATCTCCAGCCGCGTCGTGGTTACGACAGACACCTCCAAAATGTGCTGGGGCGCTGTATGCAATGGGCATGCAGCCGCCGGCTTATGGACGGGCCCGTGGCTGCGTTGGCACATCAACTGCCTCGAGTTGCTGGCAATTCTGCTCGCCCTGCTGAGGTTTCGGCCGTTGATCCAGGGCAAGCATGTGTTAGTTCAGACAGACAACACGGCAACAGTAGAATATGTCAACCGTCAAGGCGGTCTGCGCTCCTGTTGTATGTCACAACTCACCCGCCGTCTCCTCCTCTGGAGTCAGCAGCACCTCAAGTCACTGCGAGCCACTCAACGACCTCAAAACTGCAGTGGACATGCTGTCACGGCAGGTTACCTTCAGGGGAGAGTGGAGACTCCACCCTCAGGTGGTCCAGCTGATTCAGGCAGGCACAGGTAGACCTGTTCACCTCCCAAGAATCCTCCCACTACCCGCTCTGGTACACCCTGACCGAGGCACCTCTCGGTATAGACGCGCTGGCACACATCTGGCCCCCTGGACTCACAAATATGCCTTTCCCCCATTGAGCCTACTTGCACAGACCCTGTGCAAGGTCAGGGAGGACGAGGAGCAGGTTGTCCTGGTAGTACCCTACTGGCCCACCCAGACGTGGTTCTCGGACCTCACGCTCCTCACGACAGCCCCCTCCCCTGGCAAATTCCCCTAAGGAAGGACCTTCTTTCTCAGGGATGGGGCACCATCTGGCAACCATGACCAGACCTCTGGAATCTCCATGTCTGGCCCCTGGACGGGATATGGAAGACTTAAGACACGATCCCTCAGGCTAGGGCCCCCTCTACATCTGTTCGCTAAGTGGTGTTCTTCCTGACGCAAAGACCCCCAGAGATGCATAGCCAGATCGGTGCTTTCCTTCCTGCTGGAGAGGTTGGAAGGGCAGCTGTTCCCCTCCACCTTGAAGGTGTATGTAGCCGCTATAGCGGCACACCACGAAGACTGCCCTCCTGACTGTGCTCACTTCCATCAAGAGGGTAGGAGACATGCAAGCGTTCTCTGTCAGCGAAACGTGCCTGGAGTTCGGTCCGGACTACTCTCACGTGATCCTGAGACCCTGACCAGGCTATGTGCCCAAGGTTCCCACGACCCCTTTTAGGGACCAGGTGGTAAACCTGCAAGCGCTGCCCCAGGAGGAGGCAGACCCAGCCCTGATGTTACTGTGTCCGGTGCGCACATTACGCATCTATTTGGATCACACACAGAGCTTTACAGTCTCTGAGCAGCTCTTTGTCTGCTTTGGTGGACAGCGGAAAGGAATTGTCTCCAAGCAGAGGATCGCCCACTGGCTCATTGACACCATAACTATGGCATATCACACCCAGTATGTGACGCCCCCGGTAGGGTTATAAGCCCATTCTACCAGGGGTGTAGTGGCCTCCTGGGCCTTGACCAGTGGCGCCTCTCTAACAGACATTTGCAGAGCAGCGGGAGGGCAACACCCAACACATTTGTGAGGTTCTACAATTTCCGGGTGGAACCGGTTTCGTCCTGTGTAGTGGCACGCAGGTAAGTCCGGGACAGCTGGCCGGGTATCGCTTGCGCATAGCGCATTTCACCTCCCCTGAGCTGAAGATGTGCGCCGTTGACTCCCAGTAGTGTTCACAAACTGTGTTCCCTGGTTGATTTCCTCCGAGCCCTGTGGCAGACAAGTTTGCGGAGAAACATGCTGCCGGCTCAGTACACGTGCTAAATAAGCCCTGTTCTGGGGTAGGTGCTCCACATGTGGTGGTTCCCCGTAGGTAACCCCATGCAATGTATATCTTCTGCTAATTCGTTTCCCTGTTGGTAAACTGCATCTTCCTTGGGCAGAGGCCCTTCTGCCCCAGTCACCATGCTTGTAGAAACTCCTCCCCCGCAGGGTAGAACCTACCATGGGACTTCTCCACATGGCATACTTCCGACAAAGCTCAGCAAGACCATGTGACGCTTTGGGCGGGGTGTGGTCTCCGCAGTGTTTTTCCCTTGGGAGTGACACCCCCCCCCCCCCCGACTAGACCTGGTGGCCCCAGTCGGTTAATTCATTTTTTTGGGGAGAGGAAAAAAAGGGGATAAGAGGCCACGACTGGGCTAGCCCGTCTCTATCTTTTGGGTAGTCGACTTGTCCCCAAAGGGCCGCTCGACACTCATAACAGTGTTGGGGGAGGTTACGTGTCAGCCTGGTGCGCTGGCTATGAGGCACACAGTGGTCTGCCCGTCACACACCGCCAGTTCACATAACGCAGTTCAGCCAGTTGCGGCTTTTCGTATAGGGACCACTAGTGTCACTACATAGACACAATGTCGAGTGAGTGACAGATAGGGAATGTCCTGGTTACTTGCGTAACCTCCGTTCCCTGATGGAGGGAACGAGACATTGTTTCCCTCCTGCCACAATGCTGAACTACCCGCTGAAATGGCCGGGACCTTGTCTCGGCTCCTCAGCACAAAACCTGAATGTATGGTTGCATACCAGCTCCTTTTATTCCCGTATGTTCGGGGGATTGGTATGCAAATACCACTCACCAATTTTCATTGGCCTTTTATCAAAGACCAGAGGAGTCTCGGGCTCCCAAGAGTGACCCCTAGTGTCACTACATCGACACAATGTCTCGTTCCCTCCATCAGGGATGGAGGTTACGCAAGTAACCAGGATGTTACCTAGCTAATGGCGCGATGATGTACAGCGGCTAGTCTTCCCACTAGAACTATGCTGCACTTACATTTCTATCAGGAAGACTCACAGACTTGAGTGAAATTTAAGATGACATTTATCCGATGAATGTAAAACAGAAATGTAATGTCTCTCTTTGGCATAAGCCCTGTCTGGAGGTCCGAAGAAGTTGTATTCGGAACAGTCAAATCCTGCTGGAGATAGGAGGCAGGGGCGAGGGGCCTACCCCAAAAGAGAGAGAAAGTAGAATACTACTCCCAAAAGAGAAGATCCAGTCAGGTACAAGCCAGGTCTTGTGTTAGGCGTTCATTCTTGAGAAGAGGAAAAAAAAAGAGATGCGAACTCCTAGATTTGACATGAAATGTGCAATATCTCTGGTATGTCATGGAAAAGCCGTGTGTTTTTTTTTTTAATTTTTTTTTTTTTTTATATTGTCCTTGTCCGGGTTTTTTTTTTTTTTTTTTTGTCCTTGTCCTTGAATGTGATTTTGGTCCCTCCGTCGAGGAGCCCCTGGTTGTGCAGAATCTTTGCCAAAGATGAACAACGTGGTATGAGGCCCTACGTTAGGCCAGCATTGTTGTGCAGTATCTTTGTTGAAAGATAAACAACATTTGATTATGAAAACCCTCCAACGAGGGAAGAGTTGTTTGAATATCTTTGCCAAAAGATGAACAACATAGCATAAAGCCATACGATAATGGCGACGTTGCATGCAATACCTTCGTTGAAAGAAAACAACGTTTATGAAAACCCTCCGATGAGGGAAGGGTTGTTTGATGGTTATCTTTGCTGAAAGGTGAACAACATGCAAAAAGCCATACGATAATGGTGACATTGCATGCAAATACCCTTTGTTGAAAGATATCCCATGAGGCTCAAGCCCTCCAATGAGGGTGGCCATTGTTTAATGGTTACAGTGCATTTTCCACATTTTGATATGTTACAGCCTTATTCCAAAATGGATTAAATTCATTATTTTCCTCAAAATTCTACAAACAATACCCCATAATGACAGCGTGAAGGAAGTTTGTTTGAAATCTTTGCAAATTTATTAAATAAAAAACGAATAAAAAAAAATAAAAAACACATGTACATAAGTATTCACAGCCTTTGCTCAGTACTTTGTTGAAGCACCTTTGGCACCAATTTCAGCCTCAAGTCTTTTTGAGTATGATGCTACAAGCTTGGCACACCTATTTTTGGGCAGTTTCTCCCATTCTTCTTTGCAGGACCTCTCAAGCTCCATCAGGTTGGATGGGGAGCGTCAGTGCACAGCCATTTTCAGATCTCTCCAGAGATGTTCAATTGGGTTCAAGTCTGGGCTCTGGCTGGGCCACTCAAGGACATTCACAGAGTTGTCCCGTAGCCACTCCTTTGTTATCTTGGCTGTGTGCTTAGGGTCGTTGTCCTGTTGGAAGTTGAACCTTCGCCCCAGTCTGAGGTCCAGAGCGCTCTGGAGCAGGTTTTCATCAAGGATGTCTCTGTACGTTGCTGCATTCATCTTTCCCTTGATCCTGACTAGTCTCCCAGTTCCTGCCACTGAAAAACATCCCCACAGCATGATGCTTCCACCACCATGCTTCACTGTAGGGATGGTATTGGCCAGGTGATGAGCGGTGCCTGGTTTCCTGCAGACATGACGCTTGCCATTCAGGCCAAAGAGTTCAATCTTTGTTTTTCATGGTCTGAGAGTCCTTCAGGTGCCTTTTGGCAAACTCCAGGCGGGCTGTCATGTGCCTCTTACTGAGGAGTGGCTTCCGTCTGGCCACTCTACCATACAGGCCTGATTGGTGGAGTGCTGCAGAGATGGCTGTTCTTCTGGAAGGTTTTCCTCTCTGCACAGAGAAATGCTGGAGCTCTGTCAGAGTGACCATCAGGTTCTTGGTCACCTTCCTGACTAAGGCCCTTCTCCCCCGATTGCTCAGTTTGGCTGGGCGGCCAGCTCTAGGAAGAGTCCAGGTGGTTCCAAACTTCTTCCATTTACGGATGATGGAGGCCACTGTGCTCATTGGGACCTTCAATGCTGCAGAAATTTTTCTGTACCCTTCCCCAGATCTGTGCCTTGATACAATCCTGTCTCGGAGGTCTACAAACAATTCCTTGGACTTCATGGCTTGTTTTGTGCTCTGACATGCACTGTTAACTGTGGGACCTTATATAGACAGGTGTGTGCCTTTCCAAATCATGTCCAATCAACTGAATTTACCACAGGTGGACTCCAATCAAGTTGTAGAAACATCTCAAGGATAATCAGTGAAAACAGGATGCACCTGAGCTCAATTTTGAGTGTCATGGCAAAGGCTGTGAATACTAATGTACATGTGATTTATTTTGTTTTCTATTTTTAATAAATTTGCAAAGATTTCAAACAAACTTCTTTCACATTGTCATTATGGGGTATTTTTTGTAGAATTTTGAGGAAAATAATGAATTTAATCCATTTTGGAATAAGGCTGTAACATAACAAAATGTGGAAAAAGTGAAGCGCTGTGAATACCTTCCGGATGCACTGTATCTTTGCCAAGGTAAACAGCATACATAAAGCCATACGATAATGGTGATGTTGTCCTGCAATACCCTGTTGAAAGATATCCCATGATAGTGTGAGCTTTCTGGCGAGGGCGAGCTGACTTGTGCAATACCTATGCAAAGGAAACCATGCTTGAGATTATGGAAGCCCTGACGAGGAGAGTAGACATACTTGTTAGATGATTTGGGTCGACTATATTTCAGGTGGGATGAAGAAAACCAGTGGCCGAACATCTTGACGGTGGACTCCGGTATACCTCGAATAGCGGCAGAAGTAGCTGCTCCAATGCGAAAAGAGTGCCCCAAGAAGACATGAGGGGAGAGACCACAATGTTTTAGGGTGCGGCGAGGTGGTTTCTGACCCAGTAGCACGGTGTGGGGGCTAGGGATGGAGTGATGAATAGGGGGAGAAAATTTGATATGTCTAGTGTGAAAGCAAAAGGAAATGAACACGCACACAGGGAGATCATAACTGAAAATAAAGGAGTACTGTGTAATTGTCAGAATGAGGAATGGTGGACCCAGGCAGAGTTGTAGGAAGTGAGTGTGGACCGGGCAAGTCCTTTCTGCATGAGAGTTGGAGCGGAATTTAAATGGGGTAGTAAGGAGGGGCTTAATCCAGCAGGAGTTCTGAGAGGGGTAGGCAGAGAATGTTTTTTTTTTTTTTTTTTTTTTTTTTGCTGGTGGGGGGTCTGTGGAACTCCTGGAAGCAAAACGAGAGAGGGAGTCAGCGATTACATTGAAAAACCCGGGAATGTGTCTGGCTGAGATAATGAAGTTTCAGGAAATGCTCTGCTGTGTCAGACGTCTCATAAGGGACATGAGGTTAGAGGAGGACCAGCCTTTATTGATCATAGAGATGACTACGGAATTGTCGCAAAACTAAGACGCATTTGCATGTCCAAAGGGAACCCCATATAACGCTGGCCATGACGATGGGATAAATTTCAAAGACAGCAGATGAGGGAGCGTAGGAAGCTATACTGAAAAATTCGTCTGGCCATTTCCCTGTGAACCATGATCCTAGAAAATATCCCCCGAATCCTACAGAAGGAGCCACATCCGTGAAAAGGGACATATCGTCCGGAGATTCGGGTTTTTTGTGAAAAAAGGAAATGCCATTCCAGTGATTTAGTAGCTGTAACCAGAAGAGGAGGTCCGAGTGGCAGCCGTCATCGATTGATATGATGTCGGAGAGGATGTCTACAGAATGGGCTAGTGTGAGGAGGCGGGAAACGGAGGAGCAGCCTTGAGGAGTGATGCACATGGCAAAATTGAGGTGGCCTTATAGGGACGGTTGGAACGATGTGCAAATAGACCTGATCCTGTCGAGTTTCTTTAGGCAGGGAAGCTTGCATGTTTAGAGAATGGAGCCTGATGCCGAGAAATTCGAGAGATGTGGCGGGGCCCATGTTTTTTTCACTTGAGAGGGGAACAACCAACTTGTGAAAAAGCTCAATAGAATGTCCAAAAATAGGGGTGTGGGCAGCGGGGTGATCGATGAGCAGGAAATCGTCGAGCAGGTGTAGTACGAATGGGAGATTAAAGTGATTGAGAAGGATCCAGCAAAGCCTTTCCGATAGAGAATTAAAATGTGAGGACTACTTCTGCACCCAATTTTTATATTTTTGCCCATAAAACCAGCAGACCATGCAGCTCCAGTGGACTGAATTTCGGTATCTGCTGCGAGAGAACACCTATCCAGCACTGTGATGTCCAGAGGAATGAATCCTACTGCCTGCTGCTGACGAGAGCTGCCCTTAATGCAAAAAGGCTTTATATATATGTGTATATATATATATATATATATATATATATATATATATATATATATATATATATTGCCAAAAGTATTCGCTCACCCATCCAAATAATTGAATTCAGGTGTTCCAATCACTTCCATGGCCACAGGTGTATAAAATGAAGCACCTAGGCATGCAGACTGCTTCTACAAACATTTGTGAAGAATGGGCCGCTCTCAGGAGCTCAGTGAATTCCAGCGTGGTACTTTGATAGGATGCCACCTGTGCAACAAGTACAGTCGTGAAATTTCCTCGCTACTAAATATTCCACAGTCAACTGTCAGTGGTATTATAACAAAGTGGAAGCGATTGGGAATGACAGCAACTCAGCCACGAAGTGGTAGGCCACGTAAAATGACAGAGCGGGGTCAGCGGATGCTGAGGCGCATAGTGCGCAGAGGTCACCAACTTTCTGCAGAGTCAATCGCTACAGACCTCCAAAGTTCATGTGGCCTTCAGATTAGCTCAAGAACAGTGCGTAGAGAGCTTCATGGAATGGGTTTCCATAGCCGAGCAGCTGCATCCAAGCCATACATCACCAAGTGCAATGCAAAGCGTCGGATGCAGTGGTGTAAAGCACGCCGCCACTGGACTCTAGAGCAGTGGAGATGCGTTCTCTGGAGTGACGAATCACGCTTCTCCATCTGGCAATCTGATGGACGAGTCTGGGTTTGGCGGTTGCCAGGAGAACGGTACTTGTCTGACTGCATTGTGCCGACTGTGAAGTTTGGTGGAGGGGGGATTATGGTGTGGGGTTGTTTTTCAGGAGCTGGGCTTGGCCCCTTAGTTCCAGTGAAAGGAACTCTGAATGCTTCAGCATACCAAGAGATTTTGGACAATTCCATGCTCCCAACTTTGTGGGAACAGTTTGGGGATGGCCCCTTCCTGTTCCAACATGACTGCGCACCAGTGCACAAAGCAAGGTCCATAAAGACAAGGATGAGCGAGTTTGGTGTGGAAGAACTTGACTGGCCTGCACAGAGTCCTGACCTCAACCCGATAGAGCACCTTTGGGATGAATTAGAGCGAAGACTGCGAGCCAGGCCTTCTCGTCCAACATCAGTGTCTGACCTCACAAATGCGCTTCTGGAAGAATGGTCAAAAATTCCCATAAACACACTCCTAAACCTTGTGGAAAGCCTTCCTAGAATAGTTGAAGCTGTTATAGCTGCAAAGGGTGGGCCGATGTCATATTAAACCCTATGGATTAAGAATGGGATGTCACTTAAGTTCATATGAATCTAAAGGCAGATGAGCGAATACTTTTGGCAATATAGTATATATATACATTGAGTGTAGCAAAAACAAAAACATTGATAACTTTAAAATCAATAAGGCATTTGACAGCATAGTTGAGGAAATAACAAAAACGTAAATATGCCGTGAAATAGGAATTGCCCCCTGATGACCTGATCATATAATGCGTAAAATGTATTACGCTGGTAATGAAATTATCTGATGAATAAGGAATGCAGTGCAGAGTCTACCGCTAGGTGTCAGAGGCGCGCCACAACAGTGGTGCTTCCGATGAGAATGTGGAAGTATGTATAGTGTAGGAAAACACTGCGTTTTCCGAAGTGGCATTAATGCTCCCTTGAAGGCGCTCGGGTAGGGAACACCGCTCGAGATGTTGAACTGAACTAAATGAGTTAATTATTTCACTAAGGACCCTTTCACAAGACTTTAGTGAGGGCTATATTAAACTGTGATGCCATGCTCCCTCAGAGTGCCCACATCATGAGTTCTGCATGAATAATGATCTTAATTCCCTGATGGGGAACACTGGGGCATGCAACACGGTGAATGACATGCAAGTGAACCTAACCGAGTTACCCTTATGTGATCACGCTGTGAACATTTGGTTGCCTGCTGTTACTATGAGAGCGAATGCGCTGTTGACATGAAATATTGCCTTTTGATATTGATTCAGATGTGTTATGATGAACAGACAGCATAGGCAACAGAAGGCCTAGACCCATGACTAGATCTGAATGCATTTGATGGATATGATAAGAACGTAGCTTATTTCTGATGGAAATCAGCTGCTGCCTGAGCAGATGATTTTGACAGACTTGGCAAGGAGCGCACTCCTTCCGCGCCGGGTCGTGCCTTCTGATTGAGGCTGCAGTGGATCGACTGATGGAGATCTCCTAAGTGAATGAGATATGGATGAAGATCCGGGTTTGCTGATTGTTTACTCCCCATGGGTTTGATGCCGGCAGAAGTTGAGATGAAGAGACGGCATTGTTGGGAAGGGAAGGTGGGCTTTAAGAGATGTTCAGTGACTGGTTCGCCAGTGGCCTGGAGAGGTCAGAACATGTCTATTATGATTCCGAGAGGGCGCGATTCCACTGAGAATCCGGAAATTTGCAGACGTGTGTTGCACGAGGACTGCTTATTCTGGATAAGAGGTAAGGAGCAGTGAATAAGTCCGTGTCCATAGCTGGATGTTAGCTAGTCGGTGAGCAAAATGGACTCGATGTCAGACAGTGCTATAGAATGATGTTGCCATGTTAGCACACTGAAACAGCAATGTGATAGATTGTGAGCAGACTTATAAAGCAATGGCTTACATGTGATTGGCCTAGCTAATGGTGCGATGATGTACAGCTGCTAGTCTTCCCGCTAGAACTACGCTGCGCTTACATATATATATATATATATATATATATATATATATATATATATATATATATATATATATATATATAATAGGCTGGCTGTATTCTACTCTTTGAGAGCTTTGAAGCAACATATGACACATGGATTTTTGATCAGTTTGATGTTTTTTCCGATTACAATAAAATGTGCAATCAAAACAGAACACTTCTGATTTGTCTGCAAATTTCAAAGCACTTGTTCAGTTCTAGTCATAATGCCAAAACACATAGTAAATTACAGCCTGTAAGCTTTAAATTGATATACCTATTTTTTATGTCAAGTTGACTGTAGTTATTAATATATATATATATATATATATATATATATATATATATATATATATATATATATATATATATATATATTTTTTTTATTTATTTATTTTTTTTTTCCTCTGCAGGCCCATCCAAACTTAAAGGGATAATAGGCCACCACAATCAAGTATCTGTTTCAAGCCTGAGTAAAGTTGATATAACATGTTTTGGTGCACTGATAATATTTGTAGAGAATTAGTTACCCTTTAAATCAGCTGGTTAAATTTAAGGAGACAGTCTTTGATGTGGGGCTGGGGGTGTTGGTGGAACCTACAGAAACACTATGAAGTGAAGACCACGTCTAAATATTAAGGTTGTTAGAGAAATGTTAATCAATTGAAACCATTTCAGTAGATCTAAGAGATGAAGGCCTGCGCCATGTACTCTATTTGGCCTTTTCTTGTTTCGCATCTCAGGATGACTTGGGCTTGTGACATTACAAAGTTGCCATTTGGTTTCTGTGAGGCACCAATAAATTGCACAACCAGAAATTATAATCATATTTTTACATTAGTAAAAAAGAAATATCCTGGGTCATTTTTCAGATTAAGTTGGAGAGGACTTTTAAATATATTAAGCAGTTGGTGGCATCTGGACAGATTATTATTTTTCCCTTTTTCACAGTTGTTTATTTTGGAACGTATACACTGGCAATGTTAATCACAATTTCAGAGAAGAAACCTCATTTTTTGTCTGAAGGACGACAGTGACTTTGCAAGCAGGTGTGAACTATTGCATTAAGTTGCTGGGAAAGACCTCCATCTTAGCATTCCCAATATGAGTATGTACATATATGAGAGTAACTACACATTTCTGAATGTCATTGCTCAAGGAGAAGAAAACGACCTTCACTTTGTGGACTCTCGTTGCTGATGTAAGTTATAATAATGAAAATGTTTTTTATAAGGACAGTTTAGCTTTGTGATAACAGCCTAATTACCTGAGAACACGTTTTTGTCATTACATTCTCACATCAGTTCGAATGATTCCATCATAGCCCTGGCGATCATCAGATTTATCAAGTGTATTTAACTGCAGAAGGTTTACGTACAAATATATTCGTTTAGTTACCTTATACTATCAAATCAATATTTTAGATCCACTAACCTAACCCTTACCCCCATAAACCTGACCACTTCAAACAATATAAAACATGTAATAGGCAGGTGAATGTAGTCACAATCATTTTAATTACATTAATAGGAAATAAAGTATATATAGAATATAGAATATAATTTTGGCATTGATTTTGAAAATATGGCTGATCATGCAAAAAAAAAAAAAAGTGAGGTTGCAGGAAAACTACACCGTCTTTTTCCAGAGCAGCCTGTATTTCTCCTGAGGTTACCTGTGGGTTTTTCTTTGTATCCCGAACAATTCTTCTGGCAGTTGTGGTTGAAATCTTTCTTGGTCTACCTGACCATGGCTTGGAATCAAGAGATCCCAGAATTGTCCACTTCTTAATAAGTGATTGACCAGTACTGATGGGCATTTTCAAGGCTTTGGATATCTTTTTATATCTTTTTCCATCTTTATAAAGTTCCATTACCTTGTTACGCAGGTCTTTTGACAGTTATTTTCTGCTCCCCATGGCTCAGTATCTAGCCAGCTCAGTGCATCCACGTGAGAGCTAACAAACTCATTGACTATTTATACACAGACAATAATTGCAATTTAAAAAGCCACAGGTGTGGGAAATTAACCTTTAATTGCCATTTAAACCTGTGTGTGTCACCTTGTGTGTCTGTAACACGGGTATGTAAACTTTTGATCAGGACCATTTGGGTGATTTCTGTTATCATTATGATTTAAACAGGAGCCAAACAACTATGTGATAATAAATGGCTTCATATGATCACTATCCTTAAATAAAATATTTTTTGTTTTTTTGCATGATCAGTCATATTTTCAAAATCAGTGCCAAAATTTCTGCCAGGGTATGCATACATTTGAGCACAACTATATATATACATACATACATACATACATATATACATACATACACATATGTAGTGTAAATCTAAATTCAAATCTGTAATATACAGTGCAAGGGAATGTAATGGCAGAAGAGGTAGGATGTGTTGGATAAATATAAATGACTAGACTGTGTATTGCACATAATTATTGCTCAGTGGGGAAGTTTTAACTGTTCATGAGATGGATAGCCTGAGGGAAATTTTTTTTTTTCCTGTGCCTGACAGTTCTGGTGCTCAGAGCTCTGAAGTGTCGGCCAGAAGGCAACAGTTCAAAAAGGTAGTGGGCAGGGTGAGTGGGGTCCAGAGTGATTTTTCCAGCCGTTTTCCAGTATAGTTCTTGAAGGGAGGGCAGAGGGCAACCAATAATCCTCTCAGCAGTCTGAACTGTCCTTTGTAGTCTTCTGATATCTGATTTCATAGCTGAACCAAACCAGACAGTTTTTGAAGTGCATAGGACAGACTCAGTGACTGCTGAGTAGAACTGTATCAGCAGCACCTGTGGCAGGTTGAACTTCCTCAGCTGGCGAAGGAAGTACAACCTCTGCTGGGCCTTTTTCAAAATGGAGTCAATGTGGGTCTCCCACTTCAGGACCTGTGAGATGGTAGTGCCCAGAAACCTGAATGACTCCACTGCTGCCACAGTGCTGTTTAGAATGATGAGGGGGTCAGTGTTGGGGTGTTCCACAATCATCTTCACCGTTTTGAGCATGTTCAGCTCCAGGTTGTTTTGACTGCACCAGACAGCCAGCTGTTTAACCTCCCTTCTCATTGTCATCTCAGATGAGGCCGATGACAGTGGTGTTGTCTGCAAACTTCAGGAACTTGACAGAGGGGTCCTTGGTGATGCAGTCATTGGTGTAGAGGGAGAAGAGTAGTGGGGAGAGCACACATCCCATGCTGATTGTACAGGTGCTGGAAGTGAATTTCCCTTGTCTCACAAGCTGCTGCCTGTCCGTCAGAAAGCTGGTAATCGACTGACAGATAGACGTGGGAACAGAGAGCTGGTGTAGTTTAGTCTGGAGTTTAGCTGGGATGATGGTGTTGAAAGCCGAACTGAAGTCCACAAAAAGTATCCTTGCATATGTCCCTGGTCTGTCCAGATGTTGCAGGATATGGTGCAATCCCATGTTGATTGCATCCTCCACAGAACTGTTTGCTCGATAAGTAAATTGAAGGGGATCTTGAAAGGTTCAAGTGATGTCCTTCAGGTGGGCCAACACCAGTCTCTCAAATGATTTCATGACCACAGATGTCAGGGTGACAGGTCTGTAGTCATTAAGTCCTGTGACTAATTAAAGTACAGTCATGATAATTTATTAGATCATTTATTTATAGTTATAAAAACACCATGAAAGTATTCCAAATGACTCATGCTACAGTTAAAATATTCTAAACCCATAGCTCTGTGTGGGGAACAGAGTAAAGTGAAGGAATTAATTGCTGAGAATCCTCCCCCTCCGTGAAGGTAGACTCATTCACAAATATACATCCAAACATTTGCATGATGCAATCGGTCACAAAAGACATGCAAGTCAGAGCTGTTGTAATACTTTATGAGGTGGCAATTGTTAAATTAATGAGTGTTATGGAGAATGGATGATGATTTTTGCATACAGACTAAAATTTGGATCTGTTCCTCACACAAAGTCATCAAACGCAGCCTATGAAGATAAGGAATACAACGCACAAATAGCATGGATTACTTTTATGATAATTTTTATGGTGCTTTTCTCATTTTGGACCCGCAGCTCCATAATTCTGAAAACTCGCTTTGTGTCCCATGGCAAGCAAAATAAAAATAAAACAATAAAGCAATGAGTTGATGAGATCATTTTAAATTATTTTACTGCAAAATTGTGTAGCATTGATTGAAGTATTTAAATCTTCCGAAATTAGTAGAATACGGCATCAGAGTGTCATTTAAAATATGGAACAAGGGTGACATTTTGGAGATGCAGGCAAAAAGTTGCTAATATGATGTATTTGTGACTGAACTAAACCTTATGAGAAGGTTCAAGTTAATACTTTTTTCAGCACTTAGAACTCAACATTACAGTTACCCAAAAAGCATGGGATAAGTAACACATTAATTGCTTTTCACAAAACCTGTTCAAATAATGGAATAGAAAGGTGTCCATAAGGGTTTGTACCATAAATGCAATATATCTGGTAGAATGCAGTCTGAGGTGCCTGGACTTTATCATACAGTATTTAAAAATGTTTTTCCACTTATTTAAGTGGCTCACCAGTTTGGCATGCTTTCTGAAATGGGGGCGCTTGAATATGAGCCTCTAAGTCAGAGCTCAACAGTGCAGGCTTAACAGTGAAGACCATTTAACATGTCTTTATTAATTTAACACAATTAACTTAATTTAACACAATGTCCAGTTAATACAGAAGATAAATATACATTTTACAAAGAAATACAGCATATCGATTATACACAATAACTAAGGCCAAAAGGATGGGGCAAAAGGGCCATTCTAACCAAACACATTTTTAAGTCCGTAGCATCTCATGGTCAGCAGTGTTGTAGTCCGAGACCAGAGTAGGTCGAGTTTGAGTCAAGGCTGAGACCAGAAGAGGGTCGAATATGAGTCAAGACCAAGACTGGAGAGGGCCAAGTCCGAGTCAAGACCGAGACCAGTAAAGGCTAATTCTAAGACAAGAGTTTTTTATGAATGTATTAAATAGTTTAAAGAACTATAGGTGCATATATCAAATAAAACTCATTTATTATTTTAACATTTAACATTTCTGCTTTACAAAATACAATATAACTGTACAATAACTAAACTGGGCCTAAAAACCAAACAATAATGTATTAAATATGACAATGTATACGCAGAAAGTGATATAAATATTTACATTCAATTTGTTTAAAATTTCCTCAATTGTACTACTATATTTCATTCATTGTAAGTCAAGTAGCCTACTTTTGCCTTCAAGATTTCAAGACATTATGCACAGAAACCAT
The DNA here is from genome assembly GCF_019703515.2 of Myxocyprinus asiaticus. NCBI lineage: Eukaryota > Metazoa > Chordata > Actinopteri > Cypriniformes > Catostomidae > Myxocyprinus > Myxocyprinus asiaticus. Next base: position 12,058,746 of record NC_059361.1, read on the forward strand.
TTTTTTTTTTTTCAGAAACCATTCAATGCTGATGACATTGAGAGAAGTATTTTAAAATGTTCTTCAGTATGTGTAGCATTAATGTAACTAATAGCTAAAGCATTTCTAAAAAACTAGAGGCCGTTCAGACCAATGCAGTGCAATGAACACAGATAGCACATGTCTCCAATTTGCTGAAAAGAACTGACTCAGTAGAATGATTTATTTGTGAACTGGGCATCACTAGTTCTGATTCTACTCAGCAGATTGAAATACGGGACATGACATAAAGATCTCTAATATTATCAGTCAAAAATGTTTGTCAGATAAGTCGAAGCGTTTCACTGTATATTTTTTGAAAAGGGACTCGACTGGACTCAGGGTTAAGTCTGAGTCCACACTTGTTCATGTTTGAGTCAAGACCGAGTCAAATCGCTCACGAGTCCATAACAAGTCCAAGACCATGAAAATATGTGTCAAGTTAAAATGAACATCAACTTTTTAAAAATGCCTCTCAAGACAATTGACAACTATAAGTAAGCCATTTGTGGGTGTACCCCCCCCTAAAGTATAAACACTGAGCCTCCCAGGAACTATCAAAACATTGATTTTTATACTTTGGCCCTCTCAGCTCCACCCATTCCAATCTAGCTCAACCTATGGTGTGAGTTTGGGATGTGGCAACTTGTTTAGCTGGGGAAATAAGAACATCCATGGCAGATGTGAACAGAGGAAAATAAATTTAGCTTTGCCAAAATTCGAAGACTTGCTAAATGATACAGAGATATAGAGACAGAGAATGGAGTAAAACAAGAGTGAACATTGGTGTTGCATCTACAAGGTGGAGGACTTTGAGGTAATTGTTGGGGTTCGATAGAGACGCCAAACATGCTGGGTTGCTATTTGAAAAATAATCTACACTCAAGGTATTGCCACACAATTTAGCTCATTACTGCCGAGCTTCAGATAAATTTGTAAGAGTTGTAAGGAATATGTATTGTTACGCTTACTAGTTACCAGAAGAACTATCCTACCTCATGTGCTGGATCCCCCGCGCACTCAGCTGCCGTTCAATCTGGCGATGCTGTCGGATGACCTGATTCCTCTGCCACACTTTCTGTCCAGTGTGTATATGTTATAGTGGTCTTGTTCATTATGATGTTAAACGTTTTTTCACCTCTTATTCGGTATGGTCTATTTGTTCATAGGCAATCAGAGAGTGCGAAAGGGCGTGATGAGGCTAAGGGGTGTTGGCAAAGGTTGTATGAAAACATACTTTATTTTTGTAATTCCGTTTGGTGCTACTAGTAGCACAGAAATTAAATATTTCACCTTTAACATATGAGCATTTGTGAGCTCTAGTTTCTGGGTGAAGTGTTGACAGAGATGCGGCAAAAGTGAAACTGTCAGTGGAGTAAAAATTTAATCTTATGGGGGAAAATGGAACATCTGAATCATACTTATTATAGATTATGCGATCATGATTACTTCCTGGTTTCAAAGAGGGATGAGAATCCGGGTCTCTTAGGCTGCTGACGCAACACACTAACAGCCACGGAAAAATGTAAACGCACTTGAATTAATGCAAAGATGTCTGATGAGAGATTGCACTTGTCAGTAACTCTGCAGAATAGGGTTGATGTCAGGGTACTAAAACATGCGGTAGCAACGTGTCCACTTTCTGTATGATAATATTGCTAAAACTAGCAAAAAATTAAATAATTATAATTATAATAATATTTTCTTTTTTTCAGCAGGGATCTTTCTGTGTTACTTGTCCAAGGTAGTGAGAGTGTGTGTGTGAGACTGCCTATTACTCCACAGTGTCTCATCCATTTATTATCCTTCCTCCTGGAGAAAATGACCTTAATGTAAGTGGCTTTCTGTTTGCAAATATATTGGTTACTTTCAGCTGACTGTAATCTTGAGGGATTACAGGGGGCTCTTCTGGATCAATGAGAGCTTTATTTGGGTCAGAGCCATGTGGTGGTGAGACAGACCCGAGGTAGAGCGCGTGCCTTTGTCTCTGGACTGATTAATGGCCCGAAAGACCCCTCTGCCCTCCAATGGAAAGTCACAGAGACACATATAACCGACAAACATGCCTTTCTCTTTTTCCATTTGTCCTGCTTTTGTCTCATCTGAAACACTTCTGTGAAAAAAAGGAAATGCCACCAACTATGTGAGGCACAGTTTGTTCTCTCTCTGAGCAGACAGGATGAATTTGTTTTCTATGGGATCCAGACAGGCTTATAACACCTATGAACTCCTTATCGAGCAGCTAGCAGTGATTTCCTGTAATCATTATCTGTGAAAATTCAAATATAGATGATATACATGAATAATAGTCAAACTTTTCATGCTTTTAGGAACTTGAATCCACCCACAGGTCTCAACTTGTACCTTTACATACCAGTAACTTTTTATTACCAACTTTTCCTTATTATATTCTGTCAACTGCATCTAATTCTGCTTCTCTGTCTGAAAGCTTTTGTGACATTGTGTGGAAGAGTTCTCGTGATCACTGCTGAGGAACATTGCTAATTCATTTCTATTCATAATCTTCTCCAAGATTATGTTTCCACCATGCTGTGCTTTCTGAACTTAAGACTCCCCGCTGTAAGCTATCAAGGACCATACGAGACCAGACAGAGAGTGGTACTTTTTCAAACAGATGATTCTCTTTCCTCTGGCCGATGGGAAGTTGGGTTACGCTAGTCTACTGAGTGACACTTCAAATAGCCTCCAATGTGCACTGGTGCTAGTAATTAGATTTGAACTGATATTGGGGAGAATGCAAGTTCTTAACATCCTCCAAACTCATAAGCTTTTATGAATGCCTCAGATTTAGAATGTTCATGCTGACAACTTAGACTAGCCTCCAATTCTTATATTTCTTCTAGAAAAAAAAAAAAAAAAAAAAAGAAGAAGGTAATTGTGCTTAGACCTGATAGAAACAAAGGTTCTGTGGTATTTTGTTTTTCCCTCTTCTACTCTCTGTCTCCCACTTTTAGTGCTTTAGAAAAATATTTTATTAAGTTCTTGTGGGTTTGGGTCTTCCTCACTTGTGTGCACTTTTGCCACATGCCCTTTTGTGAACAAACCATGAGGTAGTGACTCTGGTCTCATGGAACCCATGAAAATAGTAACACAAAAGATATGGAACCAAACCAGGAAACAGGGATCTATCACAGTTCCTCAAATTAACCAAGAGTCTAGGTCAACATGCCACACTTTTAAAGGAGCAGTTTATCAAAAGTATCTTGAGAGTCCAGAAAGTGTTGGAAGAAAAAATGTTAAAGCTCTGGTTTAAATCTGCCCAATAACTTTTCCTTATCTAATAAGAACTGGTTATAAACAACAAATCAACTTGATAACATTGATATATGAATGGCGTAAGAGTTTGTCAGTCCCTAACATGAGGGTGAGAAAATTATGAAAGGATTTTCATTTTGGGTGAACTAACCAATTAACATGAACTTTATGTTGAAAATGACTTCATTTTCTTTATATGTGGGTCAAAGAGAAATTAACCTATTAATTCCCCTTTTATTATGTTCCTCTGACCTAATCGAAACCAAGCAGACAGATTGAAACTTTAACCTTTTGTTGTTTCACAAAGATGACTTTCACTGTCACATATCAGAAATGTTATCAAGTTAAAATCTTGCTCATGATTAGAAAAAGAACAATGCATTTGATCCTTCAGTGTTATTTATTTATTTTATTTTATTTACACTGTTAAACTATTTCTATGCCACTATTAAATGGTTGTTGGTGTCTATTCAATTGTTAGAGTCTCAACAATTGTTGCTTGTCAGATTAGACATATGCTCATTGATACACAAAAATGCAATAGTTTCGTGAAAACAAAAGCAAGTTCTTGTGCTAATTTTGTCATTGTTTGGTCATGTATTGTTTATGTTTATCTACCTCTCTTTAAAGGTGCAATATGTAACAATTTTCATGTAATATTCACCTTTTTTTTTGCCAATGTGTGAACAGCTTGTAACGCAACTTAAAAAATGAGCCCTTCCCGGACTTCCTAGTTTGCCTATTAAAGCCTGTAGAATGATTTTTATGTGAAGGGAGCGGGTCGCTTTTGCCAGGAAAATCCAAAGGATGTGACGTTTATGCGCACTCCTGAGAACCTTGCCTCAGTGCTTCTCTTCCGCTATTCAACAGCGTCAACAAACTGCAACACTAGGTAACATTATCTTAGAGATGGAATCCAGCAAATGGCCGGCTCCCAGCACAACACCGACTCCTACACAAACTCAGAGTAATCCAAAAAAAAAAAAAAAATGTATCTACTGAATCCCATCTGGCTAAGCGGGAACATGATCGTGGTCGAGCGAAAACTAAAGTGAACATCGGCAGGGCATTTGATTCCTGGAGGGACCTTTGTTCGGTTTTGGGGATCAAAACCGACCCTGAATTGGCATTCTTCTTATTGAACAGGTAAGCTTACATAACTGCAAAGCATGTGAAATATAGTGCCATAAGGATTGATCTGAGTAATTTTAGTTAAACTACAATAACACATGAAATGAATGCTAGACAATGTTCAAGATAATGCAAAAATACCCATTCATTAGTGTAACGTAACTTGGTTATACAGAAAATATATACATTCTGTTATTATAAAACAATAGCACATCGATATATCAAAATGACAGTTGTGATGGAATCACATCAATATTGAATTGTGTCAACATATTTATAATGTACAGTCTATTTTATAAACAGCTACTGTCATCATCCACCAAATTTAGCTAACAGCTATTGATAAAGCTAGCTTGCTAGCTAACGCCGACATAGGCTATTGTATAAATACAGTCAATGTATCATGCAAAGAAAAGTGATTATTTCAAACTACAGCCTCGCATAGTCAGACCTATATCCACACTTTGTTTTAGCCCTGTTCCAGCACTGGAGAGTCAAATATAATATACAGTCTCAAAGTTTGTAGTAAAACAATCATAACTATGTAATTTTAATTATGCTACCTCATCTGTCAGCATGATGTCGGTGAATCACGAACAGTCTCTTTGTACATTACGTCATTGTTTTGGTCGATGCTCGCTCGCTCACATCTCTATGGAGTGTGTGCACGAGCTCGAGCACGAGCAACAGGTAGTTGGCTGCAGTTCCCTTAACGGCCACAGGTGTCATTAATTATAAGGGTTTCTGAATCTTACATACTGCACCTTTAAACATTACATCCATATAGAAATGGAAGATATCTCTCTCTCTTTCTGTCTGCTGCATGCTGGTAGGTGGAAGTTGGGAGCGAAAGCAAGTTGAGGAGAAGTTTCAACATACTTTTCTATCATTTTTCCTTGCTTCTTTCAAGTATGATTTAATATTTAGTTAGAGTACTTAATTAGAAAATAAAGTTGGCCTGAGTATAATTCAAGTTTATTGTAAATACAAATTTGCATGCGAGTGTAGAAATGATGATGCACTTTAATGTGCGGACGCCGTCTCTGTCACTTAAACATGGCATTAGATGTGTCACTCAAGCTGGAGTGATGGTGGAAGATGTGTTGCTGGATGTAGACGAATGCGTGGGACATGAAAATATTGTTTCAGCGTCTCGGATGAATAAATCTGTCGTAGTTTTTTTGAAGGAGGAACAACTTTGTTTGGTGGAAAGCGGCATATCAGTAAGTGGAGCTTTTGTTATTGTACATCCTTTAGTTTCTCCAACTGTAAAGATAACGATTTCCAATGTGCTGCAATTTATACCGAATGCAGATATTGAGTGTGACTTATCGAGGTTTGGAAAGGTTGCCAGTGGAGTTAGGATGGTGCCTTTATGTTGTAAAAATGAATCCCTGAAGCATGTATTGTCGTTTAGACGACAGGTGTTTATGTTTTTGAATACGCCAACTTTGAACGTATCCTTTCGCTGCATGTACGAGTGAAAGTCGTAAATTTTATATGCGAGCACGAGGGAAGTGCGCTGTTTTGAGTGCAGTTCTGTCGGGCATGTAAGACTGTCCTGTCCACATAGAGAGGAAGCAGAGAGTGAGGCAGCTCAAAGCAATACTACAAAAAAAATGTAGAAGAGAATTCAGGTAAGATCAGTGCTGAAAACGTGAGTAACATCATTGAAGTTTCTAAAGAAGAAGATATTAAGAATGGAGGTAATGAGGTACAAGTAGTTGAGAACATTGAGATGGTAGGGGGGTTTCAAGAGGTAGATCGAGATAAAAGAAAGGAAAGTCTTGAAGGGGTGAATTCAGATGGTATAGAACAGCTGAATGCTGGAGGGATGGCGAGCATAAAGGACAAACAATCATTAGAAGTGGGTGATGATGAAATGAAGGAAGAAGACTATGAGGATGGGGGGTTGTCAGATGTGTCTGATATGTCAGATCTTTCCCAGATAAGCTGTGAATAGGTTTATTCACTGGAAGAGATAAATTACTTTTTGGATGAGACCTTTGGGAAAGTTATAGAAGTAAATAATTTCTTTGCCGATGTTAAGAAATTTGAAACTTTTTTATACTGGACACGAAGAGTAGGAGAGGATAAACTGAGCAAGAGGAAGAGATTTCGCTTGAAAAAGTTTGTCACAAAATTAAGAGGGGAAAACCACAGTGAAATGTAAGTCTAATTAAATTTTGTTGATGATCTGTAAGTCACTGAGGGTGTCTTTGCTGTACTCTTTTTTCTTTCTGTCTCTTTGTTCCCTCTTTTGTAACCTTTTTATGGAGGTTGTAAAAGTAGGATATTTGAATGTTAATGGAGGGAGAGACAGAGTCAAGAGAGCAATGATTTCAGAATTTATAAATCTAAAAAGTAATATTTTACAAGAAACACATACTGATAGTAATAATGAAGTAGAGTGGTATAGATGGTAGGAAGGAGATTGTAAACTTAGTTATGGAACAAATGTTAGTGCAGGAGTAGCTGTTCTTTTTTCAAAGTCGTTAGATTTAAAAATGTTGTCAAGTGTTGAGAGAGAAGACAGAGTTTTATTGGTTATGGCAGAAATAAAAAATGTAAAGTTTCTGTTTGTTAATGTGTACACTCCGAATACAGGTTTGCATCGCGAACAGACCTTTCACAAATTGAATGTTGTGCTAAGACAATATGATGATGGCTGTCATGTCGATGCATGACATTTTCAACCTTTCCCTCTCTTTGTCTGTAGTCCCCACATGCTTTAAAACATCCACGATTGTGCCTGTTCCAAAACAATCAAAAATAACTTGCTTAAATGACTGGCGTCCTGTTGCTCTGACCCCCATCATCAGCAAATGCTTTGAGAGACTAATCAGAGATTACATCTGCTCTGTATTGCCTCTTTCTCTTGACCCGATGCAGTTTGCTTACCGCAACAACCGCTCCACTGATGATGCCATTGCATCTACAATACACACTGCTCTCTCCCACCTGGAAAAAAAGAACACTTATGTGAGAATGCTGTTTGTAGACTACAGCTCAGCATTCAACACCATAGTGCCCTCCAAGCTAGATGAGAAACTCCGGGCTCTGGGGTTAAACAGCTCGCTGTGCAGCTGGATCCTGGACTTCCTCTCAAGCAGATGCCAGGTGGTTAGAATAGGCAGCAACATCTCCTCCTCACTGACCCTCAACACTGGAGCCCCACAGGGCTGTGTTCTCAGCCCACTCCTGTATTCCCTGTACACACATGACTGTGTGGCAACACATAGCTCCAATGCCATCATTAAGTTTGCTGATGACACGACAGTGGTAGGTCTGATCATGATGAAACAGCCTACAGAGAGGAGGTGCACACTCTGACACACTGGTGTCAGGAGCACAACCTCTCCCTCAACGTCAGTAAGACAAAGGAGCTTGTGGTGGACTTCAGAAGAAAAGACAGAGAACACAGTCCCATCACCATCAATGGAGCACCAGTGGAGAAAGTCAGCAGCTTCAAGTTCCTGGGTGTCCACATCACTGAGGAACTCACATGGTCCATCCACACTGAAGTCGTTGTGAAGAAGGCTCATCAGCGCCCACATAAAGCATGGAGGGCACTATGGTGTTGAATGCTGAGCTGTAGTCTACAAACAGTGTTCCTTTTTTCCAGGTGGGAGAGAGCAGTGTGTAGTGTAGATGCAATGGCATCATCAATGGAGTGGTTGCTGCAGTAAGCAAACTGCAATGGGTCTAGTGAAGCAGGCAGCACAGTGAACATGTAATCTCTGATTACAAAGCATTTGCTGATGATGGGGGTCAAAGCAACAGGATGCCAGTCATTTAAGCAAGTGATTTTGGATTGCTTTGGTACAAGCACAATGGTGGACGTTTGAAGCATGTGGGGACTACAGACAGGGAGAGGGAAAGGTTGAAAATGTCCGTAAAAACACCAGCCAGTTGGTTTGCGCACGCTCTGATGACGCGGCTCGGAATGCCGTCTGGACCCGCGGCTTTACAGATATTCACCTGTCGGAAGGATCGAGTTACATCTGCTACAGAGACGGAGAGTGAACTAACCTCTGTAGCTTCGGCCGTGAGAGCTCTCTCCACGAGGGCGGTGTTATTTCCCTTGAAACGAGCATAAAATGTATTTAGCTCATATGGGAGAGAGGCAGCAATGGTCATGGCAGAGTTTTTATTCCCTTTGTAGTCTGTGATGATATTAATTCCCTGCCACATGCTTCTAGAGTCTGTGGTGTTGAACTGTCCTTCAATCTTGTCCCTGTACTGGCATTTTGCTGCTCTGATAGTTTTGCGGAGGGCATAACTGGCTTGTTTATGCTCCTCCGCACTCCCGGAATTAAAAGCAGAGGTCCGCGCAATAAGTGCTGCAGGAACATTGCTATTAATCCATGGTTTCTGATTGGGGTAGATCCGTATTATTTTGGTTGGAACAACGTCCTCTACGCACTTTCTGATTAAGCACATTACGCTATCAGCGTAAACCTCGATGTCGTCACCAGAGGCGGACTGGAACATCTCCCAGTCCGCGTGATCAAAACAGTCTTGTAGCGTAAGATCTGATTGGTCTGACCAGCACTGGAACATTCGATTTGTAGCCATCCCGGAAGGGAGAGTAGCAATGGTCCAAATCCCGGTCCCCTCGTGTGTTGAAACTGATATGTTGGTGGTATTTTGGAGCAATTGATTTGAAATTGGCTTTGTTAAAGTCCCCGGTCACAATGAACGCTGCCTCAGGGTGCATGGTTTCCTGCTCACTTATACTCCCATACAGTTCCTTGAGTGCCCAGTCTGTGTCGGCTTGTGGCTTGTGTACACAGCAGTGATAATGACTGCTATGAATTCCCTCGGTAGCCAGAATGGTCAACACAGAAGCATGAGAAATTCCAGATCAGGAGAGCAGAAAGACTTGATAGAATGTACGTTCCTCTGATCACACCAGGATTTGTTGACTATAAAACATACACCACCACCTCTGCTTTTACCTGAGAGGTCTTTTGCTCTGTCCGCTCGGTGCACGGAGAACACCGCGGGTTCGATGGCTGAGTCTGGAATCTCCGCAGACATCCAAGTTTCCATAAGGCAGATAATGCAGCAGTCCCTCATCTCTCGTTGGAAAGAGATCCGCGCACTCAGCTCGCAGAGCTTGTTGTTCAGAGACATTTGCCAGTAGAATTCTGGGTAGCGGGGGTCAATTTGCGACATTTGCCAGTAGAATACTGGGTAGCGGGGGTCGATTGCATCTAACTCTGATGAGAACGCTGGCTCTATTTCCCCTTTTCCTTCTGCGGTTCCGCGGCCGGGCAGCCCCGACAAAGGGCTCCGTTGGCGTGTTTGTAAACAGCGGGCTGGCATTGAGGAATTGGAAGTCCGGTTTTCGGTGTGCAATTGCAGAACCAATGTCCAAAAGTGTTTGTCTATCATATACAATAAAGCAGACAACATCCAAGACAAAAAACATAAGAACTGTAAACAAAACAAACAAAAAACTGCAATGTTGTGTTGGAGCTCGCAACACAGCAGCCATACTCGGTGCCATCTTGAGTTCCTCGTTTTTGCATATCCCAGCTAAGCTGGGGTCAGAGTGCAGGGTCAGCCATGATACAGTGCCCCTGGAGCAGATTGGGTCAAGGGCCTTGCTCAACAGTGGCGTCATGGCAGTGTTGGGGCTTGAACTCCTGACATTCTGGTCAGTAACTCAGAGCCTTAACCGCCAAGCCACCCCTGCCTCTAAGGGGTGGTTAATGATATTGCAATGTTTTCTGAGATTTGGTCTGTAGGAGAGATTTTGTGTCAAATTAGAAAAGATGATGTGTTGATTTTAAATTTGTAAAATTTTATTTTATTTATTTTAATGAATTGGGTGTATTTGTAGATTTGTTTTAGTGGTTTGTTTAAGATATTGAGGTAAAAAGGTAAATGGTTCAATAAAGATATTACTGAGCCTCTCTCTCTCTCTCTCTCTCTCTCTCTCTCTCTCGCTCTCCTCTTTCTAACTTTCTACTTTGTGGTGTCTTTCAGGCTTTCCTTCATTTTAAGAAATTCTCTCAAAGTTTGTGGCCCATTACATTTTTCTCCTCAGCCATAAGTAATACAGTATTTTAATAATTAAAAGAAAGGCTCCGATTTACATTTAAATTGAAAATCAGTTTCCTCCTAATAAAAATTTACTATAATCCACCTTGAAATATCATTTGAGGGGGTTAAATTCTGCAATGTTACAGCGGCTGGAAAATTATTTTCTTTGTTAGTCCCCTGAGAGCTTGACCAAAGAACACTGAACCTGACCATTTTCACAGCTATTTTAAAGGAAGAGTGAACAAGAGAAGAGACGGTGAGAGAGGATGGAAAGAAAAAGAGAAAGGGCCAGGGATTTAAAGTATTGCTTTTAAGCAGCTGTGTTTTGAAGACTCACCTCTGATGTTTGCAGAGACTGGTCCTTTTATATGTTATCTGGGAAAGGATTTGGAAAGCATTATAATCTAACCCCTCTTTGGTAGATTGACATCCTTGTTGGCCTTACTCACTAAAAACCAGTCAAATTACTGTCATCACTGAAAAATATTTGGTAAAGCACATCATTATTAATATTGCATTATAGGTGAAGTGTATAACAGCAGCAACAAATGGAATTGCAAAAATAATCATTTCCAAAAAGGTTCCCCAAACACTCTTACTGCTCCTTCTGCCTTGCCCCCATCCTCAAGAATGATTGCATTGTGAATTTGGCGACAGTAGGATGCAAGTTCTGTTGCTGAAATCAGTCTGTTATTACTGAAATTCGAATCATTGTCTTCAGTGACCAAAGCTAGAAGTTTTGTTATATGTTTATTAATTGTTAATGATGTAATACAGTCTATAGGAATGCACATTTGATCAAACCCAAGCCCAACCATAAACCTAACCATTACTGGAGCACTTAAGGCTCCAGCACACTTACATAAAAGTCATTTTTTGTGCTTCGTTCAGTGGTAAAAAGAAGTTTGAAACAACTAAGCAACGACATACTGTTTGCAAACATTCAGATATTGGCCACACAGCTGTGGGAGGCATTTTAGAGGTACATTTAAATATGAGGACGCTCAAGACTACATGTAAAACATCAACTTATGTGACATTAAAATGGGTTATCAATGACTTCATGCCTCATTCTATGAGTAGAATCCAAACAAGATCAGTAAAAGAAGCTGTTTTAACCACTCGAGGATTATGTATATGCAGAAGATAATGTTTAATGCGCAATGCTTTTGCATTCATTGCGCTAACACACTATACATAGCCATAATATGCACCATTTTTTTCACTGCAGAAGGCACATGAGTAAAGCACCATATAAAACAAAAGAGTGAATAGGCAATTAAGAGTATATGAATAAATTGTATTCCTTTTGTAAAGTTATTAAAAAAAACAGTATGATGTTTTTTTGGGAAATGCCTCTACGCAACCGATTACACAGATGTAGGTATGTTTGCACCAGTTCACAAATAACACTGCACGCTGATGTGTTCATGTTTACTGATCTTAACTGACTGAACAACATAACTGGAATTAGCTGTCGGCCTCTAAGTAGGTGGAGCACCATGTCACATCTACCCATGACATGGACCAATGGCAGTAAGAAGGTGTTTATCAGCCGGTAAGAAGTTTTCTTAAAAGTTTGCCTTTGGCGAGCTGCTACGAACCACCGAAACTAACTCCAAAACACCTTTGTTTTGGCCATATTTTGTTCTAAATAAGTGTTCCAAAACACTTGTTCGTTCTTCTATTTCACATGAAGTTTGCAGAGTGGCATTTATAAGGTCCTGGTGCGGTGTGCTGCTCCTGCAAAACATTTAGGGGGACCTCCCATGAGGCTGAGCCAAAAGTTGACATGTAGTGCTGTGAAAGCACCACTGAGCCAGAGTGTTTACACTATTCAGCCAAACTGATCTTATGGTAATATCGCAACAGGAGGTTACATTTTTGTGTCTCTATAAATCGGTCTATGTCTTCAGAATTTCTGAACTGCCCACCAGTGACTAAAGCAAGAACTACAGTCGTGCATACGTACAGCTTTGCATGACACACTGCACAAGTGCAAGACCTGAGCAAGCATTATACAAATTAAGCATCTGAGTAGTAATAACATTAATATTCTCCTAACCCAAACCCCGAACCTAAGCAAAGTACTGAAAACAAAACTGTTCTTTCACTTACTTCTTTGCATGAAGAGTAAGTTCATGCACATCTTGTCCACATTGCCTCCTAACCTTAACCCAAACCCTAAACCTCACCCTAACAGTACTCAGACCAAAACAAAAGTGTTTTTACACTTACTTCTTTACTTCTCATTAGGTACCTTTATTGATGATTTGTTAAATTATCAACCAACAGGCAGCACTGAACTTAATCAGTCCAGTCACTCAATCAATCATCAACAATCTGACACATCAGCATAAAGTGCCATTCACTAATCAGCATTGCCACCAATTGTCTAAATATGGAATAGCCATAGACAGAGATACAGAATGAACAAAATTTAACTAAATATTTTAACAGTGATTAAATAGAAGAGCAAGGGTTTTAGAAAAGGTGAATGGTCAAAATCTTTATTTACACCCAAAAATAAAACATCCAAAATGCCTTTCTTTGTAATCGTTTTATCTATGACTCCATTTCAATGTTTTCAGTGCCAATACATTTTAATTGTTCAATGCTAAGATTACATTCAATTAAATGTTTGGCTACAGATTAGGTGATATCCTGTCTAGGGATGGTCATTTAAAGTTGAACTTTAGTGTATGTCCACTATACTGTAGGTAGTAACATGGCTGCAGGGATTTGCTCTCATTCAGACACAAGGCTATCAGTGAGGTCAGGAACTGATGTTGGTCGATGGGGCCTGACATACAGTTGCTGTTCCAGTTCACCCCAAATGTGATCAGTAGGGTTCAGGTCTGGGCTTTGTGCAGGCCAGTCAATTTCTTCCACGCCAGACACAGTAAACCATTTCTTTATGGACCTCACTTTGTTCACAGGGGCATTGTCATGCTGGAACAGAAAAGGGCTATCCCCAAACAGCTGCCACAAATTTGGAAGCACACAAAGCCCAAGCCATTACATAAAGAAACATTAAACATTTTCTTTACTGGATTTAATGGAGTAACCAAATCCATTAATTAGAAGGGGGTGTCCACAAACTTTTGGCCATATAGTGTGTGTGTGTATATATATATATATATATATATATATATATATATATATATATATATATATATATATATATATATATACGGTAATAAGATCATCTACAGACAGAGACAAAAAGATAGGATGTATTGGTGCTTCTTGCAAGTAATACTACATTATTAAATTATAATATCAGTGCAGTATCTGATCTCACACGTCTTACTTTAAGGGCACTCTTTTTTAATAAATGTAATTCTCAGTCCATCAGGTGTTAGTTTTGAGGGGATAAACCTTTTAAAGGAAAGTAACTACTTTGGAAATACACTCTTACGCCCAAACTTCAGTTAGACGTGTATGGATGTTATATATGTGCCACAATTCTGCACACGCAAAATTATATTTTTAGCTCACAAAAATGTTCTGCTTGTGGAAGATGACATTTTGAACTCACAAAGTTATTTTGCATGCGCAAGATTTTGAGTGCAATTTTTTTTTTTTTTTTTCTGCACTAGAAATGTGCCCGAAGCCAAATACCTTATTCGGAAAGGGACAAATAATGACTTCAAAACAAATAACGGATTCATTCGAATAATAGAAACAATATTTGTTTGACTGATTAACCAAGAAGCACAAGGATAAAGCAATATTGTAAATAAACATATAAAAAATGACAAAAAATTATGAGTCTGTGAAGTCAATATTAGTAGCCTACTAATGTGTAAACCTTATGAATCAGATCGGATGGGCGCGGTCTCGACTCAGTTTGCGGTCTCCATTAATTGTGCACATCAGGAGCATGTCAAGTGTAACATTAACTAAGACACCACATCATATAGGCTACATTTCCCACTCCTTAAAATGTCTATATTAATGTATCACACGATTCACACATAATGATTTCCATGTGTTCATTTATAAACCAACCTCAGCGCAATGTTAAATTCCTGACCTGAAGTGATGATTTCACAACGGGACTCATCTATTCACCTCTAAAAGTTGACCACAACTGCAAGATGATATTTTGAGCGCACAAAAAATATTCTGCACGCACAAGATGATATTTTGAGCACACAAAAAGTTATTCTGCACATGCTTGAACACATTTTTGTAAAGCAATGTATCTTCTTGCAAAGATAAATTCATTTTGAGCAAACGAAAATCAGTTTTGTGCTTGAATAAAGTTTATTTTAATGTGAATTTGCTCAGAATTCTTAAATTTTGCTTTCTCCTCCTATAATAATTTCTTAATTAATTTATAATAATTTTCTTTATTTATCACACATTATACATATACAGTGAAATTCTTCTTTTTCACATATCCCAGCTAGGCTGGGGTCAGAGTGCAGGGTCAGCCATGATACAGTGCCCCTGGAGCAGATAGGGTCAAGGGCCTTGCTCAAGGGCCCAACAGTGGCATCATGGTGGTGCTGGGGCTTGAACCCTTGACCTTCTGATCAGTAACCCAGAGCCTTAACTGCTGAGCTACCACTGCCCCCCTACACACAGAAATTTTTTTTGTGCACTCAACATATAATTTTGTGTGTGCAGAATTGTGGCATAAATATAACTCCATAGACGTGAATTTTAAGTGTCTGCTTACAGGTAGCATGGCGCAAATTTCATCATCAGCAGAGTTCTCGAGCACTGAAGGCATGTGAGCCGATTTTTCCAACCTGGAATTATTTGCACTAGTGGGTCCATAAGGTGCCAATATTCCCAGTTGTTAGTGTCACGAAGAACCATTACAAGAAGATGTAATAGCCGCTAAACTACAGGAGACAATGATGAAAATAACAACAGTGGATGTGAATATCAAGAACGTGTGTGTGAGGAGGTCAGGAGATATCTGTATTGTAAGTATTGTAAGTACTAGGGATGAAAACCTTATTCGGAAAGAGACAAATAATGACTTCAAAACGAATAACTGATTCATCTGAATAATAATTAAAAAATATATATATATATATTTGTATGACTGATTATCCAAAAGCAACATTTAAATAAACATATCCAAAATTTCAACTAATTTATGAATCTGTTCAGCCAATATTTCTAAAGTGTAAACCTAAGAAAAAATAATAAAATAATGTTTTTTTAAATAATAATTGTATTATATTAATAATAATAACAATAATAATAATAATAACAATTATTATTATTTTTATTATTATTATTATTATTATTATTAGATTATTATTATGTAAAGGCATATTTTATTAATAGAAACTATAAATGTAAGAATAAAACTTAAAAATGGGCGTTTCATTTGTTTTGAAGCAATTCTTGTTTAAGCCCCGCCCACACCCGGTTCTATCCTAATACAGAGACAGATACAGATAATTTTGTTATGTGAACAGATACAGATACAAATACAGATAATTACTTCGCTGCTCACCCCTAGTAAGTACTGAAGCTCTTTACCCATATCTGAATGATTTTATGCATTACACTGCTGCCACACCATTGGATTAGATAATCGCATGGATAAGAAGGTGCACATGTGTTCCTAATAAAGTGCTCAGTGAGTGTAAAGACATCTTTATGGGTCTAAACTCCTGAAGAAAAATAGTCCAGTGTCCCAGAGCAGTCGTAGTGGGCATGCATGCACAGTCAAATGAAGTGTACTTTGAAAGGCTGAGTGTTCGACTGTACGCAGCCTTTAAACGTTTGTGTTAACACCGAGGTATACTTTGGGCTACAGTATCTGTATTAGGGGTGTAATGGTTCGAATTTCTCATGGTTCGGTTTGTATCACGGTTTTAGCATCACGGTTTTGTTATGGTTTATATTTTCTTTGTTTCAGTACTAAAGAATACTCTATTTGGTAAATACTTCAGCAAGTTTGCCCTTAATAAAAATCATGGTTTTACTACAGTAACCATAGTTTAACAATGTTATTTGTAGTAAAATCATAGTAACCATAACATCAACATGGTTACTGTCATGGTTACAATATACAGTATAGTAAAACCATAGTTACTCATTATTGAAATATATTACCAGTATACGGCACTCGCACTGAGTGATGTCTGCAAACAGTGCCTGTTTTGTAAACTTTTTTGACCATCGCTGTTGTAATTGACTGCAAAAAGAAAATATTGCCAGAAAGGAGAAATGCAGGGGGCTTCTCTGTCAGCAGCTCATTTTCTCCACTGGCCTTCTTCAACTACACACAACTTGTGCAGAACTGTGATGTCATCAAGTTGACCCATGTGAAACAAAGGTGGTGCATGTCCATCTACAGAGCCATACAGGTGCATTAGCGTAGGTTGTAACTGTTGTAATCTGTTTGACACTTTGTTTTCTTCACCAAACCTTGTGCTCTAGATGCGTCATTAAACTTGAGGTGAACCACGGTGTCAATGCTTACCAAACTGTGGGTGGCGAACCGTATGGTTCTTTTTTTTACTGAGAACCATTACACCCCTAATCTGTATCCATCTTTCTCCATTCTCTGCACATTAAGGCTGACCAAGGCATTTTGACTCAACATCTTGGTTGACCCAAGGGTATTTATTTCATCCTTAGGCACTTCTATATCTGTTGTCATCCAGTTGTGTGGGAAGTTATTTACAGTCAAATTCTCCAGACTGCTCTTTCCCCTGAAGCAGATAAGATGAGAAAGTGCGTTCTCTGAGAATGAAATGTTGAGGTAGCAATAACCTCTTCCCAGCTCCCCAGCTCTGTCTTCGGCTCACCTTGCCTAATGTAAGAAGGTCACAGCAATGGCTAATTATCTCAATGCTCTCTCTGCTCCACCCCTATTTTAAGAGTGTGGACCAAACTTTTATAAAACTCTTCTTTTTCTTAACCTTCTCCAATTTGCAGGTCAAAATGGGTTTGTTTCAACAGGGCAGTCCTCTTTTAACCAAGGTCTCAGGTTATTTTACAAAGTGCTCTGACAAATATCAAAAGGAACTGTGAAACACCACAATAGAGCAGACATTTAGTAGCAATACTACTACATAGACTTGCATTTATATGGCATTAGACTATCCCATTTTTCTATTTTTTTTTTTTTTTTTTTTCAAGATTAGAAAGTGTTGCAAGTAAAAATTTAAAGGTTCCAGTTTAAATCTGATCAATAGCTTCTCTCTCTAATATCACACAGTGTGCATACAAATCATGGCTATGCTTTTACAGATTTATTTTCTTCTTTCCTGCTTGATCAGATGACTGTCAATTGGCCAAAGATTCTTCAGAGATGCAGATGTGCCAAGCTCATTCCATAGTCATTAGGTAACTAGGTAGCATTTGTACTGTGCTGTGCTGAGGCAGGCAACATACAAAAGAGAGAAAGGGAAAGAGAGAGTTTGAATCAAAGCAATCACCCTATCACACTCTATTTAAGAAAATAAAACTGAAGAGCAACTAAAAATGTGAACAAGCAAACAGTCACAGTTTGAAGTAGCTAATGTTTGCCAGTTGGAAAATGTATATGTCAGAGAAGTTATAATTTATAAATTGCACTGAGCGTCTACTAATTAGAATGGAAGACTAATTAAAAAATACTTTGACACTGTTCAATACTCTGTAATGATGTCCTATATTGTGAGCGCTTCACTGGAAACAGGCTGACTGAAAAATCCATTCTTGCCAAGTTATGAATTATCAAAGGCCTTCCCACTAATTGGGCTCTGCTAAATCAATGACTGGAAGACACAGAGGATGCAGGCCAAGTGATGTGCTCTCTGATATTGCCAAACACAAGCACGGCCTTTAATTATCTGTAACTGTAAAAATTAACCGAAACGTATACACTTCATTGCATAAAAACGTCACTTCAGCTGTCTACTTCAAAATTCACATACAGCCTCTAACCTCATATTCTCATATTGGGAACACTTTATAATAACAGTACATAAATAATCATGAATTAATACCTGAATTAATAGATACTGCCACATGAATTAATGATGAGTTAAGGAATGGACTAATCAGGAACTAATGAAGAGCTAACATTAACTACAACATGAGTCATATGAATCATGCTTTAATTATAGCCACCTTAATTACGTTAGTACATGTTTGATTTTTAATGTATTAATTAACATTAGGAAATAAACTAAATCAAACGGTAACACTTTATAATAACAGTACATGAATAATCATGAATTCATACCTGAATTAATAGTTACTTCTGCTTAAATTAATGATGAGTTAAGGAATGGACTAATCAAGAACTAATGAAGAGCTAACATCAACTACAACACAAGTCATATGAATTCATGCTTTAATAACAGCCATCTTAATTATGTGTTAGTACTTGTTTGATAGTTAATGTGTTAATTTCCATTATGAAATAAACTAAACCAGACAGGCTTTATAAGAAAGAATGTGAAGTACTTCAACCTTGAATTAAATGTGCATAATTTAAAATGGTCATCATTACATTTTTTAATAACTTTTGATGTCTTTAAGTTCGCCACAACATCACTGGATGACACAGGATTATTTGGCATAATTTACATGGATCATCCTTATCAAATGTTGAACACATTAAAGCAATAGTTCTCTCATCTTTTACTCACCCTCATGCCATTGCATATGTATATGATTTTGTTTCATCTGCAGAACACAAATGAAGATTTTTAGAAGAATGTCTCAGCTCTGTAGGCCCATACAATGCATGATGCAAATGAATGGGGACCAAATTTTTGAAGTTCCAAAAAGCACATAAAACAACATAAAAGTAATTTGTATGACTCCAATGGTTTAATGCAAGTTTTCGTAAGTGATGCTATTGATTTTGGGTGAGAATAAACCAAAATGTAACTCATTTTTAGCTGTACATTTTGCCATTGCAGTCTCTAGGCACAATCATGATTTCAAGCCTCAATTACACTTTATAGTGCTTGACGCATGCACAGAGTGCTAGATGGTGCAAGGAAGTGTAATCGAGTTTGAAATTATTTTAAGTTAAGGAAATTTATTGTGAAAAAGGAGTTATATTTTGGTCTAATTTCACCAAAACCAATTGGACAACTTTAGAAGAAATGGTTTAAACCACTGAAGTCATATGGATTACTGTTATGCTGCATTTATGTGCTTTTTGGAGCTTAAACATTTTGGTCACCATTCACCATTATGGACCTACAGAGCTGAGATATTCTTCTATAAATCTTTGTTTGTGTTCTAAAGAAAGAAGAGTCATACACATCTGGAATGGCATGAGGGTGAGTAAATGATGAGAGAATTTTCAATTTTGGGTGAACTTTTCCTTTAATGATTGCCACCAACAATTATTCTTAATAATAATAATTGATCTCAACCCATTCTGTGTGATTCTCCATTCCATTCGCTTCATACTCACCCTTCCACTGTCAGTCCTACCACTCAGTTCACTCATCATCCATTTGCAGGCCATGTCCGCATCTCAGCTTTTACCTCATGTCAAACCAAATGATGTTAAACAATATGTGATTTAACTGGGATGAATACAAGTGTAGTACATGTGTAGCTGATAGTACGTTTATAATGATGTGCCCCACAAATTAAAGTCATGACATGATGCTGCATTAACAAGTCATCAGTTGATGATAGTTCATGAGAAGTTAACAATAAGTTAATAATGATGTGCCCCACCAAGTAAAGTCATGACATGTTGATGATTTAACAAGTCATGGATTCATTGCTAGTTATTGATGAGTTAGTAATCATACACATGCACTAAGGCGATCCTTACACATTTGCACCAGTGAAAAAAGACCAATATTTATTTATTTATTTAGTTATTTTTAAATATTTGCTTATTTGAAAATACAAATCCACTAGAATATATGATATTAAAAAACACAACATTTAAAGGGAAAAACACCTTTAATGTGAGGGGAAAAAAAATACAGAAAGACAAGTATCAATCTTCCACCAAGATGCTTTAAAAGAATGCAATCTCTTTTGAAACATATACAGACTCAAAAGAAAATCTAAACATACCTCACCATACAAATCAGAAATACTAAAAATGCTAATGTTAGAACTTAATACGTTCAATTCAAATAACAAAATTAATTAAAATACTGCACATAACGTTGTCAAAATTGATATTATGAAATCTCTGATTTTAAAGGTGCAGTATGTAAGATTCAGAAACCCTTGTTATTAATGACACCTGTGGCCGTTCAGTGAACTGCAGCCAAGCTACCTGTTGCTCGCGCTCGTGCACAAACTCCATAGGGACACGAGCATCGGCCAAAACAATGACATAACGTACAAAGAGACAATGTGATTCACCGGCATCATGCTGACAGATGTGGTAGCATAATTAAAATTACATAGTTATGATTGTTTTACTACAAACTTTGAGACTGTATATTATATTTGAGTCTCCAGTGCTGGAACAGGGCTAAAACAAAGTGTGGATACAGGTCTGACTATGCGAGACTGTAGTTTGAAGTAATCACTTTTCTTTGCATGATACATTGACTGCATTTATACGATAGCCTATGTCGGAGTTAGCTAGCTAACCAGCTTTATCAATAGCTCTTAGCTAAATTTGGTGGATGATGACAGTAGCTGTTTATAAAATAGACTGTACATTATAAATATGTTGACACAATTCAGTATTGATGTGATTCCATCACAACTGTCATTTTGATATATTGATGCCTATTGGTTTATAATAATAGAATGTATATATTTTCTGTATAACCAAGTTACGTTACACTAAGGAATGGGTCTTTTTGCATTATCTTGAACATTGTCTAGCATTCATTTCATGTGTTATTGTAGTTTACCTTGCTGAATAATTAAAGATTAACATTGTTTATGACAGTTACTGTGCAGGCAAGATCAAGTTAGCTAAAATTACACAGATCAATCCTTATGGCACTAGATTTTACATGCTTTGCAGTTATGTAAGCTTACCTGTCCAATAAGAAGTACGCCAATTCAGGGTCAGTTTTGATCCCCAAAACCGAACGAAGGTCCCTCCAGGAATCAAATGCCCTGGCGATGTTCACTCTAGTTTTCACTCGACCATGATCATGTTCCCGCTTAGCCAGATGGGATTCAGTAGATAAATGTTTTTCTTTTTTTTTTTTTTTTTTTTTTTTTGGTCTTACTCAGAGTTTGTGTAGGAGGCGGTGTTGTGCTGGGAGCCGGACATTTGCTGGATTCCATCTCTAAGATAACGTTACCTAGTGTTGCAGACTGTCTGTTGATGCGGATGAGAAGCTATTACTGAGGCAAGGCTCTCTGGAGTGCGCATAAACGTCACATCCTTTGGATTTTCCCGGCAAAAGCGACCTGCTCCCTTCGCATGAAAATCAGTCTACAGGCTTTAATAGGCAGCCTAGGAAGTCCGGGAAGGGCTCATTTTTTAAGTTGTGTTACAAGTCGTTCACACATTGGCAAAAAAAGTTATGTATATTACATGAAAATTGCTACATATTGCACCTTTAATCCTTAATTCAGTCAAACAAAACAACCAATCATTTTTGATTAAAAATGTCAGCATTACCATTGGAAATAGTGGCAAGCAGCTAGCCAACACCAAGGAAGTGCCACTTATTAGTGCCCCATCAGAAACAAACTCTCCACATACTGTAGTTCTGGGCAGAAATGTAGTGAACTATCTGCACTTGAAATGGATGAAGTTCACACAACAAATGATTGCATGTTTACATGTACAAATGTCAACAGAAAAATTAACAAAACAAATTACTATTATTAACAAGATGTTGTTGATGATGACCCAATCACTTTCATAATTTTGAATTTTGAGTACTGATGAATCTCACAAAGTAACCAAGAAAAATATTTCGAAATATATATAACAAAAACAAATACTGATCCAGCAACATAAAGACAACCTTTCCTATTTCTATGGTCCAGATGGTGAGCGAATTGAGTGGTAGGGTGAGTATAAAATAAAAGGGATGGAGAATAACGTAAAATGCATTGAGATCAAATTACTGTTGATCATTATTATTTTTGTGTTTTTCTGCGTTTTTATTTTTATTTTTTATGTCCATTTAAAAATTGCTGAAATTATACTGCGTATTCAATGACGTTTGTTAGCAAAACGTATAAAATATTTTAATTATGACAATATTAAATATGAATGTTTAATTCAAGATTGAAGTTCATCACATTCTTTCTTAAAAAGGCTGTTTAATTTAGTTTATTCCCTAATGTAAATTAATGTATTAACTATCAAACATGTAATGACATGTAATTAAGGTGGCTGTAATTAAAGCATGAAGTCATATTGTAGTTAATGTTAGCTCTTCATTAGTTCCTGATTAGTCCATTCCTTAACTCATCATTAATTTATGTGGAAGTTATTATTAATGCAGGTATTAATTCATGATTATTCATATAATGTTATTATAAAGTTTTCACTCATATTTAACACTGTATGGCCCCAGAGAGAATGGAGTCTCTGCCATATTTGATTAAAGCCTTCAAAATAGGCCAAAGAGTCTAATTGTTCATGGTGGTTTATCCTATTGCCAAGCGTCTGCATCTTTAGTATAAAGTTGCTTTGCTCTCGTGCTTGCTGGTGATGTTCCAGTCAACTTCAGTTCCCTATCTATCACTCACACAATGTTATGTCGATGTAGTGACACTAGGGGTCACTCTTGGGAGCCCGAGACACCTCTGGTCTTTGATAAAAGGCCAATGAAAATTGGCGAGTGGTATTTGCATGCCACTCCCCCGGACATACGGGTATAAAAGGAGCTGGTATGCAATCACTCATTCAGATTTTCTCTTGGGAGCCAAACGGTCATGCTCACTGAGCTGAATTTCTAATACAGACCTCTGCTGGATCTGATGGCGCATTTCAGCGGCTTCTCCCTCCTCTGCACTGGTGCACTGCAGAGAATGCCCCTGGGTGCTTCAGCAGAAACAAAAAAAAAGAGAGCTGGATCTGATGGTGCATTTCAGCGGCTTCTCCCTCCTCTGCACTGGTGCACTGCAGAGAACGCCCCTGGGTGCTTTGGCAGAAAAAAAAAGAGAGTATATTTTCTGAAAGAGCTTTTTCCTCAAAAGAGTATATTTCTCTAAAAGAGCGGCACACACGGAATGTCTTTTTAAAGACGCATGTTTTTAAAGATGCCTTTCCGATTGTGTGTTATTCCTGGTTGCGGTCGTTATCTCTCAACTTCGGATGGTCATGATCGCTGTCTTTAATGTCTGGGTGTGACCCACACGGAGGCAGCTTTTGTGGATGGTTCATGTT